>NC_090266.1:35977809-36294594 GCF_040414725.1 Anabrus simplex
TTGGTAAGTTATTTCAATCCCTAACTCCCATTCTTATAAATGAATATTTGTCCCAATTTGTCCTCTTGAATTCCAACTTTATATTCATATTGTGATCTTTCCTACTTTTAAAGACGCCACTCAAACTTATTTGTCTACTAATGACATTCCACACTATCCCTTCCGCTGACAGCTGGGAACATACCACTTAGTCGAGCAGCTCGTCTTCTTTCTCCCAATTCTTCCCAACCCACACTTTGCAACATTTTTTAACGCTACTTTTTTGTCGGAAATTACCCAGAAAAAATCGAGCTGCTTTTCTTTGGATTTTTTTCAATTCTTGAATCAGGTAATCCTGTTGCGCGTCCCATACAATGGAACCATACTCTAGTTGGGGTCTTACCAGAGACTTATATGCACCGGGTGAGTTGGACGTGTGCGTAGAGCAGCGCGGCTGTGAGCTTGCATCCGGGAGATCGTGGGTTCGAGCCCCACTGTCGGCAGTCCTGGAGATGTTTTTCCGTGGTTTCCCATTTTCACACCAGGCAAAAGATGGGGCTGTACCTTAATTAAGGCCACGACCGATTCCTTCCAACTCATTTCCTGTCCCATCGTTGCCAAATGACCTATCTGTATCGTTGCGACGCAAAAAAAAAGACATATATGCCCTCTCCTTTACGTCCTAACTACAACCCCTAAACACCCTCATAACCAAGTGCAGACATCTGTACCCTTTATTTACAATACGATTTATGTGATTACCCCAACGAGGATCTTTCCTTATATTAACACCTAAATACTTACAATGATCCCCAAAAGAAACTTTCACCCCATCAACACAGTAATTTAAATTGAGAGGACATTTCCTATTTGTGAAACTCACAACCTGACTTTTAACCCTGTTTATCAACATACCATTGCCTGCTGTCCAACTCACAACGTCATCGAGGTCACGTTGCAGTTGCTCACAATTTTGTAACTTATTTATTAATCTATACTGAATAGCATCATCTGCAAAAAAGTCTTACCTCTGATACTACTTCTTTGCTCGTATCATTTATATATACAGTATATATATAAGAAAACATATAGATCCAATAATACTGCCCTGAGGAATTCCCCCTTTAATTATTACAGGGTCAGATAAAGCTTCGCTCACTCTAATTCTCTGAGATCTATTTTCTAGAAATATAGCAACCCATTCAGTCACTCTTCTGTCTAGTCCAATTGCACTCATTTTTGACAGTAGTCTCCCATGATCCACCCTATCAAATGCTTTAGACAGGCCAATCACAATACAGTCCATTTGACCTCCTGAATCCAAGATATCTGCTATATCTTGCTGGAATCCTACAAGCTGAGCTTCAGTGGAATAACCTTTCCTAAAACCGAACTGCCTTCTATCGAACCAGTTATTTATTTCACAAACATGTCTAATATAATCAGAAAGAATGCCTTCCCAAAGCTTATATGCAACGCATGTCAAACTTACTGGACTGTAATTTTCAGCTTTATGTCTATTACCCTTTCCTTTATACACAGGGGCTACTATAGCAACTCGCCATTCATTTGGTATAGCTCCTTCTAGCAAACAACAATCAAATAAGTACTTCAGATATGATACTATATCCCTGCCCATTGTCTTTAGTACATCCCCAGAAATCTTATCAATTCCAGCTGCTTTTCTAGTTTTGAACTTTTGAATCTTATTGTAAATGTGATTGTCATCATACCGGTATGTCAGTTTTAATACTTCTTTAGGATTAGTCTCTTCCGCTATCTGGCCATTATCCTTGTAACCAACAATCTTTACATAATACTGTCTGAATATTTATGCCTTTTGAAGATCCTCACATACATACTCCCCTTGTTCATTAATTATTCCTGGAATGCCCTTCTTGGAACCAGTTTCTGCCTTAAAATACCTAAAAATATTCTTCCATTTATCACTAAAATTTGTATGACTGCCAATTATGCTTGCCATCATGTTATCCTTAGCTGCCTTCTTTGCTAGATTCAATTTCCTAATAAGTTCCTTCAATTTCTCCTTACTTCCACAGCCATTTCTAACTCTATTTCTTTCCAGTCTGCGCCTCCTTCTTAGTCTCTTATTTCTCTATTATAATAAGGTGGGTCTTTACCACTTCTTACCAGCTTTAAAGGTACAAACCTGTTTCCACATTCCTCAACAATTGCTTTAAACCCATCCCAGAGTCTGTTTACATTTTTATTTACCGTTATTTTGTTTTGTTTTTTTGCTAGGGGCTTTACATCGCTCCGACACAGATAGGTCTTATGGCGACGATATTTACCGTTTTCCACCGATCATAGTTACTTTTTAAAAACTGTCTCAAGCCTGCTTTATCAGCCATATGGTACTGCCGAATAGACCTTCCTTTCTAACACATTTATCTTTAACTACGACAAAAACAGCTTCATGATCACTAATGCCTTCTATTACTATACTTCGGTTTCTATATTGTAACCGTCCAGGCTTCTCCAGCACTACTAATTTAATATAATTTCATTTTACGCGATATCATTTGATATCAATTATTTGTAATAACATACTTATTCAACGTCAATCATTTGTAATAAAGGCTTTTTGGAATCATATTGTATATATAATAACATCGTTTTAGTATTTAAATTATTATATTATGTAGGATAAGAATTCATTATGTTGTAAATACGGTCAATATGTTGAGACATAGTTGTTTTCATTTCATCTCATGTTTGTGTATACGGAGGGTTATTCATGAAGCTTGGGATTTTGCGTTAGTCATGGGTTTATTTTATGACCAAGGCTAGTAAACAGCGACCCGTGCGCGAGGCTTGCAAAGCTGGTCAGCTATATCATCGCCACGCCTTCTGGACTTGTCGAGGAAGAGAAGGGGAGTTGATGCTTCGATCTATCGAATCAGATACTTCGTTGTATATGAGTTTTGAGATTGAATTGTTACCAAGAGTGGGGGTGAGCCCGGATATATACTCTTTCTCTACACGAGAACGGGATCTTCCAAACTTAGGACGGTACGACCTTACCTTCGGAGCTAACTAAGTACAACTTCTGCTTACAACCTTACAGCGAGATACTTAGGGAGACTCCATCACTAGTACTTCTACTGTGAACATCTACTTTGTACGACGTGGTTTGATTTTTGATACAGTGTGTGGTCGCTCCGCGACATAGTATTTTTGTACAATGTGTTATCGCTTCGATACAGTACGTAGTTGCGGTAATGTTGTCGGATCTGCGTGAGACGAAACAAGCTTACGGCTTGTGTTATATTCAGTAAATATTGTGGACGAAGAACTATGTGTAGTTCAAGTCTACGGAATTTTGGTACAAGTCTGTACCGTATAAATAGTATAGCTCAGTTGGATTGAGATTTCTACTAATATGGAAAAATTCATATCTCTGAATTTTCTCCTCTTACGATCAAAGCTGGTCAGTTTTTACAAGTATAGGGCCAATGTCTAATTTAAATACTAGGCATGTAGGGAGAGTTAGTCCAGATAGCCCGTACCATATCAGAGAAGGAAATAAGGATGTCCATGCAGCAGAGTCTACATCGAGAAGAAGAGAACGAGTAACCACGGAAACCAGATGACGTCAACGAAAGCTGTAATTGGTGAGCTTCAGTTAGATAAAGCAAGCAATAGTAAATTCAGTAAAGTAAATTCTAAATTCCTCCACGCTTTAACGAAACTTTTCCGATTCATCTCATTTTTTTGTATAATAAATTCATTTGTATTTCATATTGCGTTAATTTTCTGTCTTAAGCGATACTTAATGGTTAATTATTTAAATTCCTACCCCTGTGATTTAAGTATAAGTCTCTATGCTAGTAAATATAAATTTTGGTTTACAGTTTTATTTAAAACTGTAACCATGGCGCCCAAACATTACATAGAGAAATGGGGAACCATGGAATGTTAATTGTTTCTATTTGCGTGGCAATTTGCGGGCAAGCCACAAATAGTTTATTTAATATTCATGTGTACCAAGATAATAACTTTCATCTCCTCAAGTGTTTTGACGAGGTGGAACAGTTACAATATAGAGCTCATCTGGTTTTACCAGCACCACATCGAGAATATTTTCCCCTCTAGTTGGTTCCATCAATTTCTGAATCAGCTGTCTTTCCCATATTAGCTTAATTGCCATTTGTTTGTCATGCTCCCTGTCGTTCGCATTTCCTTCCCCGGTCTATACACTCCAAAGAATTCAAGTTGCCTATTATCTTTAGAAATGAGCCGTACACCTAGAATTTCTTGTTTCTCGTCGATAACTTTTTCGTAGCTTACAAATTCTTCTTTCACCAGAATGAATACTCCTCCACCCACCATTCCTATTCTATCTCTACGATACACTCTCCAGTTCCGTGAGAAAATTTCTGCATCCATTATATCATTTCTTAGCCATGATTCAACAAGTATCTCTCAGAGTTCTGTACTTAAGAATATTTTAGTATTTTTCAAGGTTTACTTCCAATTGAGAAAATAAACTCTTCTTTACAAAATATATTACTAATCTACAAATCCACAATTTCAGAAGATTCACCATTGGATAATAATTACGATGAACACTTATTATAAACAGTATTTATGTGCGATTACAAGGAAAGGTCATTAATCCCAAAAGAAAAAGACTAGTTATAAATGGCAAAATGACCAAAGTTTTGTTTTGCACTAAACATACCTAATCATTATTCCTCCATAATGAAACTGCAATACAATGTGAAGTCTTACGTCGGCACAGTATTGTCAGGGTGAAAGCGTACTGAAGCTCTCTTCTGTATGTGGTTCGAACAATCCACCTTCAGGTAATAGAACACATGTTTCATGCGAGTGCACACAAATTTATAGTAGCAGATTCAATACATCCTATCTTCCTTTAAAAGTATTTAAATAAAAGGCATCTCTCAGAGTGCATACTTAAGAATATTTCAGTATTTTTCAAATTTTACTTGTAAGAGCAAACAATTCTTTCTGATTATACACTTAAGAAAATGGAAATTGCAACACTATGAAGGCATTGGTCGTTTGTGTTGATTTTCAAGGTATGGAACGATGCCATGCAGGTATGTAAACAATCAAAGTTTCCGACCCATTGGATTGTTGCTACAGATCTCCCCACGTGATTGGTCGCGGAAGAATCGACTCCAGTATACGGACTCTGGTGTAGCGTAGTTGACTTGCAGTCTGTGCAGTGAAGTGTTCCCCGTCAAACATGCCTCGACGACAGAGAAGAGCACGCTATCAACAACTGTCGCCGTTTGGGAGGGCTCGGATAATTGGGCTGTGTGAGGCTGGATTATCGCTAAGGACTGTCGCTGCACGTATTGGCCGACGGCATCTACGGTACAGCGTGTATGGCATCAGTGGTCAAATGAAGGTACCCACACTCGTAGACCTGGCATAGGCCCAGCGCGACAGACAACTGTGAGAGAGGATCGCCGCATCATTCGGATGGCCCGGATGGAACCCCATGCAACAGCAGTGCAAATTCGAGCAGCTGTGGCACCCCACGTTACACAACGAACAGTTGGGAATCGCCTGCGTGCAGCTGGCTTACGAGCCCGTGTCCCTGCAGAAGGTGTTCCATTGACCCCACAACAGTGACGTGTAAGGCTGGCCTGGTGTCGAAAAAGATCGACGTGTGTCGACGAATGGCATAGGGTCGTCTTTAGTGACGAATCGCTCTTCTGTTTCGCCCGCAATGATCGCCGGAATCGTGTGCGCCGACGTACAGGGAAGAGGGGCCGCCCAGATCTTATTGTCGAGAGGCACACAGGGCCAACACCAAGCATTATGGTCTGGGGAGCTATTGGCGTTAATGTGAAATCACAATTAGTGCTTGTTGAGGGCACTATGACTCTTCGACAGTACGTTGATAGGGTACTCAATCCACTGGTTGTCCCTATGATGGCGAACATTGCTAATGGGATGTTTCAGCAGGAAAATGCCCGGGTTCACACTGCACGCATCTCCAGAGCTCTCCACGACATCACAACCTTAGAATGGCCCGCCAGATCCCCGGACCTCAGTCCTATTGAGCATGAGTGGGACATGATGGGTCGACAACTGGCCAACCGTCCTCAACCACCCACAACTCTGGAACAACTGACCCGTGCAGTGCAGCAAGCATGGGCCACAACTCCTCAGGAAGCGATCCAGGGCCTTATTGACTCCATGCCTCGACGAATTCATCAATGTATTGCAGCTCGTGATGGGCACGTCCTGTATTGATTATTGTCCAAACTTGCGCTCAGAGGGACCTGAAAGTGTAATCATCTAAGCACAACCGAACACTCGTCCTGCATGTTCAATTGCAGCCATGTAGCACCACTCCTTCTGGGTGTTGCGATGTCCATTTTCTTCAGTGTATTACGCATGTTTGCAAAATTAATAACTGATTCGATAGAAGGCAGTTCGGCTTTAGGAAATGTTATTCCACCGAAGCTCAACTTGTAGGATTCCACCAAGATATAGCAGATATCGTGGATTCGGGAGGTCAAATGGATTGCATCGCGATTGACCTGTCTAAGGCATTTGATAGGGTGGATCATGGGAGACTACTGGCGAAAATGAGTGCAATAGGACTTGACAAAAGAGTGACTGAATGAGTGGCTACGTTTCTAGAAAATATATCTCAGAGAATTAGAGTAGGCGTAGCTTCATCTGTCCCTGTAATAATTAAGAGGGTAATTCCTCCAGGCAGAGACATCGAGATACTGTAGATTTTAGGTAAGGGATCTTTGCTCGATGCTACAGAACTTTTTATATACACTTGGATCAATATTTCAGCTCATACCTTAACTTAAATGAGATTTCCGAAAACCCAAATGTTCTATTCGATTTCCTCATTGCTTTTTTTATATACGTACAAGTTCCAGACAATAGTTCGGTTTTTCGTGCTATGCGTAATAGTTTCTCTCGTTACTCCTTTCACCACAAGGTTCTCCAGATCCCCCTGACACTAACACACCTCAGTCTCCTCTCCCGCTTACCCCTACCACCGCTCTTCTGCCCCATTCCACCGTGGTTACTTGATTCAAGCTTGTCACTACTCACAGTGCTCCAATACGCTTTGCACAGTCAACGACCTTTTGTTGTGAGTCTTATAAACACCTACATTACTGGACACGATCTTTTATCCTGCCTTTCCCTCCATGACAATTATAACTAGTACATTTTTCTCATTATTCACAGGTTCCGCACATGAACTGGGAAACGTAGTTCTTGTTAACAGCTTAAGGACTTAATTTTTACGATCCTACCTCACCAAGCTCGTTACAGAGAACAATACCGCCAAAAAAGGACACTATTCAACTACTTGTAATCACGTCCTTTATGGTTGCATCTCACTATACGCAGAATTACGAAGTATATTTAAATAAGCACAACGAGTTTTAGAACAAAACTATTCTAATAACTTCGGCTTGAATTTTATTTTGGACTTACCCTAGGATTACAACTGTAATAAATATGATCGTACATGGAATTAAATAATTGGTACATTCGACCCGCAAGTCTTCAACTTGTTGAGAAAGGAAGGACAAATATGATATTTTTCTATAGTAGTCATTTTAAGTGTAATTTCATAAGTGTTCATCTTGTGAAAATGTTAATGTTTATAATGTTTATATGATTGCCAGTTTTCTAAGACCTTTGTTCTATTGAAGAACACTTAGCTCTTCAAAGTTAACTTATATATTGCCGTTTCTTTTAATTCTTTTTTTATCTGTGCTTCTTTACCACATTGTACATTTATCTTTATTTCTCATGGTATGTATATTACGGTTTTATCCTTTGTTGCTGTAAATATGAGTATTGACGTGTCCAATATCAATGTATGATCAGTTGGATGAAATACAATACAATACAATACAAAAAAGCATCGAAACTAGTTCTGAATAAACATAATATGTTGTAATTACATCTAGACAACAAATTGTTTAGTATTGAATTAGGTGACCCTAAAACTTGTTAAAGGTTTGTAAAATTGCATTACAAAAATGTTGTAGAGTTTGGGCTGGGAAGACTTGGGAGAAAAGAGACGAGCTGCTCGACTAAGCGGTATGTTGATTCCCATAGGGAACCTGAAATATTTTTCCTGAATGAACAAATTTATAATACCAATATAGTTGGTACGTTATTGGTCATTATACATTTTCCATCTAACTCATTCCTGGTTGCCAGCATTTGGCCCCAGTGTGCTAATTTGAGCTAATCAGTTGGTAAATAACACACCTACCAATACGCATGGCTAGTGCATACCGTGGAGGCATCATCATCATCATCATCAAATGCTTTCATTCCCCACCCTGATGGGGTGGGACGGGCCACCTAGAGGGTGTCGCCCTCTCTCTGGCCAAGAGATGCGGGCAGGTTGGGGAGATGTGACAGAAGAAGGAGGTGGGTAAAGGATGTGAATGTGTAGGAGATGGCGAGGTGCTTTATTATTTCATAGTTGGAGTGTTTACATTGATGTTATCTTAAAGCTATTTTACATTCATATAGATTAGGGGGGTTATATGTTGCTGAAATGGAGCGGGGATGGGTAGGTGCAGTTGATATGCCTGGAATTAGGTACGAGGTTAGGAGGTGAGAGTAGTTACGCGTTGTTGGAGAGAGGTGATGAGGATGCGAAGAAGGTCAGGTATGGGAGGTCGCGGGGTGATGTATGCTATGTTGGGAGGGGTGAGGTAGACTGGTGGGTGGATATGCTGGGATTGGATTGGGGGGTGGTAGGGTACGGGGGTGTGCGTGGTCAGGAGTACGGCGGTTGGGCGGGGAATAGGAAGGTTCCACTCTAGGATGTTGGCCAAATACTTGAGCTCCTGAGCTGATGAGTTGCTGGACGTGTGGTTCGGATGGCAGCTGTAGTCGGACCATGTAAGTGGGTCCGTGGTTGTTGCGTATCCTTATGGCCCATTGTGCTGGGATGCCTGCAGTTCGGAGTTGGTGGAGTATTTCCGGCTCGGCGATATTCGGAGAGATTCCACGTAGCACACAGCTGGGCCTGGCCTGGGGGGATGGTGACTGCTGGGGCAATGTTGGAAGGTTCGAAGTGTGGACTGACGGCGATGGCGGAGCTAGTTCCTGCGGAGTGATGGGGGTTGCTGGGGTGAGCGTGACGTGGGATTCGGGAGAGATGATGACATGACTGGGGAGTGGTGGCAGGTTACGCTGGTAGTGATTACGGTTGATGCCGGATTGCAGGGAGAGGTAATAATTGTGGTGATGGTGGTGGTGGTTGTTATTGTCGGGGGTGGGGGCTCATGGAGGAGGGGTATGAGGCCCGGATCTTTCTGTAGCTGTTTCAGTATTGACTGGGGAGGAGGTATCACAGAATAGTTCTTGCCTCGGAATGTTGCTCCGGAGGTGAACTGGCGGCGCTCTGCTTCTTCTCCGCTGGTTTGTATTATGATGTGCGCTGTAGGCTTCCTGGTGCGGTAATCGTCTGGTCTGAATACATTAACCACCTGAGGGTCTGCTGCATTGAGCTCTTGGTAAATGTCACTTTCTGAGATTGTAAGGTCTATTCCTGGGATGAATACGTAGGGCATGGTTGATGGGGAGGCGACAGCCAACGAGGCGTCTGCCTGTTTGTGCTTTGTTGCGGTCGGCTGAGCTGCGATTAAAGGTGAAGGCTGCCCGGCCGAAAACAAATCTGGGAGTAGATATATGTGATGAGGTGTTCCTGCCAGAGTAGAAACAGAGATCTTAACCAGAGCTCTCCCCGTGGAGGCCACTGCGTAGGGTACTTGGAGCCACCGGCAGTGCTAGTGCACTATGAGAGATTTTGTCTCATTTTCAAAAATTGATGGCTGCCTGGCCATCAGATGATACAGATGTTGATTCCCATAGGGAACCTGAAATATTTTTCCTGAATGAGCAAATTTATAATACCAATATAGTTGGTACGTTATTGGACATTATAAGTTTTGCAGCTAACTCGTTCCTGGTTGCCATCGTTTCTCCCCAGTGTGCTAAATTGGGCTCATCAGTTGGTAAACAGCACATCTACCAATACGTATGGCTAGTGAAGACCGTGGAGGCCACTGCGTAGGGTACTTGGAGCCACCGGCAGTGCTAGTGCACTATGAGAGACTTTGTCTCATTTTCAAAAATATATGCCTGCCTGGCCATCAGATGATACAGTTGTTGATTCCCACAGGGAACCTGAAATATTTGTCCTGAATGAGTAAATTTATAATACCAATGTAGTTGGTCCGTTATTGGACATTATACATTTTCCAGGTAACTCATTCCTGGTTGCCAGCATTTCGCCCCAGTGTGCTAAACGGGGCTAATCAGTTGGTAAAAAACGCACCTATCAATATGCATGGCTACTGCATACCGGGGAGGCCACTGCGTAGGCTACTTGGAGCCAACGGCAGTGCCAATGCACTATGAGAGACTTTGTCTCATTTTCAAAAACGGAGCCTGTCTGGACATCAGATGATACAGATATTGATTCCCATAGGGAACCTGAAATATTTGGATTCACTTTTTTTTTTTTTTTTGGAGATGTCCACTTTTCAAAATAGATGAATCAATTTGTGCAATGCGAAACAGGACAGTTCCTCTTACAAACCTAAAACAGCAGCACATCAGTAAGAAATAAATTTCACTCATTCTGCTTTGAGTTAGGTGAGTGCTTCATGCAGTTGTGTTACTTCCAGCAATAAAAATATGTGCCTACTTTGGCAGAAATTGAATTGGTACTGGGTGAGTCTGAATTTCCTGTCCCATAATATCACGTATTCAATAGGCGAAATGCCTGTATGTGAACTGTACTTAATCAACTTTGATATAGGTCTGCATGCACACAACTTTGTAATTATTGTCCTTGTATCAGTCAACGTTGATGCTGACACATAATATTGATTGTATCTGTTATGGTATCACCAATACTAGTACACACTTAAGAGAGTAACTGACGATAATTAACCGAAGATCCTAACACATTCAAAGTACTCTATCAGGCAAAGTGATTATGAGCAGAATAAGTGGATGGTTCGGGCGCCACCACCGCCACCGGCTCTCCGCAGAGGTCTCCAGCGCCACCACCGCCACCGGCTCTCCGCAGAGGTCTCCAGCGCCACCACCGCCACCGGCTCTCCGCAGAGGTCTCCACCGCCACCACAGCCACACGCTCTCGGGAGAGGCCTCCTCCTCACGCTGGCTAAGAGCGCGACCCTAACCTCACATCCGCCATCTGGGAGGGGCTTAACCTAACTTTTTATGCGTAAGAGAGCTAGCCTAACTTCATGGAGGGGCCTAACCTCAGTTTTACGGCCGGATGCCCTGCCTGACGCCTAAGAGAGTGAGCTTAACCTTATATCTGCTATCTTGGAGGGGTTTAACCTAACTTTTGACTCACAAGACAGCAACCCTAACCTCATGGAAGGGCCAAACCTCAGTTTTACGGCCGGATGCACTTCCCGACGCTAATTGCACAAGATCGCGGCTATACATGGCTCCTTATGAGACACCGCCTAACCTCACATCCGCTATCTTAGAGGGGCTTAAGCTAACTTATAACCCGTGTTGCAATTACTAAGCGTGTTAGCTGTGCGGTGAGCGAGTTAGCTACACAGTATGGTTTTTGATTTTCGCATGACGTGTATCAGTGTTCTAGTCGATAACCCGTGTATTTGTAATCACTGAGCGTTAGCTGTGCGGTAAGCGAGTTGGCTAGGCGGTATGGTTTTTTATTTTCGCACAAGACAAGGCAAATCATTGAAGATGTATTTTTGCTGTATCGTTTACTGAGCGAGTTGGCTATGCAGTATGGGTTTCTGATTTTTTGCATGACGTTTATAAGTGTTCTAGTCGATAACCCGTGTATTTGCAATTACTGAGCGTGTTAGCTGTGCGGTGAGCGAGTTAGCTAAGCGGTATCGTTTTTTATTTTCACACAAAACAAGGCAAATCATTGCAGATGTACTTTGCTGTATCGTTTACTGAGCGAGTTAGCTACGCGGTATGATTTCTTGATTTTCACACAAGACAAGGCAAATCATTGAAGATATTCATATTATATGCACTGCTTTTTGCATAAGATCGCGTTGTATGTTCGATAGAGATATGTCTTAACAGAGCGGGAAGATGTAGCGGCGCCGGAGGAAGAAGTGGAGGTTACAACAGCCGCTATCTTGCGCAAGCCGTTCAGAATTCTAGTCTTGTTAACATTGCAGTAAGCGATATTTTTTCCTTAACATGTTGAAAGTAACGACACCGAGTATCGTGTTCCATTCTAGTCTTAAACACATGTTCGACATCGAGTACAGTGTTCGATTCTTGTCTTGTTATGTTTCATTCAGTAAACTAAACACGTGTTTTAGGAATAAGGTTAGAATCTGTCGAGATAGCTACAAGCGATATCATGTAAACGTAAGTTTTTATTTTCTACCGCTAGAGCGTGTACGCACACTTATCGATAGCCTAATGCTTGCATCGACTATCGTACTAAATTCTTCCGCCAGAGCCTGCAGCAATGGCATGTGTGCGCGCGCACCTATCGATAATGCTTGCATCAACTATCGTACTAAAATTCTTCCGCCAGAACGTGCGGCAATCGCATATGCGCGCGCGCACACCTATCGATAAATGCTTGCATCGACTAACGTACTAATCTTCTTCCGCTAGAGCGTGCAGCAATCGCATGTGTGCGCTGATCGATAAGCAGTAGATAGCAGGAGGTGCGCGCGTACATGATGATCTAAGCATTCTCCAGGTATAAATACAAGTGTAAGTCGATGTATCCCTCGCTTGCCTCGTAAGAGGTGGCCTTCCCAGGGCAATATTTTCTTTAGAGGAGCCATTGCTACGGCAGTGGATCTCTAGAGAGAGCACATCTCTCACTCACCCATCCCTTTTTTCGGTAAGGAGAGGTAGGGGAAAGAGGACTCCCTATACTCCCCCGAAGTCAATAAAGCATAATTAGGTTAGCCTAAGGTGGCAACCATGAAGATTTCGCTCTGTTAAGATGCCAGCACTGATGTTAGATGGCAGATGACAGCTGTCAAAAGCACGTGGAATTCAAATTTCCCGCCCGTAAGGTTTAGCGCCGCAAAGAGGGCAGCACTGAAGTTAGCGATGCAAGATGGCGGATGACAGCTGTCAAAAAAGCACGTGGCTTTGTTTACAAACAAGTGTACGTGGCTTTGTTTACAAACAAGAGCAAGTGGGCATGTCGTCATGGTCACGCGACCGGGTTCAATGACCTCGGGTGCTGACTCAGCAAAATTATGCTGACGAGGTGGTTCAGAAAGCCCACTGCTCCTCTACTCACATAAATGGGATTGTAAATACAGGGTACAGATCTCTGCACATGGTTATAGGGGTGTTTAGGGGTTGTAATAAGGATGTAAAAGAGATGGCATATAAGTCTCTGGTAAGACCCCAACTAGAGTATGCTTCCAGTGTATGGGACCCTCACCAGGATTACCTGAATCAAGAATTGGAAAAAAAAATCCAAAGAAAAGCAGCCCGATTTGTTCTGGGTGATTTCCGACAAAAGAGTAGCGTTACAAAAATGTTGCAAAGTTTGGGTTGGGAAGAATTGGGAAAAAGAATACGAGCTGCTCGACTAAGTGGTATGTTCCGAGCTGTCAGCGGGTAGATGGCGTGGAATGACATTAGTAGACGAATAAGTTTGAGTGGCGTTTATAAAAGTAGAAGAGATCACAATATGAAGATAAAGTTGGAACTCAAGAGGACAAACTGGAGCAAATATTCATTTATAGGAACGGGAGTTAGGGATCGGAATAACTTACCAAGGGAGATGTTCAATAAATTTGAAATTTCTTTCAAAACATTTAGGAAAATGCTAGGAAAACAACAGATAGGGAATATGCCACCTGGGCGACTGCTCTAAATGCAGATCAGTATTCATTGATTGATAATTATTCACAGGCAATGTTAAACATTGTTCAAGTGCAGTTGAACTTTAATAATTATTTATAGACTGTGTTGAACAGTCTTTGAGTGCACTACTTTTTTCAGTGTAGAACATTCTCTGAGTGCCATTACACTTGTTTAATTTTTAACAAACATGCTAATATGTCCTGAACTTCCACAAACTGTAAATATTACGTTCAACGTTGTGTTCTAATCATAAAATTGACGGAGCCAGTCAGTTAGGAACAGTGATAATACAAGTTGGCGATCTAATAGTATATTTCAAACTGTCGTGCCTATATCAGCGGACTTGCGTTGTGAACTTGACCTTGTAAATTTGTACATAATTTTCCTAAGTATCAATTCGGCTGACACGCAACGTGTGATCATTTACTCAGTTCAATTGTTTTCTTTTCAAGTTTTAATTTTATGAATCTTTGTGATTCAACGAGGTGTTTGTGTCAAAGATTCATGTGTCAATTTCATTAACATTTGACCTAACCAACTTGTAATGATATAATGCAGTAATTAAATCAAAAATTAATTTATTCTACAGTGATACAAGTGAGTTGAATACCATACGGGGGATTTGTGTGCTCGTCACGTCTCATCTCTCAGTATTCTCGTGTGAGATCGAACCCCGCAACGTGTGCACCCACAAATTCGAGGAATTCCAGATCCTCCAGAAATTCTTCAAAGTCTACGATGTAGAGAACTTGGCATCAAGGACGGGCGTGGGACCTGTCCAGACCGAGCCCAGTAATCATTCCGGAGTCCGGAGGTTCCAGCCTGCTACAACGCATCAACTCAACTTGTGTAAAAGGTGATATAAATTTGCTTCAAATGAGCAATAAAACCTCATTTTCAGGAGAATATTAATTAAATGAACAAATACCCCTCTATGTACCAACTCCAATGCTTACGTACCACCCCTTAGAAATATTCCATGCTCTTCAAGCTAGTGTCTGCGGCTAAAGACACTTTTTCCTGGTACAATTTGTTCATTAAACATGTCTTGGACGTTAGTACTACATCAGTGTGATTGAATTCAGGACTATGATATCCACCAACCAGAGGCATTTAAAGCAAGTGATCGTTAGAAGAACTAATTTCAAATGCTATCATTCATAAACAGAACTAATAACAATGATAACAATTACAGCTATATGAAGACAACAGTGGGTAGAACATAATGGTTTGGAATTGATAATAGGCTAAAACAAGGGCGTGTGTTGTAAACTTTGCTGTTCATAATGGTGATGGACGACATTAAATGCAGCAAGAGAAGATTATAGAGGGGAAATAATTAATGCAATGATATTTACAAAGGGTAATTTGGTGTTGGAAGAAATTGAGGAGCAGGTAAACAACAGTTGAATGTATTGAATAGAAGGATTGAACAAGGGGATTGTGGATTAATCTGGAGAAGAGCAGCAAGACAATGGTAATGGGTAGAGGAAGTAAAGAAGGAAACAAGAGCTATCATAATTGGAGATGAGGAACTGGAAATAGTGGAAAACTTCAAATACTTGGGAAGTGAGCTGACAAAAAATGAAAGAATGGACATGGAAAAGAATCAAAGTATACAACTAGGAAGTGCCTTTACCACTAGGTATGGAGAAATGAAAAATCACAGACAGTTGAATGGTATAACAGCTTTATCATATAAAGTTAAAAACTTCATTGCTGTTCCGCAATGAACAGAGAATCACAAAAGTAATTTTAATGTAAGGAATTCCAACTTTTCAATACATACGAAACTGTTTCACATAAATTATATTACAACATTTTTATTATTATGAAGGTACCGGTTTTGACATGTTTTCACTGTCTCCATAAGCCTTCCGTAACACGAATCAAAACAATAAATTCACATATAGCAACAATATACACACACTGGTAAAATTAATGTAACAACACACATTTAAAATAGTTTATATAAAATATACGAGAATTGCTACGCGTTGGCGGCGTCATAATTTTATATGGTCTTGGTACCTAAGTTCAGGCACTTGTTGTAAAGTTGAGCTTTGGTATGATAAAGCTTAAGCTTATATATTTAATATAAACTAATTTAAATGTGTGTAGTGACACGAATTTTACCAGTGTGTGTATATTGTTGCTATATGTGAATTTATTATTTTTCTTGGTTTTACGAAAGGCTGATGATGACATTGAAAACATGTCGCAACTGGCACCTTCAAAATAATAAAAGTGTTGTAATATAATTTCACTGCAACAGTTTTGTATGTATTGAAAAGGTGGAATTCCTTATATTAAAATTACCTTTGTGATTCTCAGTTCAATACTGAATAGCTATGAAGTTTTTAACTTTATATTATACAGCTTACCAGGCAAAAACGAAGGCCCACTATTACATGGGACTTAAAATCAAGGTCGGTAAACTGGGCAAAGATATAGATTTTCTTAAGCAACCTATAGTAAAACAATTTAACACATAATTTCCTTAAAATTAACGTATAAAAACGTGAGAATAATCCCCAATATTGGAAGACTTAAATCAAAGTCAACGAAATTTGGCTACAAATGAAATTATACTTTGATATAAGAAGAAATCATTTTTAAACAACCGACTATACGAGACTCACCTTGAAGCAGCTTGCTTGCTTACCGGCGCTCAATGGAACTTGTTTCAGACCCAAGTTAATAATAGATTGTGTGAGGTCTTATCTAAAAAACAGCTAACACTTCAGAGGAAGCTTAACACACTCAAGAATAATTCAGCATTTAATAACAACATTGCAGGAGTAACTAAACACCCCTCTGTCCCTTACAACCTCATTGATCAACTTCATCCCCCAGTAGTTAACTTATCAAAAACACAATTAAATGATGAGGAAAACGCAATCCTTGCAAAAGGCCCTAAACAAAACTGGCCCAATTTTTAATAAACTCAACACAGCATTAAATTTAGTCATAGAATCAGAAGTTACCATTAATAAAATGCCTTTAGATTTACAAGAGGAAGTAAGACTAGACGTAAAAAGTAAATTGAGTAAAATGTACACCTCCGAAAATAAAACGACAATCCCTAATCATAACAACAATAGAAGTTCCTTCGTCGAACGGGAACAGATCCTCAAACTCAAAAAGAAAATCAAGGATAATAGACTTATCGTCACAAAAGCGTCAAAGGGAACACGACCGTCATTATGGACAAAGACGAGTAGATAAATAAAACAAAACCCTTTTTAACAATAGTTCCCTTTCTATAGTTAAGAAAGATACTACCCAGCAAACAAACCCTAAATAACTCCTCGTTTCTTTTCATTGATCAGGAAAAAGCGAAACTTTACAACATGAATCCGTTCCTGAGCAACGCTAAAGCTTTACCTAACATCCACAAGACCGGTGCCCCCATCCACCCGATTATTAATTATAGGCCTAGCCCGCTTTATAAACTTTCTAGGTTCATTCAGATATTCCTAAAGAGCAAGTACAGTTTTTGGTCAAATAAATCTTAAAAACACTATAGAGCTGATCAAGAAATTAGATAACTTTGAAATACAACCCCATTACTCCATCCACTCGTTTGACCTTACTAATATGTATTCAAGTATTAATATTAAAAATGTAATTCCCATCATTTAAAGACATCTAAATACACACAGTTCTCTAAGTGGACTTAAAATCCAAAACTTTTTGAAGGTCCTGAAATTAGTATTCAATAATAAATACTTTGACTTCGACAGCATCATATATTAACAGGATGTACTGGTGCTTTTTGTCATCTGCCATCTTTAACTACGTTGGCATGGATTTAAAACAAGTAAACATGGCTAAACTCAGCGCTGCAATCTTAACAAACCTAAACCTCACTGCCACCACCTTATTTATGTGGTAGAGGGCCAACTTAAAACCTACATGCTTTTTTTTACATCTGTTAAGATAACAGCCGCCATCTTTAACTACGTGCACTTGTTTTGATCAAGCCTAACCTCAGTGGTGGTATCTTGACTGGGCTAAAGTTGATTGCTGCCACCTTATGCACGTCGTCTAGGAAAATTTAAAAAATAACATGCACTCTTTGACATCTGTCAATATAAGACCCGCCATCTTTAACCACGTGCACTTGTTTTGAACATGGCTTACTTCAGTACTCCTATCTTGACGGTGCTAAAACCTGACTGCTGCTACCTTATGCACGAAGTGGCGCGGAATTTAAATTGATCTTGACGGGACTTGACAACGTTGAGGAATTTTGAGGACATAGCTAGGGGCCTAACTACAAACAAACTACCCTTCTCAACATACCTTTCTCCTCCTCCTCCACCTCCTACTACTACTAATACTACTACTACTAACGCTTTTGGATTTTGGAGGGAGCGGTAGGAATGTCTTTATCCAACATCACAGGACATGTTAACATTAGTGTTGAAAACAGAAAGTCTTATAACGCAAAACATTATGAGATTAATCTCTTTTTTGTTGATACTAACGCACTTGTATGCAATTAGCGCGCACACATAGAGAATTGCAAATACTGTATATCTCTATCCGACATACATTTTTTGTAATTACTGCTGATAAAATGATTAAGTTACTACTTAGCAGGGGATACCTTTGTCCTAAGAAGATGGATTTTGCAGGATTCGAACGCACATGCAACACACTAGAGTTATCTTACCGCCTACTGCAGTGGTAACAAGACTAGAATCGAACACTATAGTCGATGCCGTCACCTACAACAACAGGTATTTTGTGTTGAAAACACTGATTGTCTGATTGTAACATGCTATGAATATAGATTAAAACACTAGAGCTAATTTATGGCCTACTGTAATGTTAACAAGACTAGAAATCGAACACTATAGTAGATGCCGACACGTACAACAGGTGTTTTGTGCTGAGAACACAAAATAACTCATTGAAACATGTTATGAATATAGAATTAAACACTAGAGCTATTTTATAGCCTACTATAATGTTAATGTCCCTATTCGACAAGTTCAGTCCTGTTACCATTATCACACACTAAAACTGAATGTAGAACAAGAGAGAAAACATGTTGACTATTTGTGTTCAGTACAGAAAAAACATGTAACGCGTAGTGACTTTGCCTTTTACAACAAACAGGGTACACCTTGTCTGTTATTCATCTACCACGACACATACACAGGGAACTAGACTCAGGTCAGGCTACCGTCGTCGCTACAACCAACGTTCCCATAATAAAACAGATTGAGACCTATGTTACTCGCCTCTTACAATAAACAGGGCATACCATATCTGTTATTCTACTACCACGACATATACACAGGGAACGAGACTCAGTTCAGGGCCCCGTCGTCGCTACAACCCAGTTCGCAAGTTAAAAAGGATTAAGGCCTATTTTACTCGCCTCTTACAACAAACAGGGTACACCATGTCTGTTATTCAACTACCACGACACATGCACAGGGAACTAGACTCAGGTCAGTGCCCCGTCGACGCCACAAACTCAGGTCACGGCCCCGTCGTCGCTACAACCTACGTTCCCAAGTTAAAACTGATTAAGTTACTTACAATAGGCAGCTCATACTATAGATACACTACGACATACAGGCGGACCAGACTCAGGATAGGGTCGCGTAGTCGTAAAAATACTATTATAAATACTTTACGATCGATTTGTAGATAGATAAGTTTATGTGAATAAATGTTTACAATATTCTTCTGTATTAGAGAGAGGCACTACAGAGATGCGTAAGCAATAATGCATCAGCAGTAATTTAACGCTAGTTTTCCTGTGGGCAGGTATGCAACAAGCTCCTGCGGTAAGCTACAGCTCGCTACAGGACTTTGAATGTACACACAGTGTTAAATAATGATTCCTTTCTGTTCTTATTTCCCTTCTATATTGTTATCCGAGGTAAGTGTATGCATGCGTAGAATTTAAGTGTGTACTATGCAGTGTAAAGGTAGTGACTATTGATTTCAAGGCGAGTGCTGTTAAGGGCCTGCAGATGATGAGGTGATGTGTGGGTCAGCGTACAACACGGCACATTACATATAGCCGTGCAAGTACGAGCATAAGTCTCTGAATAACATTGTCGTGATTGAATCCCGAGCAAGTAGCTGCACGGTTTATCCTTAACTTGTGGATCCCTTGCCTATTGTATTAAGTGTGTGCTGCTGATAGCCTGCAGGTAATGTGTAAGTTAGCCTACATTATCTTAGCAGGGTTTTCTTTCAACGCTAAGATGTAATTACTAGAAACTAGGCCTATCTAGTAACAGGACATTAAGTAACCGGTATTTAAACCGCCGACGACGGGGCCCTGACCTGAGTCTACTTCCGTGTGTATATGTCGTGGTAGTTGAATAACAGATATGGTGCGCCCTGTTTGGTGTAAGAAGCGAGTAAAATAGGTCTTAATTTGTTTTAACTTGGGAACGCAGGTTGTGGCGATGACGGGGCCCTTACCTGAGTCTAGTTCCCTGTGTATACGACAGCCCTCCAACCAAGGGATGTAGTAGTGGTGATTATTGTTTTAACGTTGAATACTACGCGGTAGGGCAATATGTGTTTCAGCGGTTTCTGATTTTTGCAATGGGCAAATGATAGAAGTAAATACTGGCAGTATTAGTAATTATTACTTTATAAATGCAAGGTTGGTAGTTTGATTCACACACAGCCCTCCAACCAAGCCATGTGGTAGTTCGAATACGACGTTCGTGATTACGCCCCTGCTAAGTAATACAACATGTTTTAACATGTCTGATGAAGACATGCAATATTAGCGTCTTCTACATTCATTTTTAGTGTGTCAAGTAGTACAACTGTACGTCGTGAATAGAGACATACAGCGCGGTAACTATTGTGTTTGTTTTATAAGTTTTTTCTGTTCTCAACACTAATAGTAACATGTTTTGTCATGTAATATGAAGACATACAAGATTAGCTTGTTCTACATTCACTTCTAGTGTGTGCGTATTGTAACAGGATTGAACTTGTCTTGTCAAAAAGAAATATGCAGCACAGTAACTACGCGTTAAATTTTGTTTCATGTTCTGAACACAAATAGTCAACATGTTTTCTCTCTTGTTCTACATTCAGTTTTAGTGTGTGATAATGGTAACATGATTGAACTTGTCGAATAGGGACATTAACATTACAGTAGGCTATAAAATAACTCTAGTGTTTAATTCTATATTCATAACATGTTTCAATGAGTTATTTTGTGTTCTCAGCACAAAACACCTGTTGTACGTTTCGACATCTACTATAGTGTTCGATTTCTAGTCTTGTTAACATTACAGTAGGCCATAAATTAGCTCTAGTGTTTTAATCTATATTCATAGCATGTTACAATCAGACAATCAGTGTTTTCAACACAAAATACCTGTTGTTGTAGGTGACGGCATCGACTATAGTGTTCGATTCTAGTCTTGTTACCACTGCAGTAGGCGGTAAAATAACTCTAGTGTGTTGCATGTGTGTTCGAATCCTGCAAAATCCATCTTCTTAGGACAAAGGTATCCCCTGCTAAGTAGTAACTTAATCATTTTATTAGCAGTAATTACAAAAAATATATGTCGGATAGAGATATACAATATTTGCAATTCTCTATGTGTGCGTGCTAATTGCATACAAGTGCGTTAGTATCAACAAAAAAGAGATTAATCTCATAATGTTTTGCGTTATAAGACTTTCTGTTTTCAACACTAATGTTAACATGTCCTGTGATGTCGGATAAAGACATTCCTACCGCTCGCTCCAAAATCCAAAAGCGTTAGTAGTAGTAGTAGTAGTAGTAGTATTAGTAGTAGTAGGAGGTGGAGGAGGAGGAGAAAGGTATGTTGAGAAGGGCAGTTTGTTTGTAGTTAGGCCCCTAGCTATGTCCTCAAAATTCCTCAGCGTCGTCAAGTCCCGTCAAGATCAATTTAAATTCCGCGCCACTTCGTGCATAAGGTAGCAGCAGTCAGGTTTTAGCACCGTCAAGATAGGAGTACTGAAGTAAGCCATGTTCAAACAAGTGCACGTGGTTAAAGATGGCGGGTCTTATATTGACAGATGTCAAAGAGTGCATGTTATTTTTTAAATTTTCCTAGACGACGTGCATAAGGTGGCAGCAATCAACTTTAGCCCAGTCAAGATACCACCACTGAGGTTAGGCTTGATCAAAACAAGTGCACGTAGTTAAGGATGGCGGCTGTTATCTTAACAGATGTAAAAAAAGCATGTAGTTTTTAAGTTGCCCCTCTACCACATAAATAAGGTGGTGGCAGTGAGGTTTACGGTTGTTGAGATAGCAGCACTGAGTTTGGCCATGTTTACTTGTTTAAAATCCATGCTCACGTAGTTAAAGATGGGAGATGACAAAAAGCACCTGGATGTTAAATTGGGCTGCATAAAGTAGCAGCAATAAGTTTAGGATCTGTCAAGACAGCAGCACTGAGAATAGCTTTGTTCAAAACCCCGCTAACATAGCACCAGTAAGGTAAGTTTTTATTTGCTACCGCTAGAGTATGCACATATCGCCTATCGATATGTATGCACCGACTATCATACTAAACTTCTTCCACCAGAGTGTGTATCGATTGCCTGTCGAAATGTATACACATCGACGATCTTACTAAACTTCTTCCACCAGAGTGCGCAACCATCGCCTGTGCGCGCGCACCTCCCATATCCACTGCTCATCGATCTGCGCACCCCCCACCAGCTTACCGATGTAATAAAAAGGCGATGCACAGTGCGAATTCTTTCCCACTCTCTCGCAAAGAGAGGTGGCCGTGCCTGCCTTCTTAGCCGGGAAATATTTTTTTGCACAGGAATACCAAGGCGGTAGACCTCTAGGGAGAGAGCACATCTCCCCATCCCCTATTTTTTGGCAGGTGAGATAGGGAAAGCGGACTACGTCTTTAGGCCCCCTGCTCCACCGAATTCAATAAAGCATAAACATTTACTCAGGTTAGCCTGTTTAAACTCCATGCCCACGTGGTTAAAGATGGCAGCTGTCAAAAATGCACGTGGATTTCAAATTGCCAGCCGGTACGTGCATAAGGTGGCAGCCATGAGGTTTAGCGCCATTAGGATGGCAGCATTGAGGTTAGACGCTATCTTGTTTAAATATGGCAGCTGTCAACTTAACAGCTGTCAAAAAGCAGTGGCTTGGTTTACAAACAAAAGCACATGGCTTTGTTTACAAACAAGGGCACGTGGTCGCGACGTCACGGAGACAACGACCTCTGCCGAGGTCAATGACCTCGGGTGCTGAGCAGCATAAAAATGCTGACTCAGCGATTTAGAACCTGCCTTGCCCTACTACTCCTAGCACACTCAAGAATAATTCAGCATTTAATAACAACATTTCCAAAGTAATTAAAAATCTCTCTGACCCTTACAACCTCATTGTTCAGCTTCATCCGCCGGTAGTTAACTTATCAAAAACACAATTAAATGATGAGGAAAATGCAATCCTTGCAAAAGGCCCTAAACACAACTGGCCCAATTTAAATGAAGTCAACACAGCATCCAACTTAGTCATAGAATTAGAAGTTACCATTATTGAAATGCCTTTAGATTTACAAGAGGAAGTAAGACTAGACGTAAAAAGGAAATTGAGTAAAATATACAAATCCGAAAATAAAACAATTCCTAACCATAATAATAATAGAAGTTACTTCATCGAACGGGAACAGATCCTCAAACTTAAAAAGAAAATCAAGGATAATAGACACATCACAAAGGCGGACAAAGGGAACACGGCCACCATTATGGACAAAGACGAGTAGATGAATAAAACAAAAACCTTTTTAACAATAGTTCCTTTTCTATAGTTAAGAAAGATGCTACCCAGCAAATCCAACACTGTTTGAAACAAACCCTAAAATACTCCTCGTTTCTTTTCACTGATCAGCAAAAAGCGAAACTTTACAGCATGAATCCGGGTCTGCGCACCGCTAAAGCTTTACCTAAGATCCACAAGCCCGGTGCCCCCTTCCGTCCGATTATTAATTATAGGTCTAGCCCGCCTTATGAACTTTCTCAGTTCATTCAGATATTCCTAAAGAACAAGTGCAGTTTTTGGTCAAATCAATCTGTAAAAACACTATAGAGGTGATCAAGAAATTAGATAACTTTGAAATACAACGCGATTACTCCGTACACTCGTTTGACATTACTAACATGTATAAAAGTATTAATATAAAAAATTAATTCCCACCATTGAAAGAAAACTAAATACACACAGTTCCCTACGTAAACTTGAGATCCAAGACTTTATGAAGGTCCTGAAATTAGTAGTCAGTAATAACTTCTTTGTCTTTGACAGCATCATATATCAACACTATGGACTGGAAATGGGGTCACCGTCTTCGGGGATCATAGCGGAAATATATCTAAATTTTTAGAACACACAATAATTGACAACGTTGGCACTTTTGCCAACATTCTATTTTGGTCTAGATACGTTGACGATACTTTGATAATACTAGACGATTGGATTACTAGTGCTCCCTCTACCCTTAAAAACCCCAACACTATAGATCGAGATATTAAATTCGCCTTCAAATCTGAATCCAACATACAAATTAACTTTCTAGACATCATGAGAAGTAGGCTCCCATCCTCTCTAGCATACAGTATGCATAGAAAAACCACACAAACTGCTACAACTATAAGACAGGTTTCTACACATCCATACACACAAAAATATGCTACTTATAATAGCATGGTTGACTGCGCATTCAAAATGATATATATGTTGATTCCCATAGGGAACCGGAAATATTTGTTCCAAATCTCTAAATTCATAATACCAATATAAATGTTCCTTTACTGGACATTATAAATTTTCGAGCTAACTCATTCCTGGTTGCCAGTAATAGATAGGTGGGATTACTGCTGCGTACTGAGTATAACAGCCTGAATGAATATTGGCGGGAAATAGCTGCGGAGTTAGAAAACTTTCTTATTTTGCATGCCATTCCTCTGATTCATACATTTTCTGATACTGCTGGTATGTAACACACTGGTTCATCATAGTATTCCAGCTATTCGATCCCTACTCTGACGCGCTGTTTTGAATGAACAGTTCGCACATTTAAGGCAGAGGTTCTCTTAGTAGTAGTAGTAGTAGTAGTAGTAGTAGCAGTAGTAGTAGTAGTAGTAGTATGACCTGGTCTAGAATTACAATTTTGAAATATTTCAAATTAAACACCACACTTCACTAAATAACTTAAAATTCAATCATGAGAAAAACGTTTCTTAAGAAAAGCTCCTTCCTTTTCATTTTTGTTAAATTCTACATTCATTTTATTCCAAATTATCAGTGAAGAGTGGGTTTCTCCTCTGGCTTGGAGGAAAAATTTGCCTCCAAGAGAGATAGATTTTCCCGCCGCCAGTGTAGTGAATTGAGATTTTCCGACTCACCCTCCTAGGGAACATATTAGTACAAGGATATAGTTTTTGTCCTGGGACTCTCCACTATTCGACCTCCCCCGCTGATAAAATACGAAGTATGTTGTTTACGGTACACAGCTGTCTGCGGCTTGGTCATTCCAGCTCGGGAACTTTGGACTGTTAGATCGGCAGCGTAGTAGCCTACTATTCGTTAAAAGTGAGAAAATGTGTGGTTTTTCATTTGATCGAATATTTGATATGAAAGCACCCATTGCTTTTAACAGCGCCATTCCTACTGAGGTCATTGTAATGACCTACAGTATGTTCATTTCAGTTGAGAACCACTAGGACAGTCTTTCTGAGGATGTAAAAAGGTAGGTGGAGAGAGAGAGTGTTTGCTATTATAATGAAAACTCCCCAACCTGACTGTGACTTATGGTAGGCAAGCGGGCCTACCATTACAATGAAAATTCCCTAACCCAGTCTTCATATAAGAAAAGACGTTTGGTGACTTCCCCGTCGCGTTGCTAGGGTAACGTTAAGAGCCATGCAATTTAATACAATCTTGCCCACAATGTGTATACTACCTAACCTAGAATTCTGTATAAAGTGTAGAATTCCGTAGCGAAGCACGGGTACATCAGCTAGTCTTATGTATATATATTCAATATACAGTGTGATTCAGCAACCCCCTCCAATATCGTTTCCTGCAGCCCAAATAACGTACACATGGTTATAGGGGTGTTATTCCCCTGCAAGCGCACTGTATGGTACTAATGTTCAGCGAGCATATTTTGCACATGATTCTGGACCCTAGCGAAATGTTATAGCATCAGTTCACAAAACATGATGCCTTGAAATCATGTAGCAACCTCCTTTTACCATGTAACTATGTCAGTGTGTCATGCCTCGTAACCGGATGTAACGAAGAGGTGAATCAATCCATAAAACTAGGTAACAGTGCAGTAATTAATGTCTGAAACACCGAAATGGATGGCGTATGCACTCTGCTCTTGTTGTACTACCAGCACGTTTCCATCAGTGTAGCATAGCGAATATGGTTAGGTGATCGCCTAGCAATTGACGGAATATGCCAGCGGCGATTCGAATCCTGCATCGTTCAAATATTTTTGCATCGGTATGATGTTTGAATAAGTAAACACAGCCCACGTCTGTCACATTCAAATACTGTAGTAGAATGACACTGTTATTCAACTTGTGCCCTGCGCATATTTTGCTGGTTAGGGCCTGAATGTACTGTAATCTCTGCTGTCATTTAGCATGTTTTCCACAGAGGAATACAATGACATACTCTGCATTTATGGGGAAGCAAGACAGAACGTGTGGAAAGCGCTACGTCTGTACCAGGAAGGGTACCATGACAGGCGACAACTGGCTGCTACGATATTTTGCCGTGTTGAAAGACGCCTAAGGATAAAAGGCATGATTTCCAACCAGCCAACAGTCTGTGGTAGGCCCCTTACATCGGATGAAACAGAAGAGTCCATTCTGGAGGCTGCTCGCAATAATCCACACATCAGTATAAGGGCGATTGCACGACAGATGAACACAAGCCAGCTGTCTGTCTTGTGAATACTGCATGAACATAAATTCCACCTATCCCATCCTGAGCTACATCAAGAGCTGCAAGGTCCGGATTTCGAAGCCCGAGTGGAGTTCTGTCGGTGGCTATTAGGCAGGATGGAAAATGATGCAGCATTCGTACTGCATATCTTCTTCACGGAAGAATCGCGCTTCCACAATGATAGGAACATTAATCGCCACAACATGCACTATTGGGATCCAGACAATCCTTACTGGGTGCGACAGGCAGCCCATCAAGTACGATGGGGAGTGAATGTTCAGTGTGGAATCTTGGGGGATCGCCTGATTGGACCTTATTTCTTTGAGGGACACTGGGCAGCCCCATGCTACCTGCAATTTCTGCAACAGTAACTCTTACTGCTCCTGGAGGCTGTGCTCTTGCACGATCGTTTGACGATGTGGTTGCAACAGGATGGAGCTCCAGCATATTCAACAATGCCCATTTGTAACCATCTGAACGAGGAACTGACAGGGAAGTGGATAGAGCGAGGAGGCTCTGTTCCTTGGCCCGCCAGATCACCGGATTTTATGCCGTTAGACAATCAATCAATCAATCAATCAATCAATCAATAAATCAATCAATCAATCAATCAATCAATCAATCAATCAATCAATCAATCAATCAATCAATCAATCAATCAATCAATCAATCAATCAATCAACCAATACTGATCTGCACTTAGGACAGTCGCACAGGTGGCAGATTCCCTATCTGTTGTTTTCCTAGCCTTTTCTTAAATGATTTCAAAAAAATTGGAAATTTATTGAAGACCTCCCTTGGTAAGTTATTCCTATCCCTAACGCCCCTTCCTATAAATGAATATTTGCCCAAATGTGTCCTCTCAAATTCCAACTTTATCTTCATATTGTGATCTTTCCTACTTTTAAAGATGCCACACAAAATTAATCGATTACTAATGTTATTCCACGCCATCTTTCTGCTGACAGCTCGGAACATACCACTTAGTCGAGCAGGACGTCTTCTTTCTTCCAAGTCTTCCCAGCTCAAACTTTGCAACATTTTTGTAACGCTACTCTTTTGTCGGAAATCGCCCAGAACACATCGAGATACATTTCTTTGGATTTTTTCCAGTTCTTGAATCAAGTAATCCTGGTGAGGGCCCCATACTCTAGTTTGGGTCTTACCAGAGACTTATATGCCCTCTCCTTTACATCCTTACTACAACCCCTAAACGCCCTCATAACCATGTGCAGATATCTGTACCCTTTATTTACAATCCCATTTATGTGATTACCCCAAAGGAGATCTTTCCTTATATTAACACCTAGATACTTACAACGATCCCCCAAAAAAACTTTCACCCCATCAACGCACTAATTAAAACTGAGAGGACTTTTCTTATTTGTGAAACTCATAACATGACTTTTAACCCCGTTTTTAATCATGCAATTGCCTGCTGTCCATCTTACAATATTATCGAGGTCATGTTGCAGCTGCTCACAATCTTGTAACTTATTTGTTACTCTATACAGAATAACATCATCCGCATAAAGCCTTACCTCTGATTCCACTTCTTTACTCATATCATTTATATATAAGAAAACATAAAGGTCGAATAATACTGCCTTGTGGAATTCCCCTCTTCTTTATTACAGGGTCAGATAGAGCTTCATCAACTCTAATTCTCTGAGATCTATGTTCTAGAAATATAGCAGCCCATTCAGTCACTCTTTTGTCTAGTCCAATTGCACGCATTTGCGCCAGTAGTCTCCCATCATCCACCCCAATCAAATGCTTTAGACAGGTCAATTGCGATACAGTCAATTTGACCTCCTGAATCCAAGATATCTGCTATATTTTGGTGGAATCCTACAAGATGAGCTTCAGTGGAATAACCTTTCCTAAAACCGAATTGCCTTGTATCGAACCAGTTATTAATTTTGCATACAGGTCTAATATTATCAGAAAGAATGCCTTCCCAAAGCTTACATGCAACGCACGTCAAACTTACTGGCCTGTAATTTTCAGCTTTATATATATCAGCCTTTCTTTTATACACAGTGGCTACAATAGCAACTCTTCATTCATGTGGTATAGCTCCTTCAAGCAAACAATAATAAATAAGTACTTCAGATATGGTACTATATACCAACCCATTATCTTTAGTATATCCCCAAAAATCTGATCAATTCCAGGCGCTTTTCTAGTTTTCCACTTTTGTATCTTATTGTAAACGTCATTGTTATTATATGTAAATTTTAATATTTCTTCAGAATTAGTCACCTCCTCTATCTGGACATTATCCTTGTAACCAACAATCTTTACATACTGCTGAGTGAATACTTCTGCCTTTTGAAGATCCTCACATACACACTCCCGTTGTTCATTAATTATTCCTGGAATGTCGTCCTTGGAACCAGTTTCTGCCTTAAAGTACCTATACATACCCATCCGTAGCCTCCGTGGCTCAGACGGCAGCACGTCGGCCCCTCACGGCTGGATACCGTGGTTCAAATCCCGGTGAAACCGTGTGAGATTTGTGCTGGACAAAGCGGAGGTGGGTTAGGTTTTCCTCCCGGTACTCCGGTTTTCCCTGTCATATTTCATTCCAGCAACACTTTCCATTATCATTTCATCGCATTTATCACTCATTAATAAAAATCACCTTGGGAGTGGCGACCCCATTGTAATAACAGCCTATATATGTTTCATTCATTACATCCCTGACCCGGTCAATGACTGGAAAACAGGTTGTAGGTTTTTTTCACATACCAATCCATTTTTCACTAAAGTTTGTATGACTGCTAATTATGCTTGCCATCATGTTATCCTTACCTGCCTTCTTTGCTAGATTCAATTTCCTAGTAAGTTCCTTCAATTTCTCCTTACTTCCACAGCCATTTCTAACTCTATTTCTTTCCAACCTGCACATCCTTCTCAGTCTCTTTACATCTCTGTTATAATAAGGGGTGTCTTTACCATTCCCTACCATCTTTAATGGTACAAACCTGTTTTCACATTCCTCAACAATTGCTTTAAACCCATCGCAGAGTCTGCTTACATTTTTATTTACAATTTTCCACCGATCATAGTTACTTTTTAAGAACTGCCTCATGCCTGCTTTATCAGCCATATGGTACTGCCTAATAGTTCTACTTTTAAGACCTTCCTTTCTATCACATTTTTTTAAACTTCGACAAAACAGCTTCATGATCACTAATACCATCTATTTCTTCTTGTGGGGTCATTTGAAGAACGCCGTTTGCACTCAAGTGCTGGAAAACCCCGACCAGCCCCGGCAGGTCACCACGGACGCCTGCCGAGCAATTGCACCTGGAATGCTTCAGTGCGCAAAACGATCTATTGGACACTGGGCCCAAATTTGCACAAACCAAAATGGTCATCACATCGACTATTTCTGCGATAAAACATGGTCGGGGCAGTATTGTTCCTATTAATTCCGGTCTGTATGTGTCCAGCCTGCTATGAAATCTGTCCTTCTTTCGGCTACAAACATATTCATTCACACACAATTTTCACGAAAGCGGGCATTGAACTTACCTTGTGCGCGGTACGTGTTAAAGAAATATTTCCGAAATTTGTAATCTTCGCCCCTGACATGCAGGCCCGCACCACCACACCTTAACCAACTACACTATTGTTCTGCAAGGCTCACTGCGCAGCTTATAGCAAGTATTAGGTTTACTGCGGTCACAGTATCAATTTAGTGTCTCGCCGGCGTGTCAGGTTCATGAATAGATGCAGCCTTCAGCATGAAATCATGTTTTGGAACTGTATGGGTTTGGGCCATCAAGTCCATTAAATCAATTGGGGAGTGACGGGTGTTTTCATACACGTCATCTCTTGACTGAATAACGTACAGTAGTGATTATATTCATAGGGGGATGGTTCAGGTTTTACTTTTCCCTAATTCTATTACTCTGCTTATGATTTACTTGACATGCTGCTGATTTTAATGTTTCCTTTCATTATTGTATAAATCTACATACTCCTTCCACCCTTGCTTTGACAATTTATAGCATAACACTACTCGATTCCTCACATTATCCAACTCTACTGTATACTACTTTATTACTGATTTAAGGTTGGTTTGGAATTTGGACTAGGGCACTATTTAAATCTAGTTATCGCAAAGGCCTGCAATTTCTAGAAATAAAGAATATTTTCTGGACAATAAAAGGAGTGTGTAAATTCACCCATGATTCTTCAAAACAAATTTCATTGCCGGAAGTACAAATTCAAAAACATTTCACTCAGTCTAAAGTGAAATGGCTCAAACCACTATGTGAGACTTGCTAGATGAAGACCTGTTTCTGTGTTGATTTTCCATTATACTTTGTATGTTGCCAGTGATAATTTACTTACTGGCACTCAAAATTTTTTTTGAAGAACAGGAAGGAATAATCATGGCTTAAGCTAATGGCATGTTATCTACCATCACACAGTTTAATTTAATTGTCACATTGGAAGTATAAAGAGAGATTTTTTAGTAATTATACCATTGTCCTGCCAAATTCACCGTACCTTGCTTGACTTGATCAATACAAATAAATAGCACATCATACAACTGACCCACTGAAAAACCACAGAAAATCAGTTCAAGAAAAATTTGAACTTTTAAATTTAATTTCACCATACTGTAAATATTATGTACCAAAATTGTAATATTATTGCTACAGGCGTGGCCTCTCCACCCGTCATTGTCAAGTTCCAATGTTGGGCAGGTGTGCAAGAGAACACTGGAATGTCAGCCCAGGGCTATGAGCGATGTTCTACTGTAAAGTGCGGACAGTGAGGATCATCCCGAGGTGCACGACTGCCGTGTGCAGGCTGCGAACTGGGGACTGTGACAGTGGCAATGAGAGGACTGTATGACTGCGTGAGACTGTAGTGCATGTGAATGGATTCCATGTGTATTAGTGTGAATACACATTGGGAGACTACGAGAGAGAGAGAGAGAGAGCAAACTGTGTAATTTTGTGTCATCAGTATAAGTGTGAGCTCGGTCATCCTGTGTGTTAATGTGTAGTCTTAGCAAGTATTTAATAAAAGTTAGTAGTATAATGCTACCAGGTTCTGTACTTATTTTTCTGTACGTATTTATTTACCCTGCCAACACGTAACAATATATATACTGGGACCTTTCCCACCGTCCCCCATGACTCATGGGACCATGTGATAACAAACCAACCCTTTCGGGTCACGAACACATGGGACCATGCTCCACGGAAGTCGATAGTCAAGGGATCTTTTCGGTCTGTGCCGATTTCTCCTCATTGGGATTGTATACTTAATCCACTCACATGAAGAGTTATCGACCATTCGACTCAGCTAGATCACAGCTACTCTCCCGTTCCTGAGGTCTGAACACGGACTCCTCAGGGCCGAAGAACGTTCGCGGCATAAAGAGGCTATCAAACATAAGCTATCTTAAAGGCCTACAATGAACGGAAGAGGATTCTGGATGCATGTTTTTCGGTATAGATAGGCATGATATCGTTTGGAACAATTTACTACTCACTCGGTGAAATATACAAATTTACATACACTCTTGATACTTCTGACACAATTAATATGAGCAAATCACTTATTTTAGCAGCGGAAAAATCCGGGCTGCCATTGACATCGGCTGTTACCTCCACATTCCACAGACAAAATCTATGTGAAAGGCAACGTTAGCTGTTATTTTCTCTACTCCAATAAATTTTCCCTTTTGACACAGACGTAGATATCCATATCCCTCTCTACCAAAACAGAGAATAACCGAGAGGTTGTTAATATGATTTCACTTTTTCACATACTATCACTTTGAATTGCCTGTGTCATATATTGCTTACATAATTATTACATTAGTTTGGATGTATGCTATACAGATTGTTTTGTGTATTATCGCAATTGTTTTGTGCGCGTCATCACCCGGTTTAGCATAAACCACTGAGTACCCTATCATATTCACAAAAACAAACAAAACAAGCCATGTTCCCCCAATGCGAGTATTCCATGGGACTGAATCCCGTATTACACATTAGACTCTATTTACACAAAAGAAAAATGTCCGCCTTTGAATGGTCGGCTAACGCTAGGAATCAATGAAGTAAAGATTAAAAACATAATTAATCCGAACATTCTGACCATATCAGAAATCCGTCACTAAAACACGGAGAAGGAAAGAAAAAGGACTCAAGTCTTCCATATAAAATAAACACAGACTTGAACAACGAACTATCATTTGCAATCACTACCAGTGGACTTTCACGAAGTCTAGATTCAAATCGACATCGATTAAAAGTAACCAACAAAAACACATCCTGAAAAAGAAAATATATCAAACACATGTATCAATAAAGACGATGGCTGTAATTTAACCGTTGTAACCCGCTGTCTTAGCGAGCTGTTGATCGCTGCTGTGCCCACATGAGGTTCGAACCTGAGACTCTGGTCGTCTCCATCCAGGGTACTGTAATCAAGCCCTAATTAATCTAATCGTGTATCGAACTGTCATAACAAAAATAAACATCTATATTGCTCTGTAGGTCATGGTCTACGGGGTGGCAATTAAAGCACTTGCTGTCTTTATTCTCAAAGAAACCAGAATGTTGGTTCGGCCAACCTTTCTGCTTGTATATCTTCCTCCCTGTTCCAGATTCACCCCTCTCAGCCATAAATTCAGCTGACACTTGTCCCACGGTCCGGAGACAAAAAAAAACACCATTCAGCCTGCTTCCCGCTAGGCCTTTTTTTCTCTCTGTGTCCATCAAATTAATTCATTAGAAAACTAGCACATTTTATTCAATGCTCGGATCAGCCCACATACATTCAGTACACGAGAATCATTTCTCAAATTCGACCGTTAATTCACATTTCATTCTCTCATATCTCTGGAGGTCTGGAGTTCGACTCGTGTCTTCTCTCCTTCCAAAGTGCACCATCCGTTAGCCCCTGACCATAGCAATACTCCTATTTCTCCGCCTCTGAGGCGAGTGTGTGTACCTATCAGATACTACCCTATCTATCGGTATAAATCATCAATCAAAATACCTTAGGTAAAATAATAACAATGCTAATAATAATAATAATAATAATAATAATAATAATAAGAATCTTCTAACCTTTTGCTTGAAATGTATAGTATCAAAACACTGCTCAAGTTACATTAAGAAAATAATAACAATAATAATAATAATAATAATAATAATAATAATAATGAAATTCAAATGAATTTAAATTATTAAATCCTTCCAAACCACTAACAGACCTTCTACATCTAACCTCAATAGTGTAGTGGAGGACAGGGGTTCAAACCTTGGCACGTCATTCCTTGAACATCACCAGTTACAGCCAAAACTTATACTACCATGCAACAACATGCTATTTCTGACTTTACGAACATAGTGCTGATTCTAGCCCAAGTTTTTCCTTTCATACGGGCACTTGTTGATGACTCTGTCACCTCGCTAATCCCTACGTAACTTAGGCACTTGCTCAGATGAGATCTACATTATTAATCTACATATCATTCTATTCCTTTTCCCCCCTCAATTCCTTCTCAGCACTAAATAAACAAATTATAATAACATGCAAATATATCCACTAAAAGGGGTCCCCTAGTTTATACACTAACACAGGATCACTCCCTTCCCATATCTAATAACTTTATTGAAACAAAAATGAATAAAAGGATTCCCGACCATTCTTGGGCGGATTAAACCTGTTTATATATGTTATTTTAACCCTATACTTCATGACTATTATTTACAAAGGGAAATACTAGCATTGGTAAGAAACATAACTCTGTACTCAACAGTTGACGTCTTCGGCCCTGTCCGGAGGATCCGGAGGCCTGCCCATGTTGGATTACTCCATGGCGCTGGATCCTGTAGTCCTGGAGTTCAGAAGTTCCATATCTTGTCTCGCGTAATCCATTTTAGTAACACACGGATCACTGAAATTAGATTGTAATTCACACAATTTATCAATTTCTTGCACACGTGTTACCGTTCACTCCTATTACTTCTTTGTCTACCCACTGCCAGTTACAAGGAGATGAATATATCGGCTACTTTCAGCTAGTCTATTACACTGTTAAACCGGGCGTTCCCTGCATTCGTATGATGCGGAATTTTCTATCCCTATCTTCTGTATGGTTTAATAGTTCAGGAACACTCCTCACTAGATTGTTAATCAGTTAATAATCTGACCTACGCTCTGTTCAGAAACAGCGTGATTTTATTCAGTTCTTTGTTCTGCTCGAGAAATTCTACGTACTATCAAGTAGTTGTTATGCAAAATCCTACTTCATCTTTCACGAAGTCTTAGTCTACTTTGCAACCGATATCTTAAGTATATCTCATTACCGTAATCGTCTGTTGCCTATGACAAATTATAATCACAAAAAAAAAAAACTGAAAGATTTTCCCTGCGGCTTTGTTCACATAGTATCCCAAGGAGCGGTAATCCGATAGCGAAGCGACCGTCGTTTCCCGTCGAAAGCTCCTCAACGACTACTCCAGTTCCCTGGAACTGCAAAAAACTTATACTAGCCCCGGTGGTAGGGGCGGTTTAGTGACTTCATCCCCACTCTTATTTCGACTGCTCCTGGATAAACCAGCCTGTCGAAATTAGCAATACGCTAGACTGTGTGACTTGGATATGCACAAGTACGCTATGCCATGCGGAATTGGATATGTTCGGCGGATCTGCCGTAATTAATTTATCATCTTGGAGGGGAAGTAGGGAATCCCCAAAGGCATCTGGCTTCAGCCATCGCGTCCGTACGCTATGGGTATTATGTAAGTTGTTTACCAACGCCCTTCGCTTGGAGAGTATTTTCTACCAGAACTCTTGACTTTATAATTCCACCAAAATTCAGCCCACTACTCTAACGGGTGGAGTATTGTTAATTAAGCCTTATTTATGCCGAAAATGCATTAAATTTTGCCCGATCGCTTTGGCATCGCTGTACGCCGGCAGATGTTTTCCAATATGGAGTCGCTAAAGAGTGTTCTTCTCCTGCTTCTTCTATGACGTGTGCCTAGCTCGGGGATTCCTTAAGCCACCCAGTGGGCGGATGAAGGCGCCTCTCTGGCGGGCTTCGTATTGCGCAACCTGACGATACCCCCAGCATCCACACAAAGAAAGCTTGCTGCCAGCTTCCTTACCAAGCATATCATTTGAAATAAATACTAATTGTGCCGGTACGGTCACATCTGCCCCTCCGTTGGTTTCAAGAAATTTGAAACGGAGTTGCGAATTTCTTGAAGGATTACTACTCAATCCGTCCTACGATCAATCTTCTTTAGCTGCTCTAAGTTTCTGTGATTCCAACCTCAACTGGGCATTTTCTCTCTGGAGCAAGAAACATACTCGTGCCATAATGTCGCGTCTCTGGTACAGCTCTATGCACTCCTCACAACTCTGGTCACTCAAATCACCTCGTTCCTCCACCGTCATTACATGGACTGCTGGATCTTCTTCACCATCTTCTTCTTCGTCCCCTGGATCCTCATCTTCGTCTCTCTCCAGATCCTCTTCCTCTTCTTCGGCGTTCTCGTCCACCTGATTGGCGTCTATTCTGCTGCTTCCTGGAGGATGGTACAATTTCAAATTGGCGGCATTGTACACTGTCTCAGTCGTGCCGTCCATGCTCTGGACCTTGTAGGAATTAATATCCAAATTTTCGATGATCCGATACGGCCCAATGTATAGCTCCGCAAACTTATGATAAATTTTATTTGCGGGATCGGAGATCGCTGGTCGTTTGACAAGAACAAGTTCTCCAACTCGCAGCGGACGATGGTACCTTTTTCCGCGCAATCGCCGTAATCGCTTCTCTGCCTGTCCTTTCAAATATTCCGCCGTTGTCTGTATGCAGAGTTCCACGGATAAGCGGGGGTCTTGAGGGCATTGGATTGCATTCACCCAGGGTCTCTTAGGAACTTCGTCGAAGTGAACGACGCTTGGGATCATCCCAGTTGACTCGTGGACCGTCCCATTCACACATTCCTCAATAATAGGAAGGACGTCCACCCATCGCCAATGTTGACGGGAACAGTAGATCCGGCAAAATTTGCCTATCTCCCGCATGATTCGCTCGGCTGGATTTGATTCGGGGTGGCGAATCGAACTCAGGTGATGCTTCACCCCTAATCGTTCAATATCCCTTTTAAAAGCTCCGGACGTGAATTGAGAACCGTGATCTGTTAAAATACACTCCGGTTTACCCATCCTCGGAATGATTTTATTCTTTATCTGATTGATGACAGCTCTGGTATTCGCTTTTTGTACGGGGCAAAGTTGGATAAACTTCGAAAAGACATCGACGCAAACCAAAATATGCTGCATCCCGCGTCGTGCCTTGGGTAAGGGACCGTAAAAATCTAGCGCGAAGAGCTCTTTGGGCTGTTTCGGCAACAAAGGCCGCGGCAGTTGTTTAAGCAAAAAGGTATTGTGCTTCACCCGCTGGCATATATCGCATGCCATCAATACACGGCGGACAATCTTCCTCATATTTGGCCAAATGAAGGTTTCCTTTAACGTTGATACAACCTTGTCGATCCCGGCGTGACCAATGGCTCGGTGTGCCAACCAGATTAAGTCCTCTTGTAAAACGGGCGGCACTACAATCCTGTATCGAGTATGATTATCATCGACAAACTTATGGAGAATCCCATTGAAGTAATTGTACCGTTCTGCCTTCTTCTCTATTTCTGAGTGCTCGGCGGTACCCGGTTGTAATTTCCGCTTGAAGAACTCGATCAATTTCCCTGTTTCCGGATATCTTTCCTGCTCCTCCCCTATAGTTTTCAACTTTTCTAGAGTGGCATGGTCTTCATCTTCCAGCTGGATGTGAAAAATGGAAGTTTCGCTGGAGTCCGGGTTTCGACTTAGGGCATCTGCAATAATGTTGTTTTTTCCAGCACAATGCTCAACCGTTAAGGCAAATTGTTGGACGAAAAGACACCAACGATTGACCCTTTCGCTCGTCATTGTCGACTTGAGCATGAAAGTTAGTGCCTTATGGTCTGTCCGAAGGACAATGGGGAAGCCATAGATATACTTCCGCCAGTGACCTAGGGCTGTGACGATAGCCAACATCTCGAGTTCAGTCACTGTGTATTTGAGCTCGTGAGATCTCAATTTGCGGCTCATAAATGCCAGATATGTGATTTTTGGTTGTGCCTCCGGGTCTTCTTGGTACAATACAGCACCGACCCCAATTTTCGATGCGTCAGTTTGCACAATGAATTTCTTAGAATAATCTGGGTAACCTAATTTAATGCTGTTGGCGAGGAGTTCCTTCGTCTTATTGAAAGCGGCTTCGCATTCCTCGTCCCACTTCCAACGGTTATTTTTCTTTAGCAAATTTTGGAGGGGTGCTACGACTTCAGTATACCCAGGACAGTGATCAGAGAAGAAATTACAGATCCCTAAAAATTGCCGAACGTGCTTGACCCTAGTTGGTCTTGGAAAGTTCTGAATTGCTTGAATTTTGACGGGGTTTGGGATCACGCCATCGGAGTCAATCACGTGTCCCAAAAATAAAATACTCCTTTGACAGAACTGTGACTTTGGAAGGTTGACTTTAAAGTTGTTTCGATCCAAATCGAGCAAGAGCTTCTTGATCTTTTCGAGATGGTCCTCGACTGTCTCAGATGCCACCAAAATGTCATCGGTGTACCTTACCGTAAATGCCTTTACCTCGTCGCTAAGGTTTCTATCGAGAGCTCGGATAAGAGCAGATCCCGCGTTCATAATGCCGAACGGAAGTCGTGGAAGACGTATGTCGTCTGGTCAAACATAAACCCAGTCAAAATTTTGGTCTTCGGGTCTAACTCTACGTGATGAAAAGAGGAAGTTAAGTCGACCCCAGAAAACAACTTCATATGCCGAAATTTCTTCAGGATGTCCTTGATACAAGGGGCTTGATCATACTCGGGGACTAAGCGTTTATTAATAGCCCTCGCGTCAAGGCAAACGCGAAGAGACCCATTCGCTTTTTCAACAATTACGAGGGGGTTCAGGAAAGGTGTTGGGGACTTCATAATTAAACCACTAGCCTCCATCTCGCCAATGATTTTACTGACTTTGTCATGATACTTTTCTGGTACCGGATACGGGCGTTGCCTAAAAGGTTCCCAACTGTTGACTACCAAGGTATATTGAAAGTTTGGGATCTTCCCCGGTCGCGAACCGAAAACTTCTTTACATTGTTCTAAAATTTTGAGTAATTGGTCCTTTTCATTTTCCCCAATTTTGGCTTCATGAATTTTCCCTTGAATGGTTGAATCCAACGATGGTTCCTCTTCTGTCTCCAATGCTGCGATTGTCATTCCAGATTCCTCAAAGACTTTGTGGCAGATTACGTCCAATCCTATCCCGCTTTCTTCTCCCTCCGGGTTTCCTGAACAGATCTGTGTCGTCCAAATTCTTTCCTCGGTTTCTAAGTCCTCAAAATCATTTAACTTCATCTCGGTTTGGGCCGAATCAAATTTTAAACAAATTTCGTTCGTCTCCATATTAATGTGGGCTTTATATTCCCTTAAGAAATCTGAACCGATGATAATATTATATTCAATTTTGGATAAAACGATAAATGGATGGGAAACAATGTCCTTTCCAATCTCCAGGTCCAGATACGCTTGGCTATTGCAGATTGTGGTCCTGTCCGGAATTACTCCACGAACCTTGACATTTGATATTGGGATAACCGGGATATCATTTTTGGATTGAAGTTCTTGTAATAGAATTCTAGAGACAACGCTCACGCTGGCTCCCGTGTCCACAAGACAACGAACTCGAACCCCGTTAACCCTGATGTAAATAACGGGTAGTTCTCTTATGACCTTAATGTCTGTTTTCAACTGTTCCTCCAGTAAATCGTCAGCTTGCACCACCCAGGTGTCTATCGTAATGACCGTCCATGACGTCTCCTGAGGATCGATAGCATCCGAAAATCCGGCTATCTCCCCGCTTAGTAGTTGGGCTTTTTTTAAGGCTATTCCCCTCTGTGGCCTCATACTCTGGCGCACAGGGGTTCAACCTCCCTTGATTCGCGTTATGCTGCTGTAACGCAAGACTCTCTGCCCCTTGACACTCATTTGTTTGGGAGAGTTGCCTTATGGGCTGCTCCCATATGTCTCCATTACTTCGCGCCTCGCGCAGTTCTTTAACGTACCGTTGAGATTCTTTCTTGCGGTCGTTCTGGTCTCCCTGACGATAATCTCCCCGTGGTTGCGGATTCCTATCGTTTCTAGGTTGCCATTTCGGATAGGGTCGCCGGTCCTTACGGTAATTATCTCTCGTATAGGATTGCCGACCGTAACTCCGCCTATCCTCCTTCCACGGATGAGGATTCCACCTACTATCCCTTGAATGGTTATTTGTAGCGTACAATTCCCGCGTACTTGTCCCTTGGTCCTTTTGACCGACCGAATTAGCATTTCCTTGGCAGTTCACGATGTTTACCATTTCAGTCTGCCTGGTCCGCATGTGTTGGCCACCCGACGTCTGGTCCAGATGCCGCAACACTTGCTCCATCTCAACAGCTGTTTTTACATCTGCCGCTATCAAGATACGCTGCACGTCAGCGGGAAATTGTTTTGTGAGCGCTGCTAATAGTTCGCCTTCTGCCGGAGGGTTGTCCAACTCCCTCATCTTCACTAGCTGTCCTGTGAAGTACTCGCAGAAACGCGTCGGTCCCGTCATCGAATACCGACGTGAGTACAGTTCGAGGCGCAAACCCTGCTGCGTTTGCATTCCCCAATATTTGTCTAGAAATGCCCTCTTAAAGCTTTCGTACCCGTCGAAGCAGTATCGAAATGCTTGGAACCACACAAGGGCCTGGTCCTCTAAAAATTCCTCGACAACCCGTAACTTTCGTTCAGACGAGATCCGGTTATCGCTCATGTAACCGTCCATCTCAATCAAAAACTTCTTTGGCGTCATATTCCCGCCGGGTTTGAAACGTTTTGGTTTGTCGTCCGCCATCTTCACCATGTTATAGATGGGGATAGGTTCGACAGGAAGGAGTGTTGAGTTATGCCCTGATGTCCCCGCTATCTGGTCTTGACTCATATTCATGTTCTGGAAGAGTCCTGATCTTTCGGATTCGGGCTTTGTGTCGAACGGATTAAATTGATTTGGTTCCATTGGGCTAAATTCCTTCCCAACTTCCTGAAAATTCTTCCCTACTTTAATTTTCCCAAACTCTTCCTTTAATTCCTGAATTATGGCGTCGTGGATGTCTACTTTGAGCTTGACCTTCTGAGTTCTATGTGACCAATCCTCGATCCTGTCTGAAAGTTTATCGTCCCTCTTGTCGATTTCTTCCCGGATCGCGGTAATGTTTACAGACGTTAGCTCTCTTTCTTCTGCTACACGCAGTTCGATCGTGTCGGTAAACTCCTGTCGTAACGCTTCGGCTTTATGGCGTACGTCATTCAGCTTCATCTGGGTTTGGGATATTTTCCGAGTTATTGCCTCAGTTTCTCTACGCTGATTTTCTTGGTATTCAACTGTCGCCTTCATATGTTGGTCTAACTGCTCCGCGACACTAGTGCTTTGAGCCTCAACACAGTCAATGCGTTCAATTGCCGTATCCATGGTCTTACTGATCTCCTCCTGCTTTGCCTCTACGCTCCCTACTCGCTCTTCTAAACGTTCGGTTATCTTAATGCAGCGTTCCCGATCGACTCTCAATTGTTCGACCAATTCGTCCTGCCGCTCATCGATTCGCTCTAATCGCTTATTTATTTCTTCCCTTCCTACCTTACACTCTGTCTGTACCTGGTCTATCATTTCTTTGAGGTTTTCCTGAATGTTTCCAATAGCCTGACTCAGTTTTCCCGTCATCTTTTCCTGAATATCCTCACTCGTTTGATTCAGTTTTTCCGTTAGGTTATCCCGAATCTCCTCGCTATTTTTCCGCATCAGTTCCTTCAGACACTGCATGTCTTCGCTATTCTGATTAAATTTTGCCTGCATGTCCTCGCTCATCTCCCGTAAGAGTTCCTTTAACGCCTCCATATCCATGATAATACAACTGTTTTCATTAAACTGAGACCCCCTTCACCTTCGGACCTTGGACCTCGGGTTGATAGACGCACAAAACAATGTTCATTCAAGAATGCGTTCCCCCCGTTCAACTTCGAAAAATTTTGAAAATCAAAACATTAATTCCAAAACACCGCCTCAAACACGGCTAACTCGAAGTAGCCTAACATGTACACCCCTGTTTCACCGAGTGCATAAACAACTTTTAAAAACATAGCCTTTTTCATCAATAATCAATTTTGAATAAATTAATCACGCGCGCATTAAATCACCAACACTGGTGGTACATGCCAATAAAGCAGGTCATCCGTCAAGCATTGAGGCAGATATACCCGATACAATAGGTCATACCGTCCCAAGACTTTCCGTCTGAAACCTAATTTATTGCCTTTTCATAATCAGCTCAAGGGCCTGAGGTTACCCTTGCTAAATCACGAGAAATCTACCTTAATACGTAAGTACCATTCACTACTAGCAATGAGGCCTACATCAAACAGTACCTTTCGACTCATACCCGCGAATACGATTACCTGAAGGGTATCGATATTCATTTTTCCCCAGATTCTGGAAAATCATTTCATTGTTTCCTGGACTCGATTGAATCCTTATTTACCTTCCGGGTACGTCCATTGCTTTGAATGACCGTCATGGTTATTGCAATGATAATAATAATAATAACCACGACATACCGAAAAAAATTCCTCAAATAAACATTTATTATTTACTTAGTCATTCAGATTTAACTACTGGTCCAATTACGTGCATCCAAGTATGAACTAAATCAGTTTCTTGTCATAATTGGCCATTCCTATCCATTTTAACTTAGGCATATGTGCCATGCGCCCAATAAAGAAAAAAAATTCAAATCCGAAAATACCTACCGAAAAATGCCGAAAATGCCTACACGCAAATGCCGAAAATGCCGAAAATGCCAACACGGAGGGCGCCATATGGGACCTTTCCCACCGTCCCCCATGACTCATGGGACCATGTGATAACAAACCAACCCTTTCGGGTCACGAACACATGGGACCATGCTCCACGGAAGTCGATAGTCAAGGGATCTTTTCGGTCTGTGCCGATTTCTCCTCATTGGGATTGTATACTTAATCCACTCACATGAAGAGTTATCGACCATTCGACTCAGCTAGATCACAGCTACTCTCCCGTTCCTGAGGTCTGAACACGGACTCCTCAGGGCCGAAGAACGTTCGCGGCATAAAGAGGCTATCAAACATAAGCTATCTTAAAGGCCTACAATGAACGGAAGAGGATTCTGGATGCATGTTTTTCGGTATAGATAGGCATGATATCGTTTGGAACAATTTACTACTCACTCGGTGAAATATACAAATTTACATACACTCTTGATACTTCTGACACAATTAATATGAGCAAATCACTTATTTTAGCAGCGGAAAAATCCGGGCTGCCATTGACATCGGCTGTTACCTCCACATTCCACAGACAAAATCTATGTGAAAGGCAACGTTAGCTGTTATTTTCTCTACTCCAATAAATTTTCCCTTTTGACACAGACGTAGATATCCATATCCCTCTCTACCAAAACAGAGAATAACCGAGAGGTTGTTAATATGATTTCACTTTTTCACATACTATCACTTTGAATTGCCTGTGTCATATATTGCTTACATAATTATTACATTAGTTTGGATGTATGCTATACAGATTGTTTTGTGTATTATCGCAATTGTTTTGTGCGCGTCATCACCCGGTTTAGCATAAACCACTGAGTACCCTATCATATTCACAAAAACAAACAAAACAAGCCATGTTCCCCCAATGCGAGTATTCCATGGGACTGAATCCCGTATTACACATTAGACTCTATTTACACAAAAGAAAAATGTCCGCCTTTGAATGGTCGGCTAACGCTAGGAATCAATGAAGTAAAGATTAAAAACATAATTAATCCGAACATTCTGACCATATCAGAAATCCGTCACTAAAACACGGAGAAGGAAAGAAAAAGGACTCAAGTCTTCCATATAAAATAAACACAGACTTGAACAACGAACTATCATTTGCAATCACTACCAGTGGACTTTCACGAAGTCTAGATTCAAATCGACATCGATTAAAAGTAACCAACAAAAACACATCCTGAAAAAGAAAATATATCAAACACATGTATCAATAAAGACGATGGCTGTAATTTAACCGTTGTAACCCGCTGTCTTAGCGAGCTGTTGATCGCTGCTGTGCCCACATGAGGTTCGAACCTGAGACTCTGGTCGTCTCCATCCAGGGTACTGTAATCAAGCCCTAATTAATCTAATCGTGTATCGAACTGTCATAACAAAAATAAACATCTATATTGCTCTGTAGGTCGTGGTCTACGGGGTGGCAATTAAAGCACTTGCTGTCTTTATTCTCAAAGAAACCAGAATGTTGGTTCGGCCAACCTTTCTGCTTGTATATCTTCCTCCCTGTTCCAGATTCACCCCTCTCAGCCATAAATTCAGCTGACACTTGTCCCACGGTCCGGAGACAAAAAAAAACACCATTCAGCCTGCTTCCCGCTAGGCCTTTTTTTCTCTCTGTGTCCATCAAATTAATTCATTAGAAAACTGGCACATTTTATTCAATGCTCGGATCAGCCCACATACATTCAGTACACGAGAATCATTTCTCAAATTCGACCGTTAATTCACATTTCATTCTCTCATATCTCTGGAGGTCTGGAGTTCGACTCGTGTCTTCTCTCCTTCCAAAGTGCACCATCCGTTAGCCCCTGACCATAGCAATACTCCTATTTCTCCGCCTCTGAGGCGAGTGTGTGTACCTATCAGATACTACCCTATCTATCGGTATAAATCATCAATCAAAATACCTTAGGTAAAATAATAACAATGCTAATAATAATAATAATAATAATAATAATAATAATAATAATAAGAATCTTCTAACCTTTTGCTTGAAATGTATAGTATCAAAACACTGCTCAAGTTACATTAAGAAAATAATAACAATAATAATAATAATAATAATAATAATAATAATAATAATAATGAAATTCAAATTAATTTAAATTATTAAATCCTTCCAAACCACTAACAGACCTTCTACATCTAACCTCAATAGTGTAGTGGAGGACAGGGGTTCAAACCTCGGCAAGTCATTCCTTGAACATCACCAGTTACAGCCAAAACTTATACTACCATGCAACAACATGCTATTTCTGACTTTACGAACATAGTGCTGATTCTAGCCCAAGTTTTTCCTTTCATACGGGCACTTGTTGATGACTCTGTCACCTCGCTAATCCCTACGTAACTTAGGCACTTGCTCAGATGAGATCTACATTATTAATCTACATATCATTCTATTCCTTTTCCCCCCTCAATTCCTTCTCAGCACTAAATAAACAAATTATAATAACATGCAAATATATCCACTAAAAGGGGTCCCCTATTCTATACACTAACACAGGATCACTCCCTTCCCATATCTAATAACTTTATTGAAACAAAAATGAATAAAAGGATTCCCGACCATTCTTGGGCGGATTAAACCTGTTTATATATGTTATTTTAACCCTATACTTCATGACTATTATTTACAAAGGGAAATACTAGCATTGGTAAGAAACATAACTCTGTACTCAACAGTTGACGTCTTCGGCCCTGTCCGGAGGATCCGGAGGCCTGCCCATGTTGGATTACTCCATGGCGCTGGATCCTGTAGTCCTGGAGTTCAGAAGTTCCATATCTTGTCTCGCGTAATCCATTTTAGTAACACACGGATCACTGAAATTAGATTGTAATTCACACAATTTATCAATTTCTTGCACACGTGTTACCGTTCACTCCTATTACTTCTTTGTCTACCCACTGCCAGTTACAAGGAGATGAATATATCGGCTACTTTCAGCTAGTCTATTACACTGTTAAACCGGGCGTTCCCTGCATTCGTATGATGCGGAATTTTCTATCCCTATCTTCTGTATGGTTTAATAGTTCAGGAACACTCCTCACTAGATTGTTAATCAGTTAATAATCTGACCTACGCTCTGTTCAGAAACAGCGTGATTTTATTCAGTTCTTTGTTCTGCTCGAGAAATTCTACGTACTATCAAGTAGTTGTTATGCAAAATCCTACTTCATCTTTCACGAAGTCTTAGTCTACTTTGCAACCGATATCTTAAGTATATCTCATTACCGTAATCGTCTGTTGCCTATCACAAATTATAATCACAAAAAAAAAAAACTGAAAGATTTTCCCTGCCGCTTTGTTCACATAGTATCCCAAGGAGCGGTAATCCGATAGCGAAGCGACCGTCGTTTCCCGTCGAAAGCTCCTCAACGACTACTTCAGTTCCCTGGAACTGCAAAAAACTTATACTAGCCCCGGTGGTAGGGGCGGTTTAGTGACTTCATCCCCACTCTTATTTCGACTGCTCCTGGATAAACCAGCCTGTCGAAATTAGCAATACGCTAGACTGTGTGACTTGGATATGCACAAGTACGCTATGCCATGCGGAATTGGATATGTTCGGCGGATCTGCCGTAATTAATTTATCATCTTGGAGGGGAAGTAGGGAATCCCCAAAGGCATCTGGCTTCAGCCATCGCGTCCGTACGCTATGGGTATTATGTAAGTTGTTTACCAACGCCCTTCGCTTGGAGAGTATTTTCTACCAGAACTCTTGACTTTATAATTCCACCAAAATTCAGCCCACTACTCTAACGGGTGGAGTATTGTTAATTAAGCCTTATTTATGCCGAAAATGCATTAAATTTTGCCCGATCGCTTTGGCATCGCTGTACGCCGGCAGATGTTTTCCAATATGGAGTCGCTAAAGAGTGTTCTTCTCCTGCTTCTTCTAAGACGTGTGCCTAGCTCGGGGATTCCTTAAGCCACCCAGTGGGCGGATGAAGGCGCCTCTCTGGCGGGCTTCGTATTGCGCAACCTGACGATACCCCCAGCATCCACACAAAGAAAGCTTGCTGCCAGCTTCCTTATCAAGCATATCATTTGAAATAAATACTAATTGTGCCGGTACGGTCACAATACATGTACGTGACAATGACTATTTCATATTCTATGCTAGTTGACAGAATACAGATTGAAAGTTGAGTGTCAGTACCTTGTTGAGCAATTGTGTCAGAGTTAGCAGTGCCTTTATATAAGAAACAAGAAGTATTGTTTAGGATGCAAGGGTTTTAAAAGCTGCTGAAATGTATGAAGATGATTTACCTGGCACGGTCATTGAACTGAGAGGAGAAACATTTAAAGCAGTCATACCGCATATAAATATTTTCCAATAATATCCTGTAATATATGGACTCAAAGAATTTTAATTCCAGCTATTCAAATCAGGAATAGTTGCTGTTTGAACACTCATATGATGCTACACAAATAATGCTGGTAAGAAATGTTTAGAATTATTTATTAGGGTATTTAGTCATTGAAAATAGATTATGTACAATAGCTCAAAGATAGAAAGAAAGAAAGAGTGCATGGTATTGTATAAGTTCATCCCCAGTAAACTTTTCTGAGAAACAATTGGACCTACAGATATATTTTTGCTGTGGGTACCCATAGGATGTGTATCTACATGGGCGGTGAATTATATTCTGAAAATAATTAAAATGGAATCTGCTAAATCATTAAATGGGAGGAACATACAATCATTTTTTAGTGTCTATATATAAATTCACACCATAAGTTACTCATTCTGATCATTTTGAAGGTTCCTGAGGACAGAGGTTGAAAGTTGTCAGTGATAGGACCACATTAAGAGCCAAAGATCTTTACTCACATATTAAGGTTTTATTTACAAAATCTAACAATCTAACAAATTCCTCATCAATGTTGAAATGCCAAGACAATGCAAAAATGATTTTGAAGAGGTTAAGTCAAAGAATGTTAGGCCTACCCGGAAACATGTTGCATTTACAGATACAGGACGAGTTGGCCGTGCGGTTGGGCGCACGCGGCTGTGAGCTTGCAACCGGGAGATAGTGGGTTTGAATCCCACTGTCGGCAGCCCTGAAGATGGTTTTCCGTGGTTTCCCATTTTTATACTGGGCAAATGCTGGGGCTGTACCTTAATTAAGGCCACGGCCACTTCCTTCCAACTGCTAGCCTTTCCTATCCCATCGACGCCATAAGACCTATCTGTGTCGGTGCGACGTAAAGCCACTAGCATTTAAAGATTATGTAAATAATAATTTAGTGACATAAAACAGTTTTCAAGTGTTGGAATCAAATGTCATGAAGCAAACATAGAATATGACTCAGCTGCAGTGTCAAAAAGACAAAAAAACCCGTCGGCGAGCGGTACATAAACAAGCCCGTACAGTAATAGTGGGGGACTCGATGATAAGAAATGTCGGACCCGAAGTTGAAGAGGGTATTGTGTACTGCTATCCAGGCATACGAGTGGATCAACTTGCAGAATATTTGAACAGTAATAGTATTAAAGAAAATTCAGATGCCGTGATTGTTCATATTGGGATAAATGATCTTCATAATTTGTCAACACCTAGTGATATAATGGCCAAAATTGGTAGGCTTATTACTGCGATAAATAGGGGGCTTCCAGAGGCAAAGCTTTGTCACAGTGGTGATTTATATCGGCACGATGTTGATTATCGCTATATAGATGCTGTAAACTCCGCTCTTGACTGGTTACGCCGTAATGGAAATGTCCTTTTTGTCGATGCTAATAGTTGGCTTAGAGGCAGTGATTTTGGAAAAGATGGGCTTCACCCTAACAGAAAAATAACCTCTAAGTTTGGTAAACCCCTCAATACAATATCTAGAAGAATGCTCTCTGGAAACTAATTAAGAAAATGAAGGAGTTGCTAATCCTAATGACAAAAACTTAAGTGATACAGAAAATGATTTAGAAAGTATAACTTATATCCGGAATGAAATACAAAACGTAGATAGGGAATCATTTCACAGAGGTCACATACACAATACTAAGAAAGCACTAAAGACATTAATAAAAAGGTTAGTTGAACACTGTAGAGGATACTAGCAAAATGTAAATGGTCTTTGAAGCAATGTTCATGTTTAGCTGACTACGACTACATGATATTAACTGAAACGAACATAAATGATGAAATTAGTGATGAGGAACTCGGACTCGAAACATATTAAATTTTCAGATGTGACAGGTCTTCTTTAACGAGTATGAAGGCATCCCATAAGGGTGTAATGATCTGTATTAGCAAGAGGTTTAAACCTACTCTGATACTGTGCATTAACAAAGTTGAACAGTTGTTTGTGTCCCTGACTTTTAACACCACAAAATTAATCATTGGTGCTGTATACATTCCACACAAGTCTCCTGTCCAAAAATGTTTAGAACATTGCACTGCTGTTGAAAAAATTATGTCAAATCTCAACAACCTTTTATTGCTCCTTGTTGGTGACTACAATCTACCACATCTTAATTGGATAGTAAATGAAGAAACATTTTCTGGACTTGTGTCAGTAGATAACCACACGGTGCAATCCAGTTTAGTTATAGACACTTTTTCTTTTCTCTGCTTAAATCAGTTTAATGCTATCCCATATTTTTTGAATCACTTTCTTGATTTGGTTTTCAGTAACAACAGTTCCATTGAAGTAAAATCCAGTCAGTGGCGGTGCGTGCTATATGTTCAGTGGTTCAGTGAACCCCCTAGAAATTAATAAGTCTATGTTAAATGGTTTATTACAGCCTATTTCTTTAATAAGCTCTGTATATCCACACGCGTAGCGGTATTTTTGACATCAAAACACTGTTGCTCTTCGGAACCAGCGAAGAGGTTCAATTTCAGGACAGCGGTAGCGGGGCAGTGAGACGTAAGGAGGGTGCACAAGGCGAGGGGCTGTGAGGAGCAGGGAAAACATAGCCCAGGAATCGCTGGCGACTGGACCAGCGATAGACACGAGTTACATCGAGCAGTTCCGAAATTAGCCGAAGCACTGCTGGAGCACGCGGTTAAAGTTTGCTGTATGTGGTAGGTTTTTGAGGGGTTTTAATTTGACGATTTTGCAATTCTGATGTAATTAACCACAATGAGCCAGGATATTTTGGTAACTACGTTTTGTATAGAATCAATAGGCGTTCGTAGCCTGTGTTTATGTAATTGATGAGTCGTTTCATTAGTAAGTGGTGATGACGATTATTGTTTTAAGAGGAAATACAACTAGACAACCATCTATATACAAAATAAGAATTTTGTCTGTACATAGCTGAGAATTTAAAAAAGAATTGTATTTCTGTATAGGTCGTGTCCACAGTAACGAGGAAATGCACTTTTTCGTTTTGCGTAATTTCTGTCTGTCTGTATGTATGTACACGCATCATGAGAAAACGGCTGAAGAGAATTTAATGAAAATCGGTATGTAAGGGCTGGGAATAAGTCACTACAATCTAGGCCGTAAATAATTTTATTAACGCTGAGTGAAATGGTAATTTAGGGGAAGGCCTAAAATTTAATTCTCAAATATGTATGCTATTAGTGGTCCTATCGATAATTACTACATACCTAAAGTTATATAGAATTAAATTTCCGATCATTTATGTCTTATACATTCTTGCCGTATCGAATATGATAACAGGGATATTCGTTAATTTGTAATTTTATTGCTAAGTCCATATCACCGCCGAGCCACGAGATAATGGGTAAACAGAATTGAATGAAAATCGGTCTGTAGAGTCGGGGAATAAGAAACTACAGTCTAGGCTATAAATAATTTTATTCACCCTGGACGAAATGGTAGTTCAGGGGAAGGCGCCTAAAATGTAATATTTTGTATGTTCTTGGTCGTAAAGAAGTTATAGAGAGTTATAGAGAATACCATTTCCGATCATTTATGTTTTATTCAGTTTTACCGTACCGACTATGATAATAGTAGTATTTCAGAGTTGGAAGAAAACTAAATCTGAAGGCCTACAATATCGAAAGCTCGTAAAATCGATCAACAATAACATTACATGGACCATTGTTTGTTGTGATGTTATTTGTCGTTTATGCTGCCACTCATCTTCGATAGATGGGGCTACTGCTGCGTACCGAGTATTACAGCCTGTCTGAATATTGGCGGGAAGTAGCTAGGGAGTTGGATAACTTTGTTCTTTAGCATGCCATTCCTCTGGTTCATACATATTCTTTTACTGCTGGTACGTAACACACTGGTTCATCACAGTATTCCAGCTATTCGACCCCTATTCTGAGGCGCTGATTGGAATGCTCAGTGTGCAATCGTAACAGAATAATAACAGAGTGGAAGTGTAGTACAGTTTGTTAAAAGTGAGAAAATGTGTGGTTTTTCATTTAATCGCACCATTCCTACTGACGTCATTATAATGACCTGTATTGATTTCAGTTGGGAAAACTACTCTTTCTGAAGATGTAAAAAGGCATGTGGAGAGTGAGTGTCTGCCATTATAATGAAAATTCTACAACTTGATTGTGACTGAAAATTTCCTAAACCAGTCTTCACATGAGAAAAGACGTATGGTGACTTCCCCGTCGCGTTTCTGGAGTAATGTTAAGAACAATGCAATTTAATAGAATCTTACAACGTGTACATTACCTAACCTAGAATTCCGCAGCGAAGCACGGGTTAATCAGCTAGTCCTCTATAAAACACTAATCATAAAGAAAAAATGGAGGGGATCCTACACTTCGAAAATGAAGGTGTCGGCCAAAGAAAGACAAGGGCCGCGAAGGGCGTGAAAATTAAACACTCCCTGGGCCTCGAGTGCTCTAATACTGTCGGGATCGGAAAAGAACAAGACTTGATCAAGAGAGGTCGGATAGGGTAGATGAAAGTAAGGATCCTGGTGCAAGTAAGTGGAAGCAATGCCAGGACCTTACCAAGGGCCCCGTGGTCGCCAACCAACGCCCCCAAGTTGAGAGCCCCTGGAGCTTTTCATCGGCCATACGTGTTTTATAAAAGTAAGCAGCAAAATACGTCAATACATAAACAACAGTAGTCTGCCTAACACGTTCTTGAAGAAGTTATTTGTACACAAGCAACATCTCCAAAATCAGAGGAAAACGGATCAGCTTTAATTGCACATCGTATTCTCTGTCCTTCATCCTCATTATTTTGGTAACTTCGAGTTGTAGCCGTGTCCCTTCAAAGAAAAGTCGCGTTTCTAATCAAGCAATGTCACTACTTTACATCTATGTAAACATCAAGTAACAATAAATGTCAACACGTTATTTCCGACAGCAGTGAACCCCCAGACGCTTTATCCACGCGCCGCCACTGAATCCAGTAATGAAAGTATTGTTAACCTCGATAGATACCACCCAGCATTAGAGATATATTTACCTATAAATGAGCTATACAATTCCTTACCTGCTCATAGTTTTTATTTTGACTTTTTAAATGGTGACTATAATGGACTAAATTATTACCTGTCACAGTTCAGCTGGAAGGTCACGTTTCAAAACGTATCAATTGATAATGCAGCAGAAACCTTCTATTCTACCTTATGGCATGGAACTTTACATCCCAATGAAGAATTTTAAGACTCTCAAATTTCCAAAGTGGTATAATCATAAACTGAAGTCCTTGATTATTGAAAAGAAGGAAGCACACAAACGGTGCAAAATATCAGGTCTCAATAGTGATTATCAGCATTTCTTGAAATTAAGAAATGAATGCAAGTCTGAATCCAAACCTTGCTATACAATCTATGTCTCCAACTGTGAACAAAATATTACTTCCAATACACAGAAATTCTGGCAATATCTGAGTTCTAAAAGGTCATGTAATAATATTCCTTCAACAATGCATCTTAATGAAGTTACAGCAGATACTGGAGAAAATATTGTCAACCTTTTGGTAAACACTTGTCATATGTTTATTCTTCTTATCAGAATAGTAGTAGTATGTCATATGATTATCCTTTCTCTGTCAATCTGTCAGTTATAAACATTAGTAAGGCAGAAATTTACAACAAACTGATATTCCTGGAATTAAAGAAAACTGTAGGACCTGATGGTGTTTCAACTTACCTGATCAAATACTGCTCATTTATTTTATGTGAAGCACTCTTTTATCTGTTAAACTTATCATTAAACCAAGGTGTTTTTCCAGTGGAATGGAAGAAAGGATTTGTTGGTCCAGTTTTCAAAAATGGTGATAAAACTGACATAAAACAATATAGGCCAGTTATAATTTCTTCTCATGTTTCCAAAATTTTTGACTCAATAATTCCTGACAAGATCACACCTCTCTTTAGAAACATCATCATTGATGAGCAACATGGATTCTTTTCAGGAGGGTCAACCTGTAGCAGTCTTCTTGTATTCTATCAGTTCCTCTTGGATGTAATAGAGAACCACTCTCAGGTGAACTGCATTTATATAGACTTCTCAAAAGCTTTTGACACTGTTGACAACGATATCTTGCTACAAAAACTAACAGGCTACGGAATTAATGGGCCTCTCCTGGTTTGAATCATATTTTAAAAATCGCTTGCAGATAGTTAAAATAAGGAATCATTTTTCTGCGCCTATTATTATTACCAGTGGAGTTCCTGAAGGGTCTCGCCTTGCGCCCTTACTTTTTATTCTCTTCATAAATGATATTAAAAATATACTTAAGAATACTGAATTGCTTTTGTTTGCTGACGATGCAAATAAAATTGTGCAAATTAATTGTCCACTTGATTGTTTAAAACTTCAGGAAGATTTACATCATCTGGAAAAGTACTGTATTCAAAATGGGTCGAAACTTAATCATGAGAAATGCAAAATAATATTTTTAAAAACAAGTTAGTGACCTTGGTGTTATATTCAGTTATAACCTATCATTTTCTGAACATATTTAAAATATTTGTAAGAAATCATTTCAAAGATTGGGTTGCATTACTAAATATTCCAGAGAATTTTCTAACTTAGCTACCTATCGATTGCTGTATGTATCTGTGGTACGCCCTATACTAGAATACTGTACACCTGTTTGGAACCCTTCTCATCAGACCTCTATCCATAGATTAGATTCAGTACAACATAAATTTCTTCGTTTATATTAATTTAGAGCACAATTCTCTTATGAAAATATTGATTATACAGCCCCACAACAGTCCTTAAATCTGCATAGTCTGTCACAATGTCGTGAATTCCTGGATACACTCTTCATTTTTAAATTGCTTCATTCCTTAGCGAATTGTCCACAACTCCTTGAAAAAATTAACGTACATGTACCAGACAGACGCACAAGGTTCAAGAATACGTTGTCTACAAATTGGCATAGAACTAACTATGCATTCAGTGGGCAAAATGAACGAATGTCAAGATCTCTAAACAAAGTGGATATTGATTTATTTAACTGCTCACTGTCAAAATTTAGAAATCACATTATCTCCAGTATTGAATATTACATTGCTGTGCTTACATGTAATATAACCTGTGTATATATCTGTACACATTTATCTACTTATACTCCATTGAACTTCCTTTTTAGTGTCTTTTGTTTTGTTTATTTTTCTATATTGCTGTGTAATAAAGTATTATTATTATGCCATTACATTATTTAAAAATGACATAACTAACAGTTTCTCTGAGACAATTTCTAATCAAAGCTACAGAATATATGTGAATATTTTCAATATCTAATCTCAAAATGTACAGTGTACATATCATAGCTTCAGAAAAATTCAGAATTACCTTTTATAATTGAAAACTGTTAAATTATTAATTCCTTGATTGCCAACGTTGATTATATCAATGCTTGGAAATTATGCGGGAAGTGCCGGCGTTGATATAATCAATGCTTCGTTTAACCTGACATAGTTCCTTCTGTAATTGCTAGATGGCACTAACATCATGCTTTCTCAATAGCAGGGTCCTTTATTTTCCTCATTTGGCCACTTGGAAGAGTCTGTAGTTATGTTGCTTTGAAATATTAAAAAAAAATCGGAGTGAGTGACAGCTGACTGACATACAACATGGCGGCGCCCAGCAGAAACATGCTCAGCTCTAAGAACAAGAAATTAGTGTTGTTTTAAGTGAATCCTCAGACGAAGGGGAAGTTTTCTTGGACTTTGAAGAAAGTGATAGTGAGTTTGATAATAGTGAACATGAAAGTTACTCAGGAACATCGTATCAGGAAAATGATAATGGTGCAAATGGTCATAATATCAGTGATAGTGATAGGGATGATGAAAACATTGATGAATGGAAGGGAATACAGGTAGGTGAGGATAATCCACCTCAGTTTACAATGTCTTTCATGGAAGTACAGGGTCCTAAGCATTGTCCCCCAACAGATTCAAAGCCATCATCATATTTTTCCTTGTTTTTTACTACTTCTTTCTTCAGTATTCTTGTGAAAGAAACAAACCGCTATGCTCAACAGTTTCTCATTTCCCAACCCAATCTTACGCCAAAATCCAGAGCAAAACTGTGGAAACCAGTAACATTGCCGGAGATGAAGGCATTTGTGATATGTATTTTGAACATGGGCATAATTCGCAAACCATTCATATTTAGCTACTGGTCAGTAAAAGGTTTCAAGCTAACACCACGGTTCCGACAAATGTTTTCTCGCAATTTCAGCCGGCACTCAAAGGGTTAAACATTTAATTCAAATAGCAACACAAGACACATTATTTACTGATCAAGATTCTAAAAGGCACTCATACATTCATGTTTTATGATATAAAACACTGTTATGGTTTTACAAACAACATATTAAATCTTCTATAGAATTTAGGGAGAAATTAGAAGAGGAAACCACTGCCTTGTGGAGAAGAGGGATCTTCAAAGGCTGAGGGAATCTTGATCAGTAAATAATGTGTCTACACTTTTTGCACCACGATACGGATAGAAGTGAAGACAGTAACCTACAACAGAATCGCATACCATCCAGAATGTGATTCCCCATCGGTGATGATGTTTATTTGGGAGATATTGTAATAACTGGGTATGTGATTTAGTTCCAATCAAAGATTCATCGATACTAAGCTGCTGATGCGGAGTGTAAAAGTGCCTGAAGATCAGATGTGCATGTTCTACTATGGGCTGAAATTTTGCACATTGTTCATATGAAGGGTCATCAGGTGATGAAAGTTTAGAATTATCTACCATATGAAAAAACTGGAGAATAAGTTGAAATCTATTGCGAAATTAGTACAGTGCTAAATGTGCCAGGCCCAGTTTCCTAAATATGCAGAGGTTTGGGTAAGTGTTCATAATTCTATAACTACTGAAATGAGTCACATGAATTCTTCTTATAATGTGCTCAACATTCCATTCTGCCATTTAGCATTCTGAAGCTTTAAATATAATTAATGACAAGCATGTGAAAAATCTATAATTTTCAATTTTTTTGACTTCCTTCTTTTTCAGTTTGAGAGCCCAAAAATGGCACTAAATATGATGTTTCAGTCTTATAAACTTTGTTCTTTTAGAAACAGAAATAAATTAGCAAAGTACTACATTGCATGAAAAAACACTATGAAAAAAGACCTGACTACAAACATTGAAACAAACCACAATATCACATTCCAATATTCATATTACAAAAAAGTTTTCAAAATTCACATTTGGATCATGTTATGCATCACTAGACCAAGCGCCATTTTGTAAAAATCAGTATTTGGGCTCATTCTGTTGAGAAACAACGTAACTTAAATGGACAAAAATCACCGTGCATGTCCTAGTAACAGTTGCCTTAAAATACACTGACTGACAGAGCAAATGCAACACCAAGAAGGAGTGGTTCGAAAGGGATGAAAGTTGGGGAAAAAACAGAGACAGCACGGACGAATAATTGATGTTTATTTCAAACCGATATGCAGGTTACACAATGCGCACGGCATCGACTCAGTAGGATGTAGGACCACCGCGAGCGGCGATGCACGCAGAAACACGTCGAGGTACAGAGTCAATAAGAGTGCGGATGGTGTCCTGAGGGATGGTTCTCCATTCTCTGTCAACCATTTGCCACAGTTGGTCGTCCGTACGAGGCTGGGGCAGAGTTTGCAAACGGCGTCCAATGAGATCCCACACGTGTTCGATTGGTGAGAGATCCGGAGAGTACGCTGGCCACGGAAGCATCTGTACACCTCGTAGATCCTGTTGGGAGATGCGAGCAGTGTGTGGGCGGGCATTATCCTGCTGAAACAGAGCATTGGGCAGCCCCTGAAGGTACGGGAGTGCCACCGGCCGCAGCACATGCTGCACGTAGCGGTGGGCATTTAACGTGCCTTGAATACGCACTAGAGGTGACGTGGAATCATACGCAATAGCGCCCCAAACCATGATGCCGCGTTGTCTAGCGGTAGGGCGCTCCACAGTTACAGTTACTGCCGGATTTGACCTTTCTCCACGCCGACGCCACACTCGTCTGCGGTGACTATCACTGACAGAACAGAAGCATGACTCATCGGAGAACACGACGTTCCGCCATTCCCTCATCCAAGTCGCTCTAGCCTGGCACCATGCCAGGCGTGCACGTCTATGCTGTGGAGTCAATGGTAGTCTTCTGAGCGGACGCCGGGAGTGCAGGCCTCCATCAACCAATCGACGGGAAATTGTTCTGGTCGATATTGGAACAGCCAGGGTGTCTTGCACATGCTGAAGAATGGCGGTTGACGTGGCGTGCGGGGCTGCCACCGCTTGGCGGCGGATGCGCCGATCCTCGCGTGCTGACGTCACTCGGGCTGCGCCTGGACCCCTCGCACGTGCCACATGTCCCTGCGCCAACTATCTTCGCCACAGGCGCTGCACCGTGGACACATCCCTATGGGTATCGGCTGCGATTTGACGAAGCGACCAACCTGCCCTTCTCAGCCCGATCACCATACCCCTCGTAAAGTCGTCTGTCTGCTGGAAATGCCTCCGTTGACGGCGGCCTGGCATTCTTAGCTATACACGTGTCCTGTGGCACACGACAACATGTTCTACAATGACTGTCGGCTGAGAAATCACGGTACGAAGTGGGCCATTCGCCAACGCCGTGTCCCATGTATCGTTCGCTACGTGCGCAGCACAGCGGCGCATTTCACATCATGAGCATACCTCAGTGACGTCAGTCTACCCTGCAATTGGCATAAAGTTCTGACCACTCCTTCTTGGTGTTGCATTTGCTCTGTCAGTCAGTTATGTGAAAAATCTAAGTGCAAATTTACCTATGTTTGATTTTGTGTTTTGCATCACGTAACCAAAAGCGATAAGCCAATGTTTAGTTATGCAACAGTAAACCAAGTGCCTTTTACCGGTCTGTGGTCTAGTGATGCTAAACGAAACAGGTGGCTGCACTGGTTCACAACAGCCCAGACATCATCAGCTGTGCAGTGTTTACTAACCTAGTATGTTGTTACTGTGCATGTTTACATGGTAAACGATTGTGCTGTCGTATTTCCTACATTATGGTACCAGTAATGGAGGCTATCAGAGCAAGAACCGAACGCATTGTTACAAATGCAATAACGATTTCTAATAACTATGAGGTTTTACAGGTAAGAAAACGAACGATTTTGGAAACTCACCCCGTGCTAGAAAAGATTACTTTGCGCTATGTTCTCCCAGGACACAGGTTTTTGCCCAACGACAGCAATTTTGGAGACATAGAGTGCGCGTTGAAGCTACAACAACAGTTATACACTGTGAATGACTATATGAATGTGATGAAAGTACGTCGTAGAAAGAATGCCTTGGCTGTTCACAGAATGGAACAGAAAGAATTCTTTGGAACACAAATGCTGGAAAAACAGATAACAAACCGTAAAGTTGACATGGAAAATCCCAAAATAAACTGGCTGAAAACGAGAGAACTTGAAATCAGAAAAGACAAACCTCTAAGCATTTTCATGAAGAGTGACTTTGACCAGAACACTGGAGTTGAATTAAGTATTCAAAGAAAAGAAAGGAAAGAGGAACTTCAGCGCAACCAGTTCATTTGAGTGAACACTTAATTCAACTGTGGCCAGGAGGGAAACCAATTTCAAAACCTAAACTTGAAGACTTGAAGTCTCTTCTGCCGTTGATTCCAGAAGATGCCAGACCAATGTATCAGTCATTTTTCACCGATAATAGTGTGGAAGACGATATTGATGGGTTCAATGGACAACTTGACTTTGAAATAGAAAGTGAATAATGACAGATTTTGATTTCATTTATGTTTCTTTCTTAAATTTTGTTTAGTTACTGAGCAGTATTGTGTTTCATGCTAATTAGTGAAAAATACTTCCAATGGCACCTTTTAATTTTAGGGGTTTTGTTTATGTTTATAAGATTAATCAAGTATCTTTCGCTATAATTCATTTTTTACAGTATTGTGATTCAAGCCAGGTAATAAAAAGGTTTAAAGTGTATAATACATAATGTCCGGGTTCATTTTGGATTTGTTGTCTTGTAAGCTTTATTATTTCCATTTTTATTCAGTTGTTTTACATTACATTACTATGTTTTGTGCCAATTAGTAAAGAATAAATTACTTTTTATTGCAAAATTGTGCGTGTTATTGCTATTCCCTCACACTACCGGTAAGAAAAGGAATTTCTACAAAAGTATTGAGAGCAAAAATGACCGACTTATTTCATAATTCCATAACGTTAAATTGTAGATTTCACAAATGATTTGTATCTTAGGTAATGTAATTTACAACTTCATTTACGATTATGTGGCCAATATAGTGAAACGATTATTCATTTATTGAACTGTAAATTTCAGAAACGTCGTGTAGTTTACTTATGCTTTATCACAGACTAGTCCAAATGCACTGTTGAGTTATGCATAACGCAACCAAAGGACTTATAAGTCACTTAGTCTTTTGATGCAAAACAAAAATGCACAATCAAACAACAAACGTAAATACACTAACCGCCATTTTATTTATTTTTAGCGTTGTTTGATAAGTAATTAGGTTGAGGTTTTACAAAAGAGTTCAAAAATAATAATTATTACTTATTGCAAAAAAATGGGAAAAATTAACAATAAATGGATTTTTAATCGACTGGAAAATTTGAGCTCAATTATCACAGAATGGTGTTTTGGCGCTTAGTCGAGTGATGCATAACATGGTCCATTTATGCCCTGCGATACAGGCTGAATGCCATTCTTTTTGACAACGTGCACACACGGTCATGGTTTTGTTATTGGAGCAAACTTTACACAGCCTTGTTTGCCTGTTCAGAAGTTTTGTGACACCAAATGACAATGAAGGGCTTGCATTTGTTGAATGAGAATGAGCAGCATTTGCACGGGTACTTTCCCACTGTACATCAAACCTCTCATTTTAAGAACATTATTTTACAAAACAAGCACTTCCTCCTTCTTCTCAACGACCAGGTGAAAATGAGTGTTCGCCAGAATTTTCTCGATTATCAGCATGAATCGCCATACAAGCTAGTTCCTGTAAATTAGAAAAAAATGGCAATTATCTATACTATAGCTTGAGTAAAATTCAGCATTAGTTAAATCAACTGGCTTTTAAAAATGAAAACAGTTAAATCATTCAACATTTATTTCAAAGGGCAACAGGAACACAAGATATGTTATTTACTTATCAAGAATCGAAAAGGTACTCATATATAATCATAAAACACTGTTATGGTATTACAAACAACATTTTAACTGTTCTAGAGAATTTAGGTGAAGTCAGTGAAGTGTTCACAAATCTCGATGAGGTTATGGTCAGAATATGCCAATTAATATGGCATACTAGTACAGTATTAGTACTGATATTATTAAGACAGCAGGAAGCATTGTACTACAGTGGCTATACTGAGCCCTCAATGCCATATGGAAGGATGAAAGGATACCTGAAGATTGGCAACAAGGAAGCATTGTACCATTATTCAAAAAGGAAATAGGACAAAATGTGAAGATTACAGAGGTATAACCCTATTATCACGTGGGCTAAAAGTAATGGAGAAAGGCATAGACAAAAGACTGAGGGATATAGTAGGAACACAGTTAGAGGAAGAACAATGTGGCTTTAAGCCGTATAGATCAACAATAGACATGATATTTACAGTGCAAACGATAATGGAAAAACATCTGGAAAAGAACAAGGAAATCATCTTCGTATTTTTATATTTGGAAGAAGCTTATGATATAGTTAAGAGAAAACATGTATGGGAATGCCTACTGAAAAGGAATGTACCAAAATCATTAATTAACAAGATAAAAATGTTATATCATGAGAGTAAGTGGGGAGTGGTGACTATGAAACATTTTATACAAAACAAGGTCCCAAGCAAGGAAGTACACTGTCGCCATTATTGTTTACTATATTGATGGATGAAATCATAAAACGTGTAAAACAGAGTATCAGTAGTGATGAAGTGAATGCTTTGGTATTTGCAGATGATATGGTGATTTGGGGAAAGGGAGAAAAGGCAAAGGAGAATGGCCATTTGGAATCAAAGTCTGAAGGAGTTTGGAATGATAATTAGTAAAAAGAAAACCGTAGTCATGCACTGTGGAAAAGAGAAAAAGTGAAGTCAACCGAACATAGACGGAGAACAGTTAGATAATGTAGAACAGTTTACATATCTGGGCAGTATTATTAATGGAAGTAATGAAATCAACCCTGAAATTATTAACAGACTAAGTAAAGGTACAACACTTTATCATCAAATCAGAAAGCTTTTATGGGATGACAAAGTACCCACGAGAACGGAATTAACATTGTATAAGCAGTATTTCATACCAATTGTAATATACGGACTAGAAACTCTGGTAACTAATAAGAGACAAAATAGTAAGATCCAAGCAGAAGACATGAAGTTTTTAAGAATATCGGTCTAAAAGACAACAAGAGATAGAATTCAGAACATTAAAATTAGAGAAGAGCTAAATATAGTACTGTTAGTACAGAACATACAGAAAGCAATTGGACTGCATCGCGATTGACTTGTCTAAGGCATTTGATAGGGTAGATCATGGGAGACTACTGGCAAAAATGAGTGCAATTGGACTTGACAAAAGAGTGACTGAATGGGCGGCTCTGTTTCTAGAAAACAGAACTCAGAGAATTCGAGTAAGTGAAGCTTTACCTGTCCCTGTAAAAATTAAGAGGGGAATTCCTCAAGGCAGTATAACTGGACCTTTATGTTTTCTTATATACATCAATGATATGTGTAAAGAAGCAGAATCAGAGATAAGGCTTTTCGCAGAAGATGTTATTCTGTACAGAGTAATAAATAAGTTACAAGATTGTGAGCAACTGCAAAATGACCTCGATAATGTTGTGAGATGGACAGTAGGCAATGTTATGATGATAAACGGGGATAAAAGCCAGGTTGTGAGTTTCACAAATAGGAGAAGTCCTCTCAGTTTTAATTACTGTGTTGATGGGGTGAAAGTTCCCTTTGGGGATCATGGTAAATACCTAGGTATTAATGTAAGGAAAGATCTTCATTGGGGTAATCACATCAATGGAATTTTAAATAAAGGGTACAGATCTCTGCACATGGATATGAGAGTATTTAGGGGTTGTAGTAAGGATGTAAAGGAGAGAGCATATTTGTCTCTGGTGAGACCCCAACTAGAGTATGGTTCCAGTGTATGGGACCCTTACCAGGATTACTTGATTCAGGAACTGGAAAAAATCCAAAGAAAAGCAGCTCGATTTGTTCTGGGCGATTTCTGACAAAAGAGTAGTGTTATAAAAATGTTGCAAAGTTTGGACTGGGAAGACTTGAGAGAAAGGAGACGAGCTGCTCGACTAAGTGGTATGTTCCGAGCTGTCAGTGGAGAGATGGCGTGTGAGGACATCAGTAGACGAATAAGTTTGGATGGTGTCTTTAAAAGTAGGAAAGATCACAATATGAAGATAAAGTTGGAATTCAAGAGGACAAATTGGGGCAAATATTCGTTTATACGAAGGGGAGTTAGGGATTGGAATAACTTACCAAGGAAGATGTTCAATAAATTTCCAATTTCTTTGCAATCATTTAAGAAAAGGCTAGGAAAACAACAGATAGGGAATCTGCCACCTGGGCGACTGCCCTAAATGCAGATCAGTAGTCATTGATTGAACATGTTCCATGTAAAAAGAATGGGAAAGGAATGGATAGCAAGAAGGGAATTGGAAAGAGAAATTAAGGGAAAGAGACCAGTTGGAAGACGGAGAGGAAGGTGGATCAACACATTTGGAACGACATTAGAGAAGCTGGATTGGATGTGGCAGAAGAAATGGAGCAGGAAAAGTGGAGGGACAGAAAGGAGTGGAGGAGGCTTGTTAACCACACCCGGGCGACTGGAGTGGGACACTGATGATGATGATGACTAGTACATGGCCATCTTATTGGACAAGGTCAGTCTACATTCCAGTCTGCGAAAATTTTAGGACACCAGCTCCAACAACCCACCCCAACAAACTAAATGCTGCATACGCCTGCCAGTATGGTATTATCCTAGAAAAGATAAAATCATACTTCCTGTCACAAATACCACAAGAACAGGATGGGTTTATACCAGGATTAGATATTCGTAAACCAATCTTTAACATATGTCATCTTGAAAAATGCAGAATATTCAATATTTATATATTTATTTATATGCTTCATTGCTTAGACTAAAGCATTCAGCTGCATCCAATTGCAGAATATATGAATGATAGGAATTCTTGAAATGGATGTACCACATCATCTGGCAAATCAAATCAGATCCCTATATAACAGCGACAGTGGAAATATGAACTCCGGTGATAAACTGAAGGAATATTTTAACCCTACACGAGCGGAAACGTTTTATGTCTGTACGCACACCGCAAATATGGCACATTAAAACTCATCCAGAATTATCGGACATTATTTACGAACACGCATGTGTACATAATATTAATGACATACATCGACTAATGGATGTACTCGGTCACAGAGGTGCATAGGATATTAATGAATTTTACTTGCGACAGCATTTCAGTGCATAAAAGGCATACGTGTCATTCCACAAATACTGTCAGTTATTAGTGATTGTTGATAATGACCAGTCATTGATTTTACATTTTCTAGTCGGAGGTGTAGCCTGTCGTCTCCATTTCTTTACTGTTTTCTGGTGAATTATGTCAAAAATTTAAGTATAAAAAATTGTGAAAATTACTCTGTAGACTCGGTCACTATATCAAAATATGAATGTAAAATTGGTCCTGATTAATATTATATATAGGAATGGTACTTGACGGTCCTAGGTCTAAGTTACCAACGTTAGTCCATTCATCAGCTGTTTTGTTCTCCAGGGCACTTTTATCGGTCTTGCAATGAGAAGACTCACTACTTGAATTTCCATCTTCGGACTCTTCAAATGAAAAGTAACTTTCATCTACATCCGTGATGTCCAAAATTATAGCTGTCTGTTGCTCACTGACACTACCACTTTACTACACATGTCGCAAAATAGCTCTGTAAATTGCAAAAACCTGGTCTCAGACCTCGCAACACATGCCTGACTAAACATAACCTCTCACAGCTTGTAAAAATCAAGCAGGGAAATAACGCAATTCTATTCAAGGATTCCCTTTCATCCAGACCTTAAAATATTGTTTACTGCCAAGCCATTACATGACAACCATGTCTTACTGTGGGTTTCTGGTACGGTATATCATTGTGTGTGTTAACTGGACGTCTGACAAAGGAATTTCCATCCGAGTTGAACATACTTAATTTACACTCATTGCTCCATGATACTTTCCTCCATTCCTTGTTTGTCCAGGCACCATATTTCTTAGCAATGGCAAAATGCGCCTTCCTGTTCTTTACTGAGATCAACGGCTTCTTGCTTGATTGTTGGCCCATTAAACCTTGGTGTTTGAGGTACTGTTTGATAGTATTTAAGCCAAATTTGATCGTATAATTGTCTTCAAAATTACTCCGTACAGCTACTGCCATCATACATGGATCAGAAACACATTGCTTCAAATGAGTCTCTCAACAGTACGGGTAACAACTGTAGGGTGATCAGATCTAGGCTTATTTATAAGTGTTCTGTGGTTGTAATAGACTCTGTTCCAAACATTTGCAATTTTTCTAGAAGGGCCAAAATCCTCAGCAACTTTCGCTTGGCTACGGCCTCTCTTCAAAGCCACAATCACTGCTTGCCTATGATCTAATCAATGCTCTTTCTGTTTCCCCATTCTAATATCTGTTTGGGCGAAAGAAAGAACTGGAAATCAGACATAAGTAAATTATCATTATAAGTAAAATCTCATACGTCAAAATACTTACGTTCTCCACGTAAATACTTTACTGCTATGTTCAAAACAAAAAAACACTCATGTCTCTACTCAGACACAAACAGATAAAGTAATGAACCGGTCTCCTGTTTTGTTTTTTTTGCATCACGCTATCATTTACGCTATCTATTGTCAAAAATACGGACATTAAAATTGTCGCCGGTGGTGGTACGTTAATAAAGTGGAAAGTGTCAATTTATGAAGGTGTGATCATTTAATGCTTGTCTTGTTAGTATTCTAAAATTTTGTAAAATTGCCATTGAAAAATCAAGGGAACATTCAAATACATTTTTGAATAAGTCAATGCAACATTTGTTTTGTGAATTTATGACTGTTGGTAGAAAGAATTCTTATTCTGGTATTGAAAATTTCCTGTAGTTGTGCTTGTTGTAAATTGCAATCTGTGAACAACCTTTTGTATCACCCTGTATTTGCCACGTGGAGGTTTCGATAACAAAATTGCTGAGTTTCGTAATTGAAACCTGTAAGATTTGTCCATATATGGTAATCTGTTTTAATTGGTCGGAATAACGACCTTCTTCATCGACGAAATTTTTTTGTCGAATGGTAATAAGCTTCCCTGATTGGCTGTTCTCGTGTTTCTCAATTTCCAGCCTTTGCCGCCTCGGTAGGAGCAGGGCTCTGATCCGCGTCTTTGGTTTTCGCACGTCCTCACGGTCGGACGCACTTCAGGTGTGGTCCCATCAGCGGCTCCAGCCACCTCAGGGTAAGGATGTTTCCTGTCCTAGACTTTAAATTAACATGTAAATTTCTTTGCTTCAGAGTTTACCTTACACCCTGGTTTTTGCCGTCTTGTTTAGAAATGCTTTCGCTTGTCAGCTAGGTAAATCATTTTCATTTTGGAGGCAATTCCTTTTATTAACATTTTTGGTAGTGTCACGTAAAAATTTAATTTTCCCTCAGGGGTTGCGTCCCGTAGTCCTGCTTTGATTTAATGTATGCTGCTTGAAGCTATGCATCTCTCACTGATGTGTATTAGGAAGGCAGCAACTCTAAAGGCCTCTGCATTAGATTTTAAATTCCTTTGTCAATTTTCCTTGTAAATTAAATGTAATAGACTTTGAATCCCCTTTTCCATTGTCCTTGTAAAATTAATGTTACTGATTTTAAATTCCCTGTTAAATTTTCCTTGTACATTCTAATTGCAGAAGTTAATATTATTTCCTTAAATGTAACCTTTATATTTTGTCGTTTGGTGTGAACTTGTAATATAAAATTTTGGTTTTCTGAGGAACCATCGATAGGAACCTTGTGGTTCGTTTCACCTTTGTCATTTTTTGATCATGTTATTTTATTTTAAATTGCTGATCTTCTTTCATGTTAAGCTTTCCTTATTTTATTAGCAAAATGCAGTCTGAAGGGTGACCACGTACACGTCTTCTTCCCTACAAAGTCACGTAAGATTACATCCTCTTAGGGATCCTAGCCCTCTTTTTCCACAACGTGGTTGCAGTTCGAATTTATTAGGCTTATCACAGAATTATATTGAATTATTGATTGTAGAATTATTGTAAAATTTATAGTGTTTTTTTAAATGATGTATAAATTTAGAAGTCTTATACGTTGGGCTATTCATGCAGTTGATTATAAGTCGCATAGGTATATTAGCTTTGTGGACTTTGGGCATGGCTCTGGCTGTCGGTATCTTGGAATTCATATTTATCAGCTTCTGACACTCTAGGACGAATTTTTTAAGCAATTTCTTTAGATTCCATTGAATTTTGACTGTAGGATCTTTCTGTATTTTTATTCTTTCTGTATTCTTATATATTCTTTAAAATGTGTTCATATGATATAACTAACATGTACCCTTGCATACCGATCAATGAAACCATTAATATAATCTAACTAAATTTATTCAATTATAGCAAATTAAGTAGGTGTGAAATAGAAGAATTCATAAATGTATTGAGATTTGTTTTAAATAATAATTATTTCACATTTAATCAAAAGATATATCATCAAATGTGCTTGGGAATGGGTGACCCTGCATCAGGTATACTAGCTAACATTTATATGGATCATTTGAAACATGTTAAGATTTTGGATAACATAGATGGACTAAACCTTTGGCTGAGATACGTGGATGACACGTTTGTTATAATAGACAGTAAACTGAACAATAGTGATAGTGGAGGGTGAAGATGGCGCCAACTGCTGCTGTTGTGGGAAACGCCTCTCCAGTAAATCTCGTTAATTAGCAAGATTAACAGCCAACAAGTGCCATTTGTGATTTTCTCAGTGTACCTAAACTGTCATTGACCTAAAGCATCTTTCAGTATGTCCGCTAAAGAAGCTATTCGTCGTGTAGCGTCTATTGAAAATGTTATGAAGGACTTCCAAGGCCGCTTGGAACACGTCGCAAGCTGCCCCTGCCGCGCGGATGAGCTGCAGCGGCTAAAGACGGAGTTCTCTCATTTCCAAGAAAAGGTGTCTAGTGAGCTGAAAGACATAACAAAAAACTGGAATTTACTGAACAGCGCCTCGAACAGGCCGAACTGCTTGATGAAGCTGAACAGTACAGCCGGCGGAACTGCTTAGTGCTGCATGGTATTCCAGAGGAGCCGGCAGAGAACGTTTACGATAAAGTTATCAACACGATGAAGGGCAAGTTAAATGTAGATATAACTATGTCTGATATAGATCGTTGCCATCGTTTAGGGGTGCTAAAACGAACCACAACTCAGGTTGTTGCTTCGGGTAAGCGCCCTATAATTATAAAATTCGTGCGTTATCATGACCGGGACAGAGTTTGGAGGGCCAAGCGGCTGTTAAAAGGAACTGGCCTTCTACTGACTGAATCCCTGACAGGTATCAGAAAAAACTATTCTAAACAGGGCACGTGATCACTTCGGACTCCGACGGGTGTGGACACAGGACGGCCGCATTGTTGTTTTGAAAGACAATGGACAGAAAATGTTTGTTAGCAGCATGGCACAATTAATAAGCCTTATGTGAGCGACGAGATTGACTAGGAAAAACAATGAGTGATATAATAGCGTATAATGTTTGTGTATTTGAATGTGATTGTGTGTGCGAGAGTGATTGTGTAAATATTTCTGGAGGTGCTTATGAAACAACTAGGGTGAGTAGTTTGAATTTTTCTGTTGACAATGGCTAACGTAAATGAGTCACTTATTTATACCGAACAGCATGTCCGTGATGTCATTCACCCTATCCCTCTTCATTGTCGTCCGCCTTCACCCTTACCTTCCCCTTCACCAGCCGTGGCAGGAGACATTCTTAAGGAAAGGTTAGCTCTCCACCAACAATATTTTCAGTGTTGTCATATCAATGCACAATCGCTTCTTTGTCACTTCGACGAAATACAGGCTCTATTTAGTAACAGTAACTTGCATTGTATTTGTGTAACAGAGACATGGTTACTGCAGTCACTCAAATCTGATCTCGTAAAGCTGAATAACATGACGTTACATCGCCTAGATCGTTTAAATCGTGTAGGGGCGGTTGCGCTATATATTGCCGTAGCGACTTAAAAAGTAAAATAATTATGACCTCAGATCCTAAGACTCCATTTCGACCTGAATTCATGTGTGTTGAACTCTTGGTTAATAATCAAAAACTACTGATCGGAGTGGTATACAAGGCGCCGGACATACAACATATATCTGACCTAGAAGTGGCATTATCGAAGTTAACTCCGCTGTACGAAAACATAATCATTCTTGGTGACTTCAATACTAATCTCCTAGTTACAAGTAACGAATCAACATACTTACAAAACTTATTCCATGGCATGGATTACAATATACTGATACTAGACGCGACTAACCGTGTTCACAGAATAAACCACACGTCTCACACACTGATTGACCTTATTATAACAAACAATCCGCAGAAAGTGGTAAAACATGGACAGCTTGCTGTACCAGGTATTTCGACCCACGATCTAATTATACTTATGTTACTCTCTCAAGGCACCAAAGTACAAAACCAAGTACATAATGCGAAGGGACTTCAAGCATTTTAATACTGAGATAATACGAAATGAAGCATATCAATTGCCGTGGAATGACATTCTACTGACTAATGACATTGATGATAAGGTTGACAGACTGAACTCTTTAATATTAGGACTGTATGACAAACACGCTCCGAAGAAGCAAATTCGAGTTTCTCACCCTTCGTCTCCTTGGCTAACAAATGAAATTAAGTCGGTCATGGCAAATCGTGATGCTTGGTATAGGCGATTTAGGCGAACTGAAAGCACTAGTGATTTCGAAAATTACCGTATTCTTCGAAATCAAGTTAAGAAATTAATTCGTAACAGCAAGTATAAATATATTCAAGAGATAACAAACAGACGAAATTCAGCACTAATATGGAAACATTTGCATCAGATGGGTATAGGTCGCAGCCTGACCATGCAGACACCCAGTATACCACTTGATGATCTAAATTCTCATTTTACGAAAGCAGCATACACTAATAATGATATTACTGACAATAATGACTATGATGCTAACTATACTAATAATGATAATAATAATAATAATAATAGTAATAATAATCATCATCATCGACCAGTTGATGACCTAACTGATGACGATATTAACGCCATAAATGTTCATTCCCGAGTAAATCAAGTAAAATTCACTTTCAAAAAAGTTGGTGCGAACGATGTGAAGCGTGTAATTTACTCCCTCAAGTCAGATGCTCCGGGTAATGACGACATACCATTATCTTTCATAAAAATATTATTGGTGCCACATTACCTATTCTGACGCATATATTTAACCATTGCCTCGTACAGGGAGTATTCCAACTGTGTGGAAGCACGGTATCGTCATTCCTACTCCTAAGAAGAATTCTCCTAGTTTACCATCAGATTATCGCCCTATATCCATTCTCCCACCCCTTTCCAAAGTACTAGAACGCTTGGTACACGAACAAGTCTTCACTTACTTGACTAACTTCTCACTGCTTGACCCTTACCAATCTGGTTTCAAGAAAGGACACAGCACAACGACTGCCCTACTGAAAGTAACTGATGATATCCGACAGGCAATGGACACTCGACAAGTGACTGTACTGGTTCTACTTGATTTTTCTAGTGCTTTTGATACTGTTGTTCCTCAACTGCTACTTTCAAAATTCGATTCATTAAATTTCAGTAAGACGGCAATAAACGTTTTCAGTTCGTACCTCAAAAATCGCCGTCAGTGTGTCAAAATAAATAATAGCAGATCTGAGTGGCTTAACAAACCCCTCGGTGTCCCCCAATGGTCTGTACTTGGACCATTGCTGTTTGCAATTTACTTACATGATGTTGCCAAATCGATTACACATTGCAAGTATCATCTTTATGCTGATGATCTGCAGATCCACTACCACTCAAGAACTGTTAAAATTCAGAGTGCTGTAGAAAAAGTTAATGCTGATTTAAGTCTCATAAGTAATTTTGCCGTGAGTAACAATCTCAAAATTAATCCTCTTAAAACGCAAGCGATAATCATTGGTACTTCGAAAAACTTACACGTCTTAAAACAATACGAAATTCCTCCTGTAGCACTAAACAATAACATTATTCCATTTTGTGAAACAGTTATGAATCTTGGTGTGGTTATAAGCGAAACATTGAACTGGTCGCAACATGTGACGAAAGTGTGCCAAAAGGTATATCAAAGCCTGCATCCTCCGAGGTGGTTTAAAAATATATTTCCTTGGTCCTTGAAAATAAAGCTCATTCAATCACTCTTGTTTCCAATTCTCGAATAATGTGATACAGTTTTTGATATCAATAACGAGCAAAGCATGAGACTGCAACGTGCCCAAAATGCATGCATCAGGTATGCATTCGACATACAACCATACGCCCATGTATCCCCATTCTATACACAATTATCTTGGTTACGACTGAATGGCAGACGTTGACTCCAAGCAACTACTTTGGTGTATCAAGTGGTTTCTGATAACACACCTCCGTACCTATCCACCAGATTTCGCTACCTTAGTTCCCTACACCTGTTCAATAACGGGTCAGGCTGTACGCTAGAAATTCCTGTGCATCGACCCGCAACCTACAACAGATCGTTCACGATCACCGCCACGAGCTGGTGGAATGAACTCCCCAATGACATCAGAGAAGCTAAATCTAAGACAAAATTTAAAATCCTTTGCCAGCGTCATCTTTTAAGCACTTATAGTCTTTTTTGAGTGCAAATGGGCTGCATTAATGAGAGTGAATATGGTTTTTTTATTAAAATATGTTCCTGTATATAATTTAGTTATACTACACTCACCTTAGTTTAGTTAGTGATACTTTGGTTGCTTTAGTTATAATTTAGGTTGTAAAAATTTCATACGTTTAAATTTTATGTAAAAATTACATTGTACACTGACTGACAGAGCAAATGCAACACCAAGAAGGAGTGGTCAGAACTTTATGCCAATTGCAGGGTAGACTGACGTCACTGAGGTATGCTCATGATGTGAAATGCGCCGCTGTGCTGCGCACGTAGCGAACGATAAATGGGACAAGGCGTTGGCGAATGGCCCACTTTGTACCGTGATTTCTCAGCCGACAGTCATTGTAGAACGTGTTGTCGTGTGCCACAGGACACGTGTATAGCTAAGAATGCCAGGCCGCCATCAACGGAGGCATTTCCAGCAGACAGACGACTTTACGAGGGGTATGGTGATCGGGCTGAGAAGGGCAGGTTGGTCGCTTCGTCAAATCGCAGCCGATACCCATAGGGATGTGTCCACGGTGCAGCGCCTGTGGCGAAGATGGTTGGCGCAGGGACATGTGGCACGTGCGAGGGGTCCAGGCGCAGCCCGAGTGACGTCAGCACGCGAGGATCGGCGCATCCGCCGCCAAGCGGTGGCAGCCCCGCACACCACGTCAACCGCCATTCTTCAGCATGTTAGGATTTTTTAAGTAAATTAGACAGTAATATAAAATTCACTAAAGAAGATGAAAGGAACAATTCGCTAAGTTTTCTAGATATAAATATAAAGAGAGCAGGAAATAAATTTGATTTCCAGATTTATAGCAAACCGACGTTTACTCCAATAACGATTAAAAACGAGTCACTCCACCCCAATTCTCACAAACAGGCAGCATTTTTTAGTTTGGTTTATAGAGCCCTAAAAATTCCACTAACAAGTAAGAGTTTAAAGAAAGGATCTGGCACTCAATAACGGTTATAAAATAGAAATGGTTAACAAGATCATTATTAAGGTAAAATAAAATTGGCCACTAATCTTATACCGGATAAAAATAAGAAATCCAAATTTGCAACTTTTACATTTACTAACCAAATCACTAATACCATCAAAAAACGAGATATTATCATTGCCTTCAAAACCCAAAACACGAACCGAAATATGTTCTTCCACCACAATAAAGTTAATATAAATATTAATCAATATCAAGGATCTGGAATATATAGGCTGGCGTGCACAAAATGCAATTTTTCGTACGTTGGCCAAACAGGCCGAAGCTTTATGATAAGATATCTCGAACAGGTCAATGAAGCCAAACACAAGAAACATTCTGCAATGGGTGCACACATGCTAGAAACTGGACACAGTTTTACAACTATTGAAAGGGATTTAAAAATTTTAAGAAGAGTAGAAAAAGGAAAAGAAATGACGGAATTGGAAAACATATACATTCATTTAGATCAACAATACAACAAAAATAAAAACCGAAATGACGAAATTGAAATAAAGAACCCCATCTTAGTACAATTGCCCGAACTAATACAAATGCTTAAATCAGATATAAATAAATTCTATAAACATTTTAATCCGACAAAAATTAATGGCCTACTGATGCAAACACACTCAACTCCTCCCCTTACTTCTCCTAGACAATCCCCTCCACAATCTACTGCAGCTATCAATGCACCGCCTAACTTAACTTCCCCTACCCACTCCCCGCCAAAACGTAAACTTATCCACACTCACTCATATAATACAAGAACTGCAAACAGAACAACAAGTAGTTCTCAAGAGGCTAGCAGTAACACTAAACAGTTATGCAGCAGAAAGAAAAGTAAGTCACAATCCTTCCAATAAGAAGTTATACAGAATTATAATCAAAACCATAAACATAATTTTTTATCTTTCGTTACAGATATACCAACAAGCCATTTTGGAACATACGAGAACATTTTAAATCCAATATCACATTAGAAAGTGTTTTAACAAGTTTGTTCACGAACAATATTATTCTATTGACAATATAAAATTAATGCCAATACAATTGTATAAATGTTACTCCAGCAACGAGAACAAGTCAAATGTCCATAACATAGATAATCATCAACTGCAGAAAATTGCCAATATAGTTTACGAAGTTTTAACGACAATCATACAAGTTAAGCAACATGAATCAATACAGTTAGCCAGATCTCAAAAGTTTTTTCCATTTATTTTTTTATTTTTTAAACAATTTAAAAGATTCACCAGATGAGTTTCGTCAATAAAATGTTAGACTTAGATTTTGGACAAAACATTTTAACTTAGACATAATTTTATTGTTATATGACCGAGCTCGATAGCTGCAGTCGCTTAAGTGCGGTCAGTATCCAGTATTCGGGACATAGTAGGTTCGAACCCCACTGTCGGCAGCCCAGAAGATGGTTTTCCGTGGTTTCCCATTTTCACACCAGGCAAATGCTGGGGCTGTACCTTAATAAAGGCCACGGCCGCTTCCTTCCCACTCCCAGCCCCTTCCTGTCCCATCGTCGCCATAAGACCTATCGGTGTCGGTGCGACGTAAAGCAACCTGCAAAAAATTGTTATTTGACTTGTAAAATATTATAAGATTTGTCAATTAGCTTTATAGGAATAATTTTAATCCAAAAGAATTGTTTCATGATCTTATACAACCTTAAGTGAATAATAGTTGGCTGATGATGCTCACGGAAAAGCAGCGAAACATGTACCATATAAGCATCTTAATAAATAAGTAAGTTTGTACTACGTTTTTATTGTATTGAATAGGTGGTAATTAACAAAATTATACGAAAATTTATCACAAGGAGATCTTCAATACGGACAAAGAAGATGAAATTTATAACCTGCAATGTAATGAACAACCAGGCTAATAATAATATTAAGAACAGATTCATTAATGTTAAGGTTAAGATTAGTAAGATCGCGAAAGACGTATGGTTTTTAAAGAATGCTTAAAATCCAAACTAGTACCAAAGTTTTTGAAATCTGTACAAAGACGATATCTATGCCAAATTTAGTAGACACTCAAAATAAAGTAAACGAAATCTCGCTAAAGAGCGAGATATAAACACATTACATAAATAAGTCGTTTTTCAACTTACAAATTTATCGTACACACTCAGAAATCTCTGAGCTTTTAACCCAGTTAGAATGGCAATCAGTACAACAATTTACTAATGAGAAACTCGTTGGTATATTAGAAATGAAACAAAAAACTCTAGAAAACAAAATATCACATTTAAGAGAGAACGAAACAAAATCCGAAAAACGTAATACAAGAATAAAACAGACTAACTCAGCCCTTAAAAACATCCCAACCACAGTAAATTTGTCAGATATCACCTTTACGGATAGTGAAATGAGCTTACTGAATAAAGGATCAAAATTTAATTGGCCTGACCATCATCAAATAGAAGACGTAATAACCACAGTAGCTGAGGTAGAATCTAATATAGGGAAATTGCCTTTAGAATCGCAAAATGATACAAGATTCGATTTAAAAAGAAACTTCCAGCATTAGTAAAAGAAATAAATAACAACTTAAATCCCGACCTCACTAAACAAATCAAAGAATTAAAGACTAAAATCAACGAAAGCAATATAATATTAAGCAAAGCTGATAGAGGGGAAACAACAGTTATTTTAAATAAGTATGATACATTAAGAAAACAGAATACTTTTTTTCAAATGGAGCCTATTCGATAATACAGAAAGATCCTACAGTCAAAATTCAACGGAATCGAAGGAAATTGCTTAAATATTTGTCTTTCCTCTTTAATGATCTAGTGTCAGAAGCTGATAAATATGAATCCCAAGATACCGACAGCCAGAGCCATGCCCAAAGTCCATAAAGCTAATATACCTATGCGACCTATAATCAACTGCATGAATAGCCCAACGTATAAGTCTTGTAAATTTATACATCATTTTTTTTAAAGCACTAAAAATTTTACAATAACTCTACAATCAATAATGCAATAGAAATTTGTGATAAGCTTAATAAATTCGAACTGCAACCACATCATAAAATGTGTTCATACGATATAACTAACATGTACCCTTGCATACCGATCAATGAAACCATTAATATAATCAAACTAAACTTATTCAATCATAGCAAATTTAGTAGGTGTGAAATAGAATAATTCATAAATGTATTGAGATTAGTTTCAAATAATAATTACTTCACATTTAATCAAAAGATATATCATCAAATGTGCTTGGAAATGGGTGACCCTGCATCAGGTATACTAGCTAACATTTATATGGATCATTTGGAACATGTTAAAATTTTTAATAACATACATGGATTAAACCTTTGGCTGAGATACGTGTATGACACGTTTGTTATAATAGACGGTAAAATGAACAATAGTGATAATATTTTGGATTTTTAAAATAAATTAGACAGTAACATAAAATTCACTAAAGAAGATGAAAGGAACAATTCGCTAAGTTTTCTAGATATAAAGATAAAGAGAGCAGGAAGTAAATTTGATTTCCAGATTTATAGAAAACCGACGTTTACTCCAATAACGATTAAAAACGAGTTACTCCACCCCAATTCTCACAAACAGGCAGCGTTTTTGAGTTTGGTTTACAGATCCCTAAAAATTCCACTAACAAGTAAGAGTTTAAAGAAAGGATCTGGCACTCAATAACGGTTATAAAATAGAAATGGTTAACAAGATCATTATTAAGGTAAAATAAAATTGGCCACTAATCTTATACCAGATAAAAATAAGAAATCCAAATTTGCAGCTTTTACATTTACTAACCAAATCACTAATACCATCAAAAAACGAGATATTATCATTGCCTTCAAAACCCAAAACACGAACCGAAATATGTTCTTCCACCACAATAAAGTTAATATAAATATTAATCAATATCAAGGATCTGGAATATATAGGCTCGCGTGCACAGAATGCAATTTTTCGTACGTTGGCAAAACTGGCCGAAGCTTTATGATAAGATATCTCGAACATGTCAATGACGCCAAACACAAGAAACATTCTGCAATGGGTGCACACATGCTAGAAACTGGACACAGTTTTACAACTATTGAAAGGGATTTAAAAATTTTAAGAAGAGTAGAAAAAGGAAAAGAAATGACGGAATTGGAAAACATATACATTCATTTAGATCAACAATACAACAAAAATAAAAACCGAAATGACGAAATTGAAATAAAGAACCCCATCTTAGTACAATTGCCCGAACTAATACAAATGCTTAAATCAGATATAAATAAATTCTATAAACATTTTAATCCGACAAAACTTAATGGCCTATTGACGCAAACACACTCAACGCCTCCCCTTACTTCTCCTAGACAATCTCCTCCACAATCTACTGCAGCTATCAATGCACCGCCTAACTTAACTTCCCCTACCCACTCCCCGCCAAAACGTAAACTCATCCACATTCACTCATATAATACAAGAACTGCAAAGAGAACAACAAGTAGTTCTCAAGAGGCTAGGAGTAACACTAAACAATTACGCAACAGAAAGAAACGTTAGTGACAATCCTTCCAATAAGAAGTTTACAGAATTATAATCAAAACCATAAACATATAATTTTTTATCTCTCATTACAGATATACCAACAAGCCATTTTGGAACATACGAGAACATTTTAAATCCAATATCACGTTAGAAAATGTTTCAACAAGTTTGTTCACAAACAATATTATTCTATTGACAATATAAAATTAATGCCAATACAATTGTATAAATGTTACTCCAGCAACGAGAACAAGTCAAATGTCCATAACATAGACAATCATCAACTGCATAAAATTGTCAATATAGTTTACGAAGTTCTAACGACAATCATACAAGTTAAGTAACATGAATCAATACAATTAGTCAGATCTCAAAAGCCTTTTATTTTTTTATTTTTTATTTTTTGAACAATTTAAAAGAAGTTCACCAGATGAGTTTACTCAATAAAATGTTAGACTTAGATTTTAGACAAAAAGTTTTAACTTAAAGACATAATTTTATTGTTATATGACTTGTAAAATATTATAAGATTTGTCAATTAGTTTTATAGGAATAATGTTAATCCAAAAGATTTGTTTCATGATCTTATACAACCTTAAGTGAATAATAGTTGGCTGATGATGCTCACGAAAAAGGAGCGAAACATGTACCATATAAACATCTTAATAAATATGTAAGTTTGTACTACGTTTTTATTGTATTGAATAGGTGGTAATAAACAAAATTATAAGAATTTGTATCACAAGTAGATCTTCAATTCGGACAAAGAAGATGAAATTTATAACCTGCAATGTAATGAACAACCAGTCTAATAATAAGATTATGAACAGATTCATTAATCCTAAGGTTAAGATTAGTAAGATAGCGATAGAAATGGTTTTCCAAAGAATGCTTAAAATCCAAACCAGTACCAAAGTTTTTGAAATCTGTACAAAGACGAAACTTATCTATGCCAAATTTAGTAGACACTCAAAATAAAGTAAACAAAATCTCGCTAAAGAGCGAGATATAAACACATTACAGAAAAAAGTCGTCTTTAAACTTACAACTTTATCGTACACACATAGAAATCTCTAAGCTTTTAACCCCTTTAGAATGGCAATCAGCACAACAATTTACTAATGAGAAACTCGTTGGTATATTAGGAAAGAAACAAAAAATCTAGAAAACAAAATATCACATTTAAGAGAGAACAAAACAAAATCCGATAAACGTAATACGAGAATAAAACAGACCTCAACAACATTCCAACCACTGCAAATTTGTCAGATATCACCTTTACGGATAGTGAAATGAGCTTACTGAATAAAGGATCAAAATTTAATTGGCCTAACCACCATCAAATAGAAGACGTAATAACCACTGTAGCTGAAGTAGAATGTAATATTGGAAAATTGCCTTTAGAATCGCAAAATGATACAAGATTCGAGGTTAAAAAGAAACTTCCAACGTTAGTAAAAGAAATAAATAAATAACAACTTCCCGACCTCACTAAACAAATCAAAGAAATAAAGACTAAAATCAACGAAAGCAATATAACAGTAACCAAAGCTGATGAAGGGGAAACTACAGTTATTTTAAATAAGTATGATTACATTAAGAAAACAGAAGATATTTTTCCAAATGGAGCGTTTTCGATAATACAGAAAGATACTACAGTCAAAATTCAACGGAATCTAAAGAAATTGCTTTAAAATTCGTCTTTCCTCTTTAATGAACTAGAGTGTCAGAATCTGATAATTATGAATCCCAAGTTACCGACAGCCAGAGCCATGCCCAAAGTCCATAAAGCTAATGTACCTATGTGACCTATAATCAACTGCATGAATAGCCCAACGTATAAGACTTCTAAATTCATACATCATTTTTTAAAAAGCACTATACATTTCACAATAATTTTACACTCAATAATTCAAAAGAATTCTGTGATAAGCTTAATAAATTGCAACTGCAACCACGTCATAAAATGTGTTCATATGATATAACATGTACCCTTGCATACAGATCAATGAAACCATTAAGATAATCAAACTAAATTCATTCAATTATAGCAAATTAAATAGGTGTGAAATAAAAGAATTCGTAAATGTATTGAGATTTGTTTTAAATAATAATTACTTCACATTTAATCAAAAGGTATATCATCAAATGTGCTTGGGAATGGGTGACCCTGCATCAGGTATACTAGCTAACATTTATATGGATCATTTGGAACATGTTAAAATTTTGAATAACATAGGTGGACTAAACCTTTGGCTGAGATACGTGGATGACACGTTTGTTATAACAGACAGTAAACTGAACAATAGTGATAATATTTTGGATTTCAAAATAAATCAGACAGTAATATAAAATTCACTAAAGAAGATGAAAGGAACAATCCGATAAGTTTTCTAGATTCAAATATAAAGAGAGCAGGAAGTAAATTTGATTTCCAGATTTATAGGAAACCGACGTTTACTCCAATAACGATTAAAAACGAGTCATTCCACCCCAATTCTCACAAACAGGCAGCATTTTTTAGTTTGGTTTATAGATCCCTAAAAATTCCACTAACAAGTAAGAGTTTAAAGAAAGGATCTGGCACTCAATAACGGTTATAAAATAGAAATGGTTAACAAGATCATTAATAAGGTGAAAATAAAATTGGCCACTAATCTTATACCAGATAAAAATAAGAAATCCAAATTTGCAACTTTTACATTTACTAACCAAATCACTAATACCATCAAAAACGAGATATTATCATTGCCTTCAAAACCCAAAACACGAACCGAAATATGTTTTTCAACCATAATAAAGTTAATATAAATATTAATCAATATCAAGGATCTGGAATATATAGGCTCGCGTGCACAGAATGCAATTTTTCGTACGTTGGCCAAACTGGCCGAAGCTTTATGATAAGATATCTCGAACTTGTAAATGCAGCCAAACACAAGAAACATTCTGCAATGGGTGCACACATGCTAGAAACTGGACACAGCTTTACAACTATTGAAAGGGATTCAACATTTTTAAGAAGAATAGAAAAAGGAAAAGATATGATGGAATTGGAAAACATATACATTCATTTAGATCAACAATACAACAAAAATAAAAACCGAAATGACGAAACTGAAATAAATAACCCATCTTAGTACAATTACCGGAACTAATACAAATGCTTAAATCAGATATAAATAAATTCTATAAACATTTTAATCCGACAAATGTTAATGGCTTATTGACGCAAACAAACTCAACTCCTCCCCTTACTTCTCCTAGACAATCCCCTCCACAATCTACTGCAGCTATCAATGCACCGCCTACCTTAACTTCCCCTTCCTACTCCCCGCCAAAACGTAAACTCATCCACACTCACTCATATAATACAAGAACTGCAAACAGAACAACAAGTAGTTCTCAAGAGGCTAGGAGTAACACTAAACAATTACGCAGCAGAAAGAAAAGTAAGTGACAATCCTTCCATTAAGAAGTTTACAGAATTATAATCAAAACCATAAACATATAATTTTTATCTTTCATTACAGATATACCAACAAGCCATTTTGGAACATACGAGAACATTTTAAATACAATATCACATTAGATAGTGTTTCATCAACAAGTTTGTTCACCAACAATATTATCCTATTGACAATATAAAATTAATGCCAATATATTTGTATAAATGTTACGCCAGCAACGAGAACAAGTCAAATGTCCGTAACATAGACAATCATCAACTGCAGAAAATTGCCAATATAGTTTACGAAGATTTAACGACAATCATACAAGGTAAGCAACATGAATCAATACAATTAACCAGATCTCAAAAGTTTTTTATTTTTTATTTATTTTTTATTTTTTAAACAATTTGAAAGATTTTCGCCAGATGAGTTTGGTCAATAGAATGTTAGACTTAGATAGATTTTGAACAAAAATTTTAACTTAAAGACATAATTTTAATGTTATATGACTTGTAAAATATTATAAGATTTGTCAATTAGTTTTATAGGAATAATCTTAATCCAATAGAATTGTTTCATGATCTTATACAACCTTAAGTGAATAATAGTTGGCTGATGAGGCTCACGAAAAAGGAGCGAAATATGTACCTTACAAACATCTTAATAAATATGTATGTTTGTACTACGTTTTTATTGTATTGAATAGGTGGTAATTAACAAAATTATAAGAATTTGTATCACGAGTAGATCTTCAATACGGACAAAGAAGATGAAATTTATAACCTGAAATGACTCGGGAAGATACGAGGAAGCATGCTGTGTCATACATTTCTGGAAACCTGGCCAGAAAAGGTATATAAAAGGACAGTCTTGGGTCGTTGGGTTGAGTTGTGAGTGCGAGTCGTTAGTCGAGTTAAGTATGTGAACTCATGTTGCGATTTTACCATTGAAGTGGTTACGTTGTATTGGTACCACATGTGATCTTGTCAAGTGTTCCATAGTCAAATGAGTTCAAGATGGTTGTTTATTTGATGAGTAACTATTAATGTGTATATAATTTGTAAATAAAAGAGTGTATAGAATTGACAGCATCTCGTGCGTGCATCTTTGTGAACACGACAATTGCCGACCATGACAGGACGTGAGAGTAATTTTTGGTAGTGAATAAGAGTGCAAGTGGAAATCATAATAAAATGCAAGTGATACTGGAAATTATGTCTGTAAAACGACTTCAAGATGAACTCGCAAAACGAAATGTTTAGACGAACGGCAGTAAGAGATCATTGAAGACACGGCTACGAGTAGAACTCCGTAAAAATGATGTGAAGATCCCAAAAAACATTTATCGAGGTGGACGAACAACCAGACTCCTCATCCGAAAATGAGGTAAATATGACCACAATGTGTTCCAAAATAATGAGCATGGAACAGACACTCAATAGCAAGATCTCCGAAGGTAATTTTGCCTTAATGGAAAAGATTTCCGACAACATTTCGAAAGTAAATGACAAAATTTGGGATGAAATTTCAAAAGTTAATTTTGCCTAAACGGAAAAGATTTTCGACAACATTTTGAAAATAAATGAAATATTCCAGACAAAATTTCAGAAGTTAATTCTTTCTTAACAGACAATATTTCTCAGGCTAATAAAATTTTTTTGCTAATTGCTTTACGTCGCACCGACACAGATAGGTCTTATGGCGACGATGAGACAGGGAAGGGCTAGGAGTGGTAAGGAAGCGGCCGTGGCCTTAATTAATGTACAGCCCCAGCATTTGCCTGGTGTGAAAATGGGAAACCACGGAAAACCATTTTCAGGGCTGCCGACAGTGGGGTTCGAACCTATTATCTCCCTAATACTGGATACTGGCCGCACTTAAGCGACTGCAGCTATCGAGCTCGATAATAAAGTTTTAACCAGACAAATATCTCACATGTACATGCAGGTTTACAAAGTAGAACGGTGCCTAGAATGAAAAATTTCAACCGTAGATGATAAAATTTCACAAATCAATTCCCAAATTAGCAACGTCACCAACCAATTAACACAGTAGATATCGGACATCAGGTCAAAACTGGGGCTGGTTGAGCAGATCGATAGTAGGGTAAACCAGTTGGAAGGGGATATCTTGAAGCTCAAGGAGGAGGTGGAAACCCCAGTTCCGGACATCAAACAACAGTTTGCGGGGAGGATTTTTGCCACCGAGGGAAATTTTGGAAGCCGTACCTCTGCTGATGAGGGAAATTTTGGCAGCAGTACTTCTGCCAATGAAGGAACGTTAGCAAACCGGATTTTGACCATCAAGGGATATGTTCAGAATATGAGAGATACCATCCTTCATGCGGTAGAAGTTAGATTAATTCGAACAGGACCTATCATCGCACCTTTAAACCCCTCAACCTAACCAGCAATACAGGACACCTAGACCCGAAGGTGATTAAAAAGCGCCTTCCAGAATTCCACAGGAGACTGGAATAGAAACCGACTAGTTTCATCGAGGGATCGGTCAGTCTACTAGGAAGGACTAATCTACCAGAGGACATCTTCATTAGACTCATCATACTGCAGTTAAGGGGGGCAAGCCGCTACTTGGTGGAATAACTTGAAGAGCTTGAACTTAAACTGGACTGACTTCAAGAGGGAATACCTTGCTAGGTTTAATTCCAAAGGGGTGAAGAGCTCTGTGAAAAGGAAGCTACTGACTGATGCACAACCACTGACATGAGAGCTAGCACGTTGGTCATCTAGAAGTACCAGCTCTTCAAGCGGCTGCATCCTGAAGGAAACAAGAACGAGATCATGACAGACAACGTAGAGCTACTCTACGACACGATTGGACCCCTAGTGAAGGTATCGCAACCGAGATCCTTCAAGGATCTGCGTAGAATTATCGTCCAGTTGGAAGAAGAACACAAGAGCAAAGCCACGGAAGAGAGCAGCTCAGTTAAGAAATGCCACCAGTGTGGAAGAACGGGACACCTGAAGAACAAATGTCCAACTTTGGCATCAGAAAACTAGGTACGGCCCATTCTGGATTGAGGGGGGTATGGGATCGGGAAAGGAATGCACCTCGAGACCCGACAGACAAGCGGCCCTGGAGAAGTAAGAAAGGTAATGGTCAGGTTGTGAGCAGAACAGACTAACCTCGCCCAGCTATCACCTTGAGGATAGGCAATGATTATTTTTCAGCCATATTCGGCTGCACTGAAGTAGACATCCAGGAGATGAAGAGACATATCAGTCTATCCAACGGAAATTCTTCTGGATCAACATGGGAAAGACATCCTTGACTATGTGAAAGGGTGCTAAATCTGCGCCTGCACCATGGAGAGCAACAGGAAGGCAGATTTCAGTCAACAAGGAAGACTGTCACAACGCCCTTGGGACGTCATTGCCCCGGACTTGATGGGTCCTTACCCTGGAACACCAAGGAGTTAAACAAGATTCTTAGTAATCACCAATCTCTTCACAAGATGGATTGAAGCCTTTCCGATACCAGAAGCCACGACGAGATGCATCACCATTCTTCTACAGGATGAGGTATTCAGCCGCTATGGTTATCCACAGTGCATTCTATCAGACAACGGGGGTCAGTTCGCGTCAACGAAGTGGCAGCAAATAATGACTGAATGGGGTGTGGAACACTGGACCATCCCTATCTACAACCCAAGGGCCAATCCAACAGAACGATGGAACCAGGAACTAAAAAGGATTCTACGGGTCCACCTAATAGACAAGGAACATCGACTGTGGGACCATCAGATACCGCAGTCACTCTTTGCCTGCAACGATGCATTAACTGTGTCGCGGGCTATTCCTCAGCGGAGCTGTTCCTTGGTCGACAGCTATACGGCACCAGGGATTGGGAGATTCGTCCACGACCCACTTCTGGTCAAGGTGATGCAGCTGTTTCCCTAGCAGAGTGGCAGCAGAAGCAGCAGCAGAACATCAAGGAAAAGCTAGCATTGGCTGAGAAGAAATCCCTTACCCAGGGCAAAGTTCAAGATCACAGAGACTTACAATAATTGAAAATCTTCCACCTTTTTGATACTTTTTATTTGTTTTTAAGCAAATTAATTATAAACAGTACATGTTTTGTTCTTCTTTGAGAACATCTTCAGCTGTTGTTTAGCTTAGGTGAATCACTACGTTCTTGAGTACATTACTTTCGGGTACATTGTTCCTCTTAAAAACTATTTGAATATAAATTGGATTAAAATTATACTAAAACAATGTGGTGGTTAATGGGTTGATGAAATGAGACAGGATGAATACATGGTTAGCCTACTTAAAAAACTATATCTATTCATTTGAATAGTTGTTAAAAATTTCAAAACTCTGCTACACTAAAAAATATATGTAGGACTTCCAGTTAAAAGGTTTTATAAAATGATTGACTTCTTGACACTGTTCTAAATATTGTTGAATGTTCACTTCTTTCACTCCTTCCAGGTTGGCTGTTATTTATTTTGAGCTTACTTAATGTGTCTTAAATTGAGTTTAATGCGGAACTTTGAAGCTGATTGCCGTTCACTTTTTGAGAAGGGAGCTTTGTCTCAATTTCTGAAATGAAATGAGGAAAATAGGGATTTGCTTTTATAATCAAGACACATTGTTTCAATATCATTTCAATCCAACTTATATTCAAATAGTTTTTGAGAGGAACAATGTACCTGAAAATAATGTACTCAAAAACTTAGTGATTTGCCTAAGCTAAACAACAGCTGAAGAATGAAACATGTACTGTTTAAAAGCAAACAAAAAGTATCAAAAAGGTGGAAGATTTTCAATTATTGTAAATCTCTGTGATTAGATACGGAAAATGAAGCTGATTACTTGCAAAATCAAGGTTCAAGATGTCGAAGAGACCAAGATCTTCCTACCAGGCCAACAAGTACTGCGAAGTAACTACCCAGTCAGTAATAAGATTGGAGGGTTTTATACAGGTCTCGCACCTAAGTGGGTTGGTCCCATCAAGGTCGATAAGCAGCTGGGCCATGGTGTCTATTTACTAAAGACTAACACTCCTGTCGAGGTCCAGGCATCAGGATTGCGACGAGTCATTGAACCGCTGCGCATACAGAGTAAGGCTGGTACTACCACGGATCCATCTGGAGGAGAGGCACGGCACAATCTAGTCATGAACCGTAGAACGTATCGACTATACCACTGAGGAGGAGGCTGGATGTGAGACGACACCAACCCCCGACATGGCACGAACCAGTCAAGAGGAGGAGAGCACATCCAGTGATGTCGAGGAAGGTAGAAGATATAATCTACGACCAAGGCAAAGTCAATGAGTGTGATAGACTATTGAAATTGTTTTACTTTATAGGGGGGATATTGATGCAAGTGTGTAATGGACTAGTATAACTTGGAAACAATTCTCTAAACCCGTGGATAAATAGTGAAAATACTGAGATTGATTAGTAGATGGTGGTATTATTATTATCATTATTATTATTATTATTATTATTATTATTATTATTATTATTATTATTATTATTATTATTATTATTATTATTATTATTATTATTATTATTTTATTTTTTATTACTTGTGAGGTGTGGCTATATACACTGGTATTTCAATTTATGAAGTTGTTTACGGGTATTATTATTATCTATGTAGTTATGTACGACAGGTTTTCAGCACAGATTTTACTTGGCATAAATCGTGGTCATATCATTTATTATGTGTGTGTTTTATGATCTGTCTTGTGTAACAGAACATGTGGGGTTATGTCAGATACTTCAGCTGTATGTTTATTAATACGACTTTATTTAATGTAAGAACACATAATTAATAGTATATAATTTATTACCTGTAAATATGATGTATAAATGCAATGTAATGTCGTGCAACACAGGGTCAGAGTCTAGAACAACACACCTTTGACACTCGAGTTTTAAAGTATCCTCTATTCATTTGTATATAGCTTATTGGAGACTCAAGAAGATACGAGAAAGCATGTTGTGTCATAATTTTCTGGAATCCTGGTCAGGCAAGGTATATAAAACGAGAGTCTAGGGTTGTTGAGTCGAGTTGTGAGTGGGAGTCGTTAGTCGAGTTAAGTATGTGAACACATGTTGTGGTTTTACCGTTGCAGTGATTATGTTGTGTTGATCTTGTCAAGTGTTCCATAGTCAACTGAGTTCAAGATGGTGGTTCATTTGATGTGTAAATATTAATATGTATACAATTTGTAAATAAAACAGTGTACACAATTGAGAGCAGCTCGTGTGTGTGTCATTGTGATTATGACACACTTTTCCGCTTGCCACGATTGTCTCCCCTGTTAAACTCTTAGCACAGGTAGTGTACAGTACAGTTCGAGGTATTAGACCTATTTTTGCTTTTACTATTGACTGCGGGCCGCAATCGTGTAGTGGATACGGTGTTGGTCTACTAATAACAAGTTAACGAGTTCAAACCCATCTGATGTTGGTGGCTTTAAGGGTGTCTACAGGAGAAAACCCCATGTCGTTAGCTTCCAGAACGTTAAAAAGCTACTGTGGGACGAAATTCCTACACCCTGGTGTCTGATAAGAAAGGCCAGACTTTAAAGAATTTTAATTATTAATAACTTTTGAATCAAACGTTTCCAAGGTGATCCACTAGCCGTCCTCCATCATCCCTGAAAGTTTGTAACATCATCACGGACACACGCTGTATAATATCCAGTATCAGAAACCTCAACAACCGAGCAAGTGGCCATGCGGTTAGGGTCGCGCAGCTGTGAGCTTGCATTCGGGAGATAGTGGGTTCGAACCCCAATGTCGGCAGACCTGAAGATGGTTTTCCATGGTTTCCCATTTTCACACTAGGCAAATGTTGGTGCTGTACCTTAATGAACGCCATGGCCACTACCTTCCCAATCTCCCACCCTTCTGTCGCCGAAAACCTTTGATGTGTTAGTGCGACGTTAAACAAATAGAAAAAAACTCAACAAAGCTACTATATGGTGCAACGTTAGCTAGAATAGGATGATCGTACACTCTTTTGAAAAATAATCATTGTTGGAACAAAATTGCCAGTAGCATTTGTGCAAGCCATGAGAGTTGTGTGGACTCCTCTTTCCCCAATAGTCACTCTCTCCCTAGTTGATGTTTTCCTTTGAGAGCAATGATTCTCTGTCGATATTTTTTTTTTGCTATTGGCTTTATGTCGCACTGACAAAGATAGGACTTATGGCAACGATGGGACAGGAAAGGGCTACGACTGTTGTGAAAATGGGAAACCACGGAAAACCATCTTCAGGGCTGCCGAGATTGGGGTTCGAACACACTATCTCCCGAATAGTGGCGCGCTTAAGCGACTGCAGCTATCGAGCTCGGTCTCCCTGTTTTTGACTGAACTGTACTATAACCTGATGCATCAAAATTATAAACAGACAAGGCAACAAATTTGTTTTTCATCAACCACTTCTTCTAAAATGTCAAAGAAAATTTTCATTGGATTTATAAAACTTTTAGAGTGGCCATGGGAACATTTTCTACTTGGCACAGACTTACGGGATGCCGTGCCATAAAATTATAGTACCATTTAATTCCTGCTAATTCTGTTTGCTTATTAAATCTGTTGGGTAGATGTGTATTTGCTACTACAATATCATAAACAAGTTTCCGCACATCTGTGATAGTGTTAAATCAAAGAGCAATTCTTCGAATCTTAGTACACGTGTGACAAGCTCATCTTCAACTTTGGTTGGGAGAGCAGTGTCCCTCTCATCAAATTTTTTTGGCCAAGTGCTTGTGCACCTCACTTTACTTGACCTGTCAAATGTCTGGTGAATATCTTCTTCAGAATGTTATATTTCCTACAGCATTCATTTGAACCAATCTTATTATTTTTTGAAATTTGCAATATTTAACATTTCTTGATGTTTCCAAAATCTATACTCCCACTTTTCCATAATTGGGAACATGCATCATTTTCAAAAATATTTTTTTTGAAAAGTACACCAATGAAATAGTACGTAAACGCATTACATTGTGGTATGTTGCCTTGTTTTCTACTATTAAAAAAATATTTAATAGTGCCTTTCCGCAAGGCGAGTGAAACGGCCTCTGACGTAAGCGGCGCGCTGTGACGTCACGATCCAGTACCGCATGGAGCTCTACCAGCCGTTGTGCATCAGCCGTTGCTAAAAGCCGATCGTTTATTATTCATGATCGCGAATAACTTCGAAATGACAGAAGAAAGGTTCAAAACAGCACAGTCAGACAATCTACCATGTGTAGATGTCATCATTCTTGAAAAATGTGACTTTTGTGGCCGCAGAAATTCGCGGATAACAAGCAAGTTTGTAAGTGGCGTCTTTTATATATGTGCAATGTACTGTAACCCATAGTATTAGGATAACAACGAACCTGGATAGATATCACATCACTTTCAATATTTCCTTCTGGACTGATTCCCCTATTAAAGAATAACATTACATTTTCGGGCTTTCAGCATTAGTAAAGTAAGAAATCGGATTTCAGCACTAACATAAACATATAGGTAGCATTATAGTACTAGTCCGCTTCTGTGGTGTAGTGGTTAATGTGTGCCACTTCCGGATGCCCGGTTTCGATTCCCGGCTCTGCCATGAAAGTTGAAAACAAATAGTACGAGGGCTGGAACGGGGTCTACTCAGCCTCGGGAGGTCAACTGAGTAGAAGGGTTTCGAATCCCACCTCAGCCATCCTCGAAGTGGTTTTTCGTATTTTCCTACTTCTCCTCCAGGCATCTAAGGCCACGGCCGTTTCCTTCCCTCTTCCTTGTCTATCCCTTCCGATCCTCCCATCCTCCAACAAGGCCCCTGTTGAGCATAACAGGTGAGGCCGCCTGGGCGAGGTAATGGCCCTCCTCACCAGTTTCATCACCATACTCAAAGTCTCACGTTCCAGGACACTGCCCTTGAAGTGGTAGAGGTGAAATCCCTCGCTGAGTCCGAGAGAAAACCAACCCTGAAGGATAAACTGATTATGAAAGAAAGAAAGATCATAGTACTGTAGGTCTATAACCTATCATTTCTAAAAAATATATATATTTATGGTTGGGGCAACTGGCCTACCCACTTCCGGGGCCCTTGAAAGAGAATTAAATATCTTTGTGGAGGGAAAAAGTTAAACATGATAAAGATAAATATGACTTCATCTAGTTTTCACAAGTCGGGCTGAGTGGTTCAGACGGTTGAGGTGCTGGCCTTCTGACCCCAACTTGGCAGGTTCGATCCTGGTTCAGTCCGGTGGTAGTTGAAGGTGCTCAAATACGTCAGCCTCGTGTCGGTAGATTTACTGGCACGTAAAAGAACTCCTGCAGGACTAAATTCCTGCACATCGGCGTCTCCGAAAATCGTAGAAGTAGTTAGCGGGGCGTGAAGCCAATAACATTAATTACATTTGGCCTTTAACAAGCTGAGCATATCAGGAAAGAAAAGTGTCCTGGTGACATTTTAGTCGCTCAATACAGGAATGTCTTTGGGTGCTGTGACTTTTACTTTTGTTTTTGTTTTTGCTGTTTGCTTTACGTCACACCGTCACATATAGGTCTTATGGCGACGATGGGACAGGAAAGGCCTAGGAATGGGAACAAAGCGGCCGTGGCCTTAGGTACAGCCTCAGCATTTGCCTGGTGTGAAAATGGGAAACCACGGAAAACCATCTTCAGGGCTGCCAGCAGTGGGGTTCAAAACCTTCTATCTCCCGGATGCGAGCTCACAGCTGCGCGCTCCTAACCGCACGGCCAACTCGCGCGGTATTTTTACCCTTCGGTTTATTAACTTGGCTTGTATAACCTAAAACTTAGGCTAAGTTGGATAATATTTTAAACACCTACATCACTATTTTCACCTGTGTGCAATTATGTTATTTATTTCATTAATATTATGATAATTATTATAATTGAGCATTGTTAACTTATAAGACCCCAACAAACAAGCATTGGTTTTGTGTAGAGTTATACATTTGTTAAATTCACGTTGTTTCCTTTCATGATGTACACGCCTATTCTTTGTTACATTATAGACTATATAGATATAGCCTAAATTTCTTTACCAATTATGCTCTTCAATAAAGACATACATAACTGTCCCATGCCAAGATATGTTGGTAGAATTAGAGCTGTCAAAATAGTTCATAACCCCTTTGATTTATTATCTTGACATGGGTCACCCAAAACATAGGTTAGGTTTGGAGAATACTTTAATAATCAGCATTATTTAATGCACTGTTTATTACTTTCATATTCCAAGATGTAATTGAAGCATTTAAATAAAGCATCATACATTAAAATTTAAAGTTTTACCACTAGAACAGCTGACATGGAAAAATTATTTGAAAATTCAAACAAATTCATCTTACGTTAAAATCTTCAAAAAAATTAACTGTAGACTTTTCCGATATATCACCAGCATTTTTCCGGCTCGCCAAAATCCATTTCTCCCTAGTTTTAGCGTCTTTGGAACATGTATAAACAATTTGTTTGGTATGGTATGCGATGTGCTATTGCACATCGGAACTCTACACCATTTATAAGTTTTCTGCCTCACTGTCTGCGCAGGATTCATTTTAAGTCTAAAATATACCACTCAGATTATTATCCGATGTATAGACCTCGAATTTAATCATACTAGACACTAACGTAAAGTAGAAATACGCGAAGTGTATCATGCTTCTCACAGCGCACTATGTGTTATTTCGTCTGCTAATTCAGTCAACCTGTACGATGACGTCAGACCAATGAGATCGCGTACTTGCGTGACGTGACATTTTCGTAGATTTTTATCATGTTTGGAGTTATTGTTTGTACATTCTGATCACATTTTTGAATTCTGCACGAAATTTTGAATCAGATTAGCATATTTTTAATTAAAACCCCGGATCATGCATGTTCCCTATTGCATTACCTACCTGCAACATATAAGCAACACAAAGCCTCTGTGAGTTGTTCAAATTGCACCAGTGCGATTTTGGAAATGACAGGTGAGGTGATTTCAGAAACTCGCTAATTTTATCACGTTGGCTGCCTGAGCGGTACATTGTACCGCTGAGTGAGTGTCTCACGAGGCCACGGCGGTACAAAGTACCGCTGACAGGCGTTGCTATTTGACTTTCCCTGCCGGGCCGGCGGACCGCTGAGCTGTTGAATTCGCTATGCTAGCGTACCGCTATGGCCTCGGAGCAAATCCTGGCGTGCTTGGTTTCCAAAATATAGTCTTTATTTTTTATTAATCCAACCTCCATTCATTGGCAATATTTGAGTATTTATCCAATCAGTTTAGCCATGCGCTTAGGTGTGCCGGGTTAGCTAACTCGCAAGCTCAAGATTTTGGAGATCGTGGGCTTGAATACTAGTCGGGAAACCTGGTTATGGATTTCTGTGATTTCCCATTTTCGCCCCAAGCTTATTATTACCTAATCAATACGTTACACAGATTCCTTCCAAATTGTTGCACCCATACCTGAGCTGATTTCTACGGTTATCGCAATAAATATAGCGTAAAAATGAGCGTATTTGCATTTTCTATATTGACGACATTCATCGACAACATAGCAAAATTTTACATTACCGTTGATCATTTGGCAAGGAGTAAATAGGAAATAAATATCCTTCAAATTTAATTTAGTGAAGAGTTTTTTGTGTTGCAAAATGTAATAGACCAGTTTGACATGGACACTACTTACCAGAGATCTCATACTGAAGGGCTAGCGTCATTATCTTCCGAGTTCGGAAAGAAAACGGTTTCATTTATATAATTTACTTCTCCGTTCACTGGTAAAATAACGTAGAAATATCTCGCAAGTATTTCACACACCCCCTACTCTAAAAGAATGAGTGCCTTGCGATTGTAGTCGTAAGCGCTAGTAAACAAATCGTGGCACGCTCTGTTATCTACAATGTGTACTATCATGCGATGCAAGCTTCTGGTACCGCTAGACTGTACCGCTCTGGCCGTCTAGGCAAAACCATGCAGTGAACTTTTCTGTGGGGCCACGGCGGTACCTCGGGGTGCTGAGAAATGTTATTGTATTTCGTACGTACATTGAACACTTAAGTGAAATATCACTTCGAATTTTGCTTTAATGCTTATTTACTACATGCATAGTAGAAAAAATGCTTTGGCCACCGGGACATTTCTTGCTATATGTCCTGGCAGTCAACGTGTTATGATAATATGAATTTGTTTTTGCTAGGGGCTTTACGTCGCACCGACACAGATAGGTCTTATGGCGACGATGGGATAGGAAAGGCCTAGGAGTTGGAAGGAATCGGCCGTGGCCTTAATTAAGGTACAGTCCCAGCATTTGCCTGGTGTGAAAATGGTAAAGCACGGAAAACCATCTTCAGGGCTGCCGATAATGGGATCCGAACCTACTATCTCCCGGATGAATATGAATTTGACCTCAATGACTGTATTCTGGGTACTATTAATGAATGTCATATGAAGACAAGGCAAGTGATACTTCTTTGTATATTAAATGAGTTATGAAGGTATTTCAAATATAAACAGGATTTTTGTTCCTGAACATCAACAGTTGGTAGGACTGGCCCCGCGCTTCAGCTATACTTAGGCGAGACCTTTAGGATTGGGGAAAGCGTGCTGTTAGATATTTCCCACCATTTTGTCAGTTATGCTCATGATTTCGGAGCAACAGAAATTTGCCAGAGATTGAATGCACATTTCGGTGATCAAACATTGTCAAGGACGCGTGTGTTTGCCTGGCATAAAAAGTTCAAGAAAGAACGAGAACGTGTGGAAAATCAGCAACACGATCACCATCCTCGGACGAAAACATTTGTGCGGTTAAAGACATAATTCACAAATATGAAGTTTTGAAGCTTCCACCTAATCAATACATATATTCTACAGTACCAGTTTCGAGCTTGTGAAGGTCATCTTCAGCTGACAGTCATAACATACAATTAAAACATCACAATAAGAATGTCACATGATATGAGTAAAAACATTGTCATTACAAATGTTCTAGTTTAAATAATCGTCTACATTAACTGATATAATAATTAAAACTTAACATTACTATACGTAGATATTTCCCACCATTTTGTCAGTAATGCTCATGATTTTTTTCTTTTAAGAAAAATATATTTTAACATAGACTACATCATGCGTGTTTCTTTATTTTTAAAGGAGATTCCAAATACCAATTTCCACATCTGTAAACTTCAGTTCCGAGATATAAGTTTCTCCAGAAAAAGAATTCAGTTTTCTTTACATCCTTTCACACTCCCCACACAAGTTAATTTTCTAAAAACAAACAGTACCCATTTCTTTAAAAGAGTTTCCAAATACCAATTATCACAACTGTAACATCTTCAGATTCTGTGATTTATGTATCCTCGTAAAAGGAATTCATCTCCGTTTTCATCCCACCTACCAATTTGATTACCCTCTCCCAAATGCCTGTTTCCTTACTTTTAAAAGAGATTCCAAAATACCAGTTTTCACGTCTGTAACATCTTTAGATTTTTTGCTATATATCCATACATTATCATACAAATAATTCAGCCAATTTTTCAATTCTTTCGCCCCTCCCCCGTTAAAGATTTTTTTTTTCGAAAACCAAAGAATACGTGTTTCCTTATTTTTAAAGGAGTTTCCAAATACCAATTTTCACGTCTGCAACATGTTAAATTTTTGAGATATACTGTAGATACGTTAATTTTAAAAATTCATCCCCCTTTTTCAGTTCCCCTTAAGTGGATTTTCCGAAGAAAAAAAATATGTTTCTTTACATTTACAGGAAATTCCAAATACAAGTTCTCAAATCTGTAATATGTTATGTGTCTGAGATAATTTGCAGATATAGTCTTTTAAAAAATTCACCCCGTTTGACACTCCTGTTCACCCCCTATTCATCGGATTTTCCCAAAACACAACGGAGATTCCAAATTTCAATTTTCATGTCTGTAACATCTTCAGTTTTTGAGATTTAAGTCTCCTCATAAAATATGTTCAACCCATTTTCCCCCCTTTTTTTCACCCCCTTAATGGGATTTTCCGAAAACAAAAAAACACGTGTTTCTTTATTTTTAAAGGAGAATCCAAGTCAATTTTTACGTCTGTAAACTTTTAAGTTTTTGAGATATAGATATCCTCATTTTAAAAATTCACCCCTCTTTTCACCCCCTTGGAGACATAATATCCAAAAATCCTCCCTTAGTGAGCACCTACATGTTAATATGAATGGATCCCCAAAATTTCATTTCTTTATGTCCAGCAGTTTTGACTCGGCGATGATGAATCAATCAGTCAATCAGGACAAGTTATTTTATATATATAGATTAGGTGGAAGCTTCAAAACTTCATATTTGTGAATATAATCAATGCGGAAATGAAACTTATAGATTATGATAAAGACATAATTGACATTTAAAGATGATGGGAGTGTGGAAGACTTTGTGCGCAACTGGCACTTGACACGACGCTGTTCTTTTCACAATGAGGGCTTCAAAAAGCTGCCCATACGCTGGAACAAATGCATTTCCAAAGCAAAAAGCTATGTGGAAAAATAAACTGTAATTGCCTTGTGTTTTTCATTAAATGAATTTAAATAATATTAAAATCCTGTTTATATTTGACCCCCCTCGTACAATAAGTTCATCTACATACCAGAACAGAGGAATCTTACATCACTGGTTAAAACATTACATCAAAATACTCAATTCTATAACAGCAATGTTAAGATCACAACCATTCAGCAGACTATGACCAAACACATAACTTGTGATGGGAAACTCATTTAGTTTATACCAAAGCCATGAGGGTATGCTGGCATTTCCCATCCTCCTTAAATTCACAGAGGGGTAATTCAGGAAATGGTGCAATATTGGCAACCTTCCCCTACAATAGGAAAGCAGTGTATTGCCAAGTACTTTGGGCGCATTATAAGGCAACATGACATAGAAAAGAAGTATAGTTGAAGAACAAAAAAGCTAAGGTAGAGCTCTAACAAGATACGTGAATTGGATTAAACATATATGCTCCACTCCATAAATGCTCCTCCAATGTGAGTGGATAGCAGAAAACAGCACTTTATGGTGAGAAATAACAAGTGCCAATGCAAAGTAGTCCACAAGATTACGATTCTTCAATCAAGTGATCGACTTAGAAGAAGAAGAACAATAATTTTGGCTGTAATAAACCCATGATATGAACACAGCAATGTAGCTGGAATGTATTTTGGAGGGGGGTCCTATCCTAAAAATAGGTTAAAGTAGGTTAACTAGAAAACTAGAAAAAATCGAAGATTTTAAATTCAAAAGTTTTTGTTTTCTCCAGTACAAATATATAATTTTACTCCAATTGCACAACTAGTCCTAAATATTCAACTGTTTTGATGTCCGGCTCCATGGCTAAATGGTTAGCGTGCTGGCCTTTGGTCACAGGGGTCCCGAGTTCGATTCCCGGCAGGGTCGGGAATTTTAACCACAATTGGTTAATTTCGCTGACACGGGGGCTGGTTGTATGTGTCGTCTTCATCATCATTTCATCCTCATAACGACGCGCCGGTCGCCTACGGGTGTCAGATCAAAGGACCTGCATCTGACGAGCCGACCTTGTTCTCGGACACTCCAGGCACTAAAAGCCATACGCCATTTCATTTCAACTGTTTTGATCCAACTTCTTAACTCACACACTTGTATTATAGTTGCAATTTTATTGCGAGCCTTACTATGAATAACTTTTTTGTTGTTGTTGTTGTTGTTGCTGTTAGTCGTTTAGTCGCTTTCAACTCTTCATGACCCCGTAGACCAAAGTGCGCCATTTCTTCCTGTCGTGTACTATTTTCCGAAGTCTTTCTAAATTGAGATCCATGGCTTCCTTGATGCCATCAATCCACCTCATCTGTAGTCGCTCTCTTCTCCTGTTACCATCAGTCTTCACCAGCATTAAGGTCTTTCCCTGTGAATCATGTTTTCTCATAATATGACCGAAGTACTTTAGTTTTTGTCTGAGTATTTGACCTTCCAGTGAACAGCCTGGGTTGATTACCTGTAATATGGACTTATTAGGTCTCTTTGCAGTCCATGGAACTCTAAGGAGTTTTCTCCAAATAATAATTCAAATGTGTCTATTCTTCGACGCACAGCCTTTCTTACTGTCCAGGTCTCGCTTCCATACATTGCTACTGGGAAGACCATAGCCTTCACTATACTTTGTTCTTGAAGTTACGTTTCTACTCTTGAAAATGTTTTCAAGGTTGGCCATTGCCTTCCTCCCAAGGAGCAACCATCTCTTAATTTCATGGCTGCAATCACCGTCAGCAGTTGGCAACATCAGGGCAGACATGCACAGTGTTGACTTAACACCAGAAGATGTCAACGACAGACAGAAATGGAGGAGATGTAGCAAAGCAGCAGACCCTGCAAGTCGGGATTAATGCTAAGAAAGAGAGAATCACCGTCAGCAGTTATTTTGGAGCCTAAGTAGGTGAAACTAGGAACAACCTCCATTGTTTCACCATTTATATGCCAGGAGGTGATAGGTTTAGTTGCCATGATCTTTGTTTTCTTGACATTCAACCTTAGTCCAGCTTTTGCACTTTCTTCTTTCACCTTCATTAGTAGATACTTAAGTACTTCTTCACTTTCTGCCATCAGGGCGGTGTAATCAGCATATCAAAGGTTATTTATATGTCTCCCACCAATTTTAGCTCCAGTTTCTGTTTCATCTAATTTGGCATTCCTCATCACATACTCTGCATATAACTTGAATAAATAAGGTGACAATATGCAGCCTTGACGTACACCTTTCTTAATCTTGACCCATTCAGTTGTTCCATATAGGGTTCTCACCATAGCTTCCTGATAAGAGTAGAGATTTCTCATAAGGCAAATAAGATGATCTGGTACTCCCATAGTCTTGAGTACTTGCCACAATTTATTGTGGTCAACACAGTCAATTTACCATGCTTCTTTTTACTTGTCTGTGACATCGTAATTGACACATCCACTGACAAAGTGTGACTGATTTCTAGGTACACACTGTAGGTATTTAAACTCTTACTGTCTGGGAGTCCGGTATACCGCTGTGACGTCAAGAAATTGGGACATTTTCACCAGCAGAAGCTTAGGATCATTATGAATATCAAATGCGAGGATTATGTCTCCAATGTTGTAGTACTTGAAAGGGCACAGATGAACAGTATAGAAGCTTCCATCATAAGACACCAGCTTAGATGGATTGGTCATGTCCAACGCATGGATGACAATGGGCTACCCTGACAGCTACTATTCAGTGAACTCAGTTCTGGCAGGTAGCCACGAGGTGCACCTCTGAAACGCTACAAGGACCAGCTCAATAAAACCTTGGAAATCACAAAAACACTGACCCCAGTAATTGGCACACACTTGCTGAAGATCGCCCTCGCTGGTGCGCAATCACATCCACTGCTGTACTACAGTTTGAAACTGAGCGTCGAAGACTGCAAACAGAGGCTCATCTTAGAAGAAAACTCAGACAAACTCAACCACGTCCACCCCCTTCTCTCAGTTGTGCCAAATGTGATCACATGTTCTATGCAAGAATTGGCCTGATGAGTCATCAACATCATTTACATAAAACGGTCTGTACATGAATTGCAAGTGAAAAACATACGCTCGGATATGAGTAGTGGCCGACTACGACTGTCTGGGAGAAGGACAGGAGGTCAACATGGAAAGTTTCACATTCCTTTCAGATCCAGACAGTAGGAAGTTGTACAGTAAAGAGAAAATCGGGGCAACATGCAATCACTGCTTGGGAAAAACCGAAATACAGTATTTATAACCTGTACTTAAGGACTGCTCAATGACTAAGAGCAGCCGACGTTGCGTTGTCATGTTTCAGTATTCCCGATAGTAGTGATAAAATATATCATAAACCAATAAACATTTATTATGAAATATAATTATTATTGTTGTTATTATTAGGATGTGTGGGATTGCTTTCAGATTATAATTTTGTGGGGCAAAAATATTTTAGGGGGTTCCATCCTGAAAACCCCCTCCATACGTAAGCCACTGAATGTACAGCCCTTACAGGATTCCAGGCAAGCATTTAGAGAGCCAAGTACTGAACCCACTACCAATAATTCACAACGACAACAACAGAGATCTGGAAGTCAAGTAGGGATGACAGAAAAATGTTAGTATTGAACTGTAGAAGTATTGTAAAGGAAAGGATTAGAATTAAGTAATTTAATAGATATATATTTACCAGGTACTGTAATAGGACTTGAATCATGGCTGAGAAATGACCTAATGGATGCAGAAATTTTCTCACGGAAATGGAGTGTGTATTGTAGAGATAGGATAGGAAAGGTGGGAGGGGGAATATTCATTCTGGTGAAAGAAGAATTTGTATGCTACGAAAAAGTTAAAGATGAGAAGCATGAAATTCTAGGTGTAAGGCTCATTTCTAAAGAAAATAAGCAACTTGATGTCCTTGGAGTGTATAGACCGGGAAAGGGTAGCACTATCACGGATTCAGAATTGTTCGATAAGATAATCAGCTATGTGGGAAACAACATGGAAAGGAATGTGATTGTAGCGGGAGATCTGAATTTACCAAATGTTAATTGGGAAGGAAATGCAAATGACAGGAAGCATGATCAAAAAATGGCAAATAAGCTAATATCGGAAGGACAGCTGATACAGAAAGTGACGGAACCAAGTAGAGGGAAAAATATCCTGGACATGGTGCTGATAAAACCAGATGAGCTCTAATAGAGAAACCAAAGTAATAGATTGTATTAGTGATCACGAAACTGTTTTTGTCGTAGTTAAACATGATCGTGATAGAAAGAAAGATTTTAAAAGTAGGTCTGTTAGGCAGTACCATATGGCTGATAAAGCAGGTGTGAGGCAGTTTTTAAAACTAATCATGATCGGTGGAAAACGGTAAATAAGAATGTACACAGACTCTGGGATGGGTTTAAAGCAAGTGTTGAGGAATGTGAAAACAGGTTTGTACCTTTAAAGGAGGTAAGGTATGATAAAGACCCACCTTATTATAATAGAGAAATAAAGAGATTAAGAAGGAGATGCAGATTGGAAAGAAAAAATTTAGAAATTGCTGTGGAACATACATACATACATACATACATACATACATACATACATACATAAATACATACATACATACATACATGCATATATTATCATTATAGACTGCTTGCTGTCATTTCTTGATGGATACAGTACTTTTGCATCCATCTCTTGGCGCAGGCCAGAGTAAAGTGTAGCTTCCACCAAAGTCCCAGTCAACATCCATGGCTGTGACAATATGGAAGTTGCAGGGGTATGAGTAGTGCTAAGTAATGACATTCAGGGCATGACTAGTGCATCTGAGTGTTATGAAGGGTGCTGCTCATAGGGTCAGTCGTGATGCAATAGTACTTTCTGACCCAGTAAGGAAAGCAATGGCAAACTACCTCACTCCTCATCTTGCCTAGTACACCCCATTTTGGTGCTGCCATTGGTTTTTGGGGTTTCCTTATAACCGCATAACCTTTGGTGGTGTTATTTGAGGATCCAACCAGCCTCTTGGCTGATGACCTAACAGACAGACATAGACTGTTATGCCTTACAGTGTTCAGTCTGCAAGCCTGTGTGAATTTACTAAACGTCGCCACATTCCTCGATTTGCAACTAGTGTTGTGGCCTCATTTAGTTCTATACCTCTTATCTTCAAATCGTTAGAAACTGAGTCTAACCATTGTCGTCTTGGTCTACCTCTACTTCTCTTACCCTCCATAACAGAGTCCAATATTCTCCTACGTAACCTTTCCTCCTCCATTCGATTCACATGACCACACCACAGAAGCCGGTTTATGCGTACAGCTTCATCCATCGAGTTCATTTATAAATGAGCCTTTATTTCCTCATTCCAAGTACCCTCCTGCATTGTTCCCACCTGTTTGTACCAGCAATCAGTCTTGCTACTTTCATGTCTGTTACTTCTAACTTATGAATAAAATATCCTGAGTCCACCTATCTTTCGCTCCCGTAAAGCAAAGTTGGTCTGATAACAGACCGATGTAAAGATAGTTTCGTCTAGGAGCTGACTTCCTTCTTACAGAATACTGTTGATCGCAAATGTGAGCTCACTGCATTAGCTTTACGACACCTTGATTCAATCTCACTTACTATATTACCATCCTGGGAGAACACACAGCCTAAATACTTGAAATTATCGACCGGTTCTAGCTTTGTATCACCAATCTGACATTCAATTCTATTGAATTTCTTACTTACTGACATCAATTTAGTCTTCGTGAGGCTAATTTTCATACCATACTCATTGCACATTTTTCAAGTTCCAAGATATTAGACTGCAGGCTTTCGGCACAATCTGCCATTAAGACCAAGTCGTCAGCATAGGCCAGACTGCTTACTACATTTCCACCTAACTGAATCCCTCCCTGCCACTTTATACCTTTCAGCATTTGATCCATGTAAACTACAAACAGCAAAGGTGAAAGATTACAACCTTGTCTGACGCCTGTAAGTACCCTGAACCAAGAACTAATTCAATCATCAATTCTCACTGAAGCCCAATTGTCAACATAAATGCCTTTGATTGATTTTAATAATCTACCTTTAATTCCATAGTCCCCCAGTATGGCGAACATCTTTTCCCTTGGTACCCTGTCATAAGCTTTCTCTAGATCTACGAAACATAAACGCAGCTGCCTATTCCTCTTGCAGCAATTTTCAGTTACTTGGCGCATACTGAAAATCTGATCCTGAGAGTCTGTCTGTGGTCTGAAACCACATTGGTTTTCATCCAACTTCCTCTCAAGGACTGATCGCACCCTCCCTTCCAAGATGCCAGTGAACACTTTGCCTGGTATACTAATCAATGAGATACCTCGATAGTTGTTGCAATCCTTCCTGTTCCCTTGCTTATAGATAGGTGCAATTACTGCTTTTGTCCAATCTGAAAGTAACTTACCAACACTCCATGCTAATCTTACTACTCTATGAAGCCATTTCATCCCTGCCTTCCCACTATACTTCACCATTTCAGGTCTAATTTGATCTATTCCTGCTGCTTTATGACAATGGAGTTTATTTACCATTCTTTCCACTTCCTCAAGTGTAATTTCATCAACACCATTTTCCTCCTCCCCATGAGCTTGGCTGTTCGCAACACCACCAGGATGATTTCCTTTTACGTTGAGAATATATTCAAAATATTCCCTCCACCTCTCCAGTGATTCCCTGTGATCTATTGGGTTCACCTGAATTACTCAAAACACTGTTCATTTCCGTTTTTCCTTCCTTCCCAAGATTCTTTATTACTATCCAGAAAGGTTTCCCTGATGCTTGACGTAGCCTTTCCAGGTTATTACAAAAAAATTCCCACAACTTCTTTTTGGATTCAACAACTATTTCTTTCGCTCTGTTTCTTTCATCTACGTACAAATCCCTGTCTGCCTTGGCCCTTGTTTGGAGCCACTTCTGATAAGCCTTCTTTTCACGTTTACAACCTGCTCTCACTTCATCATTCCGCCAAGATGTTCGCCTTTTCCCATCTTTACACACAGTTGTTCCTAGGCATTCCCTTGCTGTTTCTACTACAGCATCCCTGTATGCCACCCATTCACTTTCTATATCCTGAACCTGCTTACTGTCTACTGATCGAAATTTCTCACTAATACTTCTGTCTAATTTCCTCGTCCTGGAGATTTTCTACCCTTATTCGTTTGCAGACAGATTTCACTTTCTTTACCCTAGGCCTAGAGATACTTAGTTCACTACAGATCAGATAGTGGTCTGTATCATCGAAAAATCTCCAGAAAACTCGTATATTCCTAAGGGATTTCCTGAATTCGAAGTCGGTTAAGATTATAGTCTATTATGGATCTGGTACCCCTAGCCTCCCATGTGTAGTGGTGAATAGCCTTATGCTTGAAGAATGTATTCATAACTGCTAAACCCATACTAGCACAGAAGTCCAGCAAACGCTTCCCATTCCCATTAGCTTCCATATCTTCCCCACACTTACCAATCACCCTTTCGTATCCTTCAGTTCTATTCCCAACTCTCGCATTGAAATCGCCCATTAGCACTATTCTATCCTTGCTGTTGACCCTGACCATGATGTCACTCAATGCTTCATAAAACTTGTCAACTTCATTCTCATCTGCACCCTCACATGGCAAATAGATGGAGACAATTCTTGTCTTAATTCCTCCAAGTGACAAATCTACCCACATCATTCGGTCATTTATGTGCCTAACAGAAACTATGTTGCGTGCAATGGTATTCCTGATAAAGAGCCCTACCCCAGACTTTGCCCTTCCCTTTCTAACACCCGTCAAGTACACTTTATAATCTCCTCTTTTCCTCGTTATCTACCCTTACCCGAATATCACTTACTCCTAGCACATCCAGATGCATCCTCTCTGCTGACTCAGCCAGTTCTACTTTCTTTCTTCCATAAGCCCCATGAATATTGACAGCTCCCCATCGAATTCCATTTCGTTCGCCAAGTTGTTTCCAAGGAGTCCCTCACCTGTCAAATGGGAGTGGGACTCCGTTACTCCCATAGGTCCGAGGCTTGCTTAAAATGTTCTGAGCACGATAAATTCATGAAGCAGGATGCTACCCTACTTGCACATAGTCCAAGTGAGGATCTCTCCTCTAACGGGTTATGGACCGCCGGTGAATTGTATAGTCCTAGCTGCCTGAGCACAAGGAGGGCCATGACTCAGAATATGTCCGAGATGCCCACTCCCATTCCATAGCAACTGGTATCCCGACTTACTAGGCCACTCAGCCGTTGCCCATGGGTCACGAACTAGGACGTGACTACGGTAACACACACCATGAACCATGCTGTGGAAGTAAAGAGAAATTGAAGGAACTTACTAGGAAATTGAATCTAGCAAAGAAGGCAGTTAAGGATAACATGATGGCAAGCATATGCCAATTATTGGCAGTCATACAAATTTTAGTGAAAAATGGAAGGGTATATATAGGTATTTTAAGGCAGAAACAGGTTCCAAGAAGGACATTCCAGGAATAATTACTGAACAAGGTGAGTGTGTATGTGAGGATCTTCAAAAGGCAAAACTATTCAGTCAGCAGTATATACAGATTGTTGGTTACAAGGATAAAGTCCAGATAGAAGAGGTGTCTAATGCTAAAGAAGTATTAAAATTTACATATGATAACAATTATATTTACAATATGATACAAAAGTTGGAAACTAGAAAAGCGGCAGGAATTGATAAGATTCCTGGGATATACTAAAGATAATGGGTTGGGATATAGTCCGGTACCATATCTGAAGTACTTATTTATTATTGTTTGCTTGAAGGAGCTATAACAAATGAATTGAGAGTTGCTATAATAGCCCCTGTCTAGGTACCATATCTGAAGTACTTATTTGATTATTGTTTGCTTGAAGGAGCTATACCAAATGAATGGAGAGTTGCTATAGTAGCCCCTGTGTATAAAGGAAAGGGTGATAGACATAAAACTGAAAATTGAGGCCAGTCAGTTTGACATGCATAGCTTGTAAGCTTTGGGAAGCCATTCTTTCTGATTATACAGGTTGAACTTTAATAAAGCCAACAAACTGCAGGGACTTATTCCAGACTGGAAGACTGGAAATGGAGTAAAAAATGACTTATGAAGGTGTCCGGAAACGCATCATTGCAACGATAGATGGCACTGATGAATGAAATTTTCTCTGACTACTTGCAGTGTGTTTCTTCTGTTGCAGATAGTGTGATTGAAGCAGCATATTGTCAGAAGCAGAATGGAACAAGCCGAGATGGTGTTTGTGTACGGCCAAGCCAATGGAAACGGTCGAGAGGCAGTACGACTATACCACAACAAGTACCCTCACAGACACCAACCACATCACACAACGTTTCAAGCCTTTTTTGGGTGTTTGTGTGATCATGGGTCCCTTCAGACAGCCGAACATGCAGGGAGGCAGCGGAATGTGCGTACACCAGATCTGGAGGAACAGGTTCTACAGGACATTGAGACGAAACCTAGTACAAGCTCCAGGCAAGTGGCCCGCCAACATGGTGTAAGCCAGACTACGATTTTGTGTATCCTGCATCACGACCGCTATTATCCCTATCACCTGGAACAAGCGCAAGGATTATCAGCAGCGGATTTCCCTCTACGGGAAGGATTTTGTCGATGGTTTTTGCACCAGGCCATCACAGTTATGGGATTTCAGTTGTCAGTCCTCTTTACCGATGAAGCAACCTTTACCAGAAATGGCATCGTCATTCTGCATAATCGTCATCTGTGGGCAACAGAAAATCCCGGGTAATGGTTGAAGCGTCTCACCAGCATTGGTTCAGCATCAATGTTTGGGCAGGGATTCTTGGCGACTACATACTTGCACCAGTTACTATTCCACAATGCCTCAATGGAGGAACGCACCTAGACTTAGTGCAGAATACTCTGCCTGGTTTGCTTGAGAATGTGCCTTTGGCAATAAAACAGGTTATGTGGTTTCTGCATGATGGAGCACCACCCCACTTCCGCGCTACAGTTCGCCAAAACCTCAACAACATCTTCCCCAGGCACTGGATAGGATACGGAGGCCCTGCTGCATGGCCCCCTAGATCAGCGGACCGGAGACAAGTCAGCAACTCCAAATCAGCACGACGTACCTATCATCTTAATAATAACAAATTCCACTATCTGTATAAATTTGTCGGAGGTCAAGCACGATGTTCTATACCTCGCAAGTTTGCATAACATAACTTACTAACTGCATTTTTAAACAAGTTGATCAGCATTTTCAATTAGAGCCCACATTTGACTCCTGCACATATTCTGCATCCTGTCTGTTTTGTTTAAAGCAATATGGAATATTGTGTTTTCATAATTCAGCTTGTGGGCACTCTATTTCAACTTACAAACTGGAAACACCACGTCACATAAGTTGCATTTTAATTTTCATTTTTCCGTAATATTGGTGTTCACCTTGGTGCTGTTTTTATAGAAAAACATTCACTTACAATTTTTAAGATGAAGATTCAACAATAGGTTCAGACACAAGGTTTTGAATTGACATTGTGATAATTTTAATTGTTCATGTTATCACGTTTTTAGAAGTGCATCAATATTGTTTTTTTAGATGTAATGTAATTTGGTTCTTAGACTATTGTCTTTTTAATATGTTTATGACCGTTCAAGAACATCATTTAAAGATTAAAATTAAGGGTGAAGATGCTCTTTATATGAGCGAAACATGTCCATTAGAAGAATTAATTGTATGAAAGTGTAAACACCAATAAAGGTGGTTTTGTATTGAATAGGTTGACAAGAAATACTTCTTATTATAATTGTTGTGAATAACATCATTCAATACGGAACAACCATGGGAATAATGACCTGTAAGTGGTATGTTCCGAGCTGTCAGCGGAGAAATGGCGTGGAATGACATTAGTAGACGAATAAGTTTGAGTGGGGTCTTTAAAAGTAGGAAAGATCACAATATGAAGGCAAAGGTGGAATTCAAGAGGACAAATTGGGGCAAATATTCATTTATAGGAAGGGGAGTTAGGGATTGGAATAACCAAGGGAGTTGTTCAATAAATTTCCAATGTCATTGAAATCATTTAAGTAAAGTCTAGAAAAACAACAGATAGAGGATCTGCCACCTGGACAACTGCCCTAAATGCAGATCTGTATTGAGTGATTGATCGAACGAACGAACAAACGAACGAATGAACAACAACAACAACAATAATAATAATAATAATAATAATAATAATAATAATAATAATAATAATAATAATAATAATAATAATAATAATAATACACAATATTTATAGAAATTTCAATTAATCAATCAATCATTCATCGATCTGCAATTAGTGTTGTTGCCCCACCCCATCAACAAAGTAACTAGTGACCTAAGCTTGTTTCTCCTCAACCTCCTGAATAATCAAAACCTTCCCAATTCAGGGCCACCTCAGTGGATTGAGTAGCTAAGACCCTGAAATATCCAGCCCAGTACCCCTCTCCCTCTCCCCACAAATCAAGAAAAGTCTCACTTCCTCCAAGCTTAACAAACCTTATTCCAACTGTCTTCTGGAAACAATTAAACCATATAACATAACATACCAAATGAAGCACTGGTGCGATGCAAGTTCCAAATATTAAAGCTGCTATTTTCAAAATTATAACATCTCCACACTACATTATTCATATAAACCACAGTTTATATAAATGTACGGCTGAGTGGCCTACTAAGTGGTCCTGAGATAAGGGATACCAGTTGCTATGGAATGGGAGTGGACATCTCGGACATATCCTGTGTCATGGCCCTCCTTGTGCTCAGGCGGCTAGGACTATACAATTCACCGGTTGTCCATAACCCGTTAGAAGAGAGATCCTCACTTGGACTATGTGCAAGTAGGGTAGCATCCCGCTTCATGAATTTACAGAGCTCAGAACATTTCAAGTTGAACTAGCTGAGGCAGCGAAGAGGATGCAACTGGATGTGCTAGGAGTAAGTGATATTCAGGTATGGGGAGATAACGAGGAAGAGATAGGAGAGTATAAAGTGTACTTGAAGGGCAGAGTCTGGGGTAGGGCTCTACATCAGGAATGCCATTGCATGCAACATAGTTTCTGTTAGGCACGTAAATGAGCGAATTATGTGGGTAGATTTGTCAGTTGGCGGAATTAGGACTAGAATTGTCTCCGTGTATTCACCATTCAAGTTTAAAAACTTCATGTTTATTCCGTATTGAACCGAGAATCTAATGGAAACAAGAGAGGTCACGTATTCAATACCATATAATGTTATAAGAAAACGGTACCGGTTTCGATGCTGGTGTGCATCATCATCAGCCAAAAATAAGAAAAATATACATAGACAAAGTTACAAAAAAACAATGCATAAAGTACAGTACATAAAAATTTTACAGAACTGGCAAGACCTAATTAAAAACTGGATCCATAAACATTAACCTATGACTTAAACTTAAAACATAGCACCAACTGTCTTAAAACTATGAATATACGTCCTCTTGATAAAAGTCCTCTGAATCTAAAAACATTAAACCATGTGCGAACAAAAACCAAAGTTCTACTACCATAAAAGTCCAAGAGCATAATTTTTAATTTTGTAAGAACATGTGTGTAAAAGGTTTACTTGCTAAACATTCACTGAGTATTAGAGTAACCAGTGCAAGAATTAAGAGACAATTTTTCTATTGGTTAAAAATGGCTGTTATTAAAATAACACAACCAGTCAAAAGACGTAAATTCCTATTTTACGTGATAAAACATATGTCCTCTCTAACATAGCCGCTTTCTTTAAGTATTAGATAACAAGATATTTTTGATGAAAAATATTGGCGGACGCCGTGTTTCCAGGGTACTGTTCTCGGTTCAAACTAGGATCTGAAGCAAGTAAAAACGAAAATAATATCAAGAAAGGCTTTTTTTAATCTTGACGTAAAAATTTACGTGAATAAGAGACTCACCTCAGGGAGCGTAATTATTATGTGTTATTAGACGTTAGGGGTTACACTGAGAGCCGCAAGACACCGTGACCAATGCACCCGCGTTGGATGGGAAGGGAGGGGGAAGCAAAACAGGGGAGGCACTGAGAAGGAGTAGGTGGGGCCCGGAGCCAATGGGAATGAAGGAAGAAGGGAAGAGGGAGGGGAATTATGAAGGGCAATGCGGCGAGAGGGCGTGGCGTGAGAATGTTTTTTGTATGTTATGAAAAACTAATTTGCTATTGGACGCTTTTCTAAGTCTGAAAAACGCTATCAAAAAGTCAAACAATACTGTTGGTTTCTCAGAAATGTGATTAAGTTTCAAACATGCATTAAAGTTGGTCCAAGTGAATAAAACAGCTCTCAGTGATGTCAAGTAAAGTACTTTTATTAATAACCTGTAAAACTGTAAGATCCTGATCAATGCTAGTAAAATTATGTTGAAAATCTTTCATATGCTGCCCCATTGCTCAAAACTCATTGTACCTAACGGCATTAACGTGTTCCGCGTATCTAATTTTAAAGTTACGCCCTGTTTGTCCAAGATAAGAACTTCTGCAGTCATGGCAGCATAATCTGTATACTCCAGAACTATGAAATACATTATTTCTATTCAATGAAGTGGAGTTATGCAGGATGTCAATACTTCTATTATTAGTTCTGTAAGAAATCTTAGTGTTATGTTCTTTGAAGACGTTGGTGATGCTGTGTATTTTATTTGTAAAGGTAAAAGTCGAAAAATTATTAACTTTGGGTTTTTCTCTCGAAAGGGTGGTATTAGGACGGCACTTAAACTTGTTAACAATTCTATCAATGAAAGCTTTCTTAAAACTATTGTTTCTAGCTATCGCCCGGATTAAATTTAATTCTTTATTCAAATTCTTTTTCGACATAGGAACTCTAAAGGCTCTGTCAACCAGACTATTATATGTGGCCTTTTTATGGGCCTGAGGATGGGAAGAATCGTTCCTGATGGTGATAGCAGTCTGAGTAGGCTTTATATAGATATTATGTGAAAAGGAAGAATGTGAACGAGTAACCGTTAGGTCCAAAAAATTAAACGATTACTATTCTCGGATTCTAAGGTAAACTTTATATTCTGATCTAAACTGTTAAGATTGTCAAGAGTAGCTTTTGCATCTGTGGACCGTTCATCTAGAATTACGAAGGTATCGTCCACAAATCTGGCCCAGAAATAAATATTACTGAAGGTTAAATTTTTGCTTATAGCATTATTTTCTAAGTGGTCTAAGTAAATCTCTGCCAAAATCCCGGAGGTCGTTGACCCCTTTGCCAGACCATTCTGCTTATAAATAGTATTATGAAAAGTAAAGTAATTATTATTAATTAACAAGTTAAGAAGACTCATAAAATTTAAAACTTCCAGTTTACTTAGTTGACTACTGGCAAGAAGATTTTTCTTGATGATAGGAAGAACCTCCTTGGTACTTATACTGGGAAACATGTTAACTATATCGAAAGAATGCATAGTGTGATAAGGACGAAGAACAAAACTATCCAATTTATTAATTAATTCCGTGGTGTTCTTAATCGAGTTGTTCGAAGAAAACTTATAATTTTTAGCAAGAAACGTTTGAATAAACTGCGCTAGCTTGTAAAGAGGACTGGGCCTGTAATTTATAATAGGTCGAATGGGGACACCGGCCTTGTGAATCTTGGGAAGTGATCTCGCTGTCGGCAAACTCGGGTTCATGGTTATTAACTTTTGTTTTTCTTGTTCCGTAAAAAGGAAGGAGGAATCCTTAAGGATTTGTTTTAGCTGTCTTTGAATGATTTGTGTAGGGTCCTTCTTTATAATTGAAAAAGAATCATTATTAAAAAAGGCTTCGGTTTTCTGTGTATACTCCGTTTTATCCATAACTACGGTAGTATTGCCCTTATCAGCCTTTGTGATGATAAGGTTATTAGCAGATGCCTTCCTCTTGAGGTCCTGAATTTTCTTATTTACTTTATAAGGATCAGTATTATTATTATTATTATTATTATTATTATTATTATTATTATTATTATTATTAGGGGCTAATGCACGTTTATCAGAAAGAAAAGTTTTTTCACGTTGCTTTTTAACATCAAATCTGACTTCCTCTTCCTTTCATGTTAAAAAGCAACTTGGAAAAACTTTTCTTTCTGATAAACGTGCATTAGCCCCTAATAATAATAATAATAATACTACGGATCCTTATAAAGTAAATAAGAAAATTCAGGACCTCAAGAGGAAGGTATCTGCTAATAACCTTATCATCACAAAGGCTGATAAGGGCAATACTGCCGTAGTTATGGATAAAACGGAGTATACACAGAAAACCAAAGCCTTTTTTAATAATGATTCTTTTTCAATTATAAAGAAGGACCTTACACAAATCATTCAAAGACAGCTAAAACAAATCCTTAAGGATTCCTCCTTCCTTTTTACGGAACAAGAAAAACAAAAGTTAATAACCATGAACCCGAGTTTGCCGACAGCGAGATCACTTCCCAAGATTCACAAGGCCGGTGTCCCCATTCGACCTATTATAAATTAAAGGCCCAGTCCTCTTTACAAGCTAGCGCAGTTTATTCAAACGTTTCTTGCTAAAAATTATAGGTTTCCTTCGAACAACTCGATTAAGAACACCACGGAATTAATTAATAAATTGGATAGTTTTGTTCTTCGTCCTTATCACACTATGCATTCTTTCGATATAGTTAACATGTTTCCCAGTATAAGTACCAAGGAGCTTCTTCCTATCATCAAGAAGAATGTTCTTGCCAATAGTCAACTAAGTAAACTGGAAGTTTTAAATTTTATGAGTCTTCTTAACTTGTTAATTAATAATAATTACTTTACTCTTGATAATACTATTTATAAGCAGAATGGTCTGGCAATGGGGTCAACGGCCTCCGGGATTTTGGCAGAGATTTACTTAGACCACTTAGAAAATAATGCTATAAGCAAAAATTTAACCTTCAGTAATATTTATTTCTGGGCCAGATTTGTGGACGATACCTTCGTAATTCTAGATGAACGGTCCACAGATGTAAAAGCTACCATTGACAATCTTAACAGTTTAGATCAGAATATAAAGTTTACCTTAGAATCCGAGAATAGTAATCGTTTAAACTTTTTGGACCTAACGGTTACTCGTTCACCTTCTTCCTTTTCACATAATATCTATATAAAGCCTACTCAGACTGCTATCACCATCAGGAACGATTCTTCCCATCCTCAGGCCCATAAAAAGGCCACATATAATAGTCTGGTTGACAGAGCCTTTAGAGTTCCTATGTCGAAAAAGAATTTGAATAAAGAATTAAATTTAATCCGGGCGATAGCTAGAAACAATGGTTTTAAGAATGCTTTCATTGATAGAATTGTTAACAAGTTTAAGTACCGTCCTAATACCACCCTTTCGAGAGAAAAATCCAAAGTTAATAATTTTTCGACTTTTACCTTTACAAATAAAATACACAGCATCACCAACGTCTTCAAAAAACATAACACTAAGATTTCTTACAGAACTAATAATAGAAGTATTGACATCCTGCATAACTCCACTTCATTGAATAGAAATAATGTATTTCATAGTTCTGGAGTATACAGATTATGCTGCCATGACTGCAGAAGTCCTTATCTTGGACAAACAGGGCGTAACTTTAAAATTTGATACGCGGAACACGTTAATGCCGTTAGGTACAATGAGTTTTGAGCAATGGGGCAGCATATGAAAGATTTTCAACATAATTTTACTAGCATTGATCAGGATCTTACAGTTTTACAAGTTATTAATAAAAGTACTTTACTTGACATCACTGAGAGCTGTTTTATTCACCTGGACCAATACTTTAATGCAGGTTTGAATCTTAATCACATTTCTGAGAAACCAACAGTATTGTTTGACTTTTTGATAGCGTTTTTCAGACTTAGAAAAGCGTCCAATAGCAAATTAGTTTTTCATAACATACAAAAACATTCTCACGCCACGCCCTCTCGCCGCATTGCCCTGCATAATTCCCCTCCCTCTTCCCTTCTTCCTTCATTCCCATTGGCTCCGGGCCCCACCTACTCCTTCTCAGTGCCTCCCCTGTTTTGCTTCCCCCTCCCTTCCCCTCCAACGCGGGTGCATTGGTCACGGTGTCTTGCGGCTCTCAGTGTCACCCCTAACGTCTAATAACACATAATAATTACGCTTCCTGAGGTGAGTCTCTTATTCACGTAAATTTTTACGTCAAGATTTAAAAAAAGCCTTTCTTGATATTATTTTCTTTTTTACTTGCTTCAGATCCTAGTTTGAACCGAGAACAGTACCCTGGAAACATGGCGTCCGCCAATATTTTTCATCAAAAAGATCTTGTTATCTAATACTTAAAGAAAGCGGCTATGTTAGAGAGGACATATGTTTTATCACGTAAAATAGGAATTTACGTCTTTTGACTGGTTGTGTTATTTTAATAACAGCCATTTTCAACCAATAGAAAAATTGTCTCTTAATTCTTGCACTGGTTACTCTAATACTCAGTGAATGTTTAGCAAGTAAACCTTTTACACATATGTTCTTACAAAATTAAAAATTATGCTCTTGGACTTTTATGGTAGTAGAACTTTGGTTTTTGTTCGCACATGGTTTAATGTTTTTAGATACAGAGGACTGTTATCAAGAGGACGTATATTCATAGTTTTAAGACAGATGGTACTACTTTTTAAGTTTAAGTCATAGGTTAATGTTTATGGATCCAGTTTTTAATTAGGTCTTGCCAGTTCTGCAAAATTTTTATGTACTGTACTTTATGCATTGTTTTTTGTAACTTTGTCTATGTATATTTTTCTTATTTTTGGCTGATGATGATGCACACCAGCATCGAAACCGGTACCGTTTTCTTATAACATTATATGGTATTGAATAGGTGGACCTCTCTTGTTTCCATTAGTGTATTCACCAGGTGAGGGTGCAGATGAGGATGAAGTTGACAAATTTTATGAAGCATTGAGTGACATCGTGGCCATGATCAACAGCAAGGATAGGATACGAAAGGGTGATTGGTAAATGTGGGGAAGATATGGAAGCTAATGGGAATGGGAAGCATTTGTTGGACTTCTGTGCTAGTATGGGTTTAGCAGTTATGAATACATTCTTCAAGCATAAGGCTATTCACCACTACACATGGGAGGCTAGGGGTACCAGATCCATAATAGACTATAATCTTAACCGACTTCGAATTCAGGAAATCTCTTAGGAATGTACGAGTTTTCCGGGATTTTTCGACGATACAGACCACTATCTGATCTGTAGTGAACTAAGTATCTCTAGGCCTAGGTTAGGGAAGGTGGAATCTGTCTGCAAACGAATAAGGGTAGAATATCTCCAGGAAGAGGAAATTAGACAGAAGTACATGGATATGATTAGTGAGAAGTTTCGAACAGTAGAGAGTAAGCAGGTTCAGGATCTAGAAAGTGAATGGGTGGCATACAGGGATGCTCTAGTAGAAAAAGCAAGGAAATACCTAGGAACAACTGTTTGTAAAGATGGGAAAAGTCGAACATCTTGGTGGAACGATGAAGAGAGAGCAGCTTGTAAACGTAAAAAGAAGGTTTATCAGAAATGGCTCCTACCAAGGGCTGAGGCAGATAGGGATTTGTACGTAGATGAAAGAAACAGAGCGAAAGAAATAGTTGTTGAATCCAAAAAGAAGTTGTGGGAAGATTTTGGTTATAACCTGGAATGGCTAGGTCAAGCAGCAGGGAAACCTTTCTGGACAGTAATAAAGAATCTTAGGAAGGAAGGGAAAAATGAAATGAACAGTGTTTCGAGTAGCTAATTCAGGTGAACCCAATAGATCACAGCGAATCACTGGAGAGGTGGAGGGAATATTTTGAATATCTTCTCAATGTAAATGGAAATCATCCTGATGGTGTTGCGAACAGCCAAGCTCATGGGGAGGAGGAAAATGGTGTTGATGAAATTACACTTGAGGAAGTGGAAAGAATGGTAAATAAACTCCATTGTCATAAAGCAGCAGGAATAGATCAAATTAGACCTGAAATGGTGAAGTATAGTGGGAAGGCAGGGATGAAATGGCTTCATAGAGTAGTAAGATTAGCATGGAGTGTTGGTAAGGTACCTTCAGAATGGACTAAAACAGTAATTGCACCTATCTATAAGCAAGGGAACAGGAAGGATTGCAACAACTATCGAGGTATCTCATTGATTAGTATACCAGGCAAAGTGTTCACTGGCATCTTGGAAGGGAGGGTGCGATCAGTCGTTGAGAGGAAGTTGGATGAAAACCAGTGTGCCAAGTAATTGAAAAATGCTACAAGAGGAATAGGCAGCTGCGTTTATGTTTCGTAGATCTAGAGAAAGCATATGACATGGTACCGAGGGATAAATTTTTTGCCATACTGGGGGACTATGGAATTAAAGGTAGATTATTAAAATCAATCAAAGGCATTTATGTTGACAATTGGGCTTCAGTGAGAATTGATGGTAGAATGAGTTCTTGGTTCAGGGTACTTACAGGGGTCAGACAAGGTTGTAATCTTTCACCTTTGCTGTTTGTAGTTTATATGGATCATCTGCTGAAAGGTATAGAATGGCAGGGAGGGATTCAGTTAGGTGGAAATGTAGTAAGCAGTCTGGCCTATGCTGACGACTTGGTCTTAATGGCTGATTGTGCCGAAAGCCTGCAGTCTAATATCTTGGAACTTGATAAGAGGTGCAATGAGTATGGTATGAATATTAGCCTCTCGAAGACTAAATTGATATCAGTAAGCAAGAAATTCAACAGGATTGAATGTCCGATTGGTGATACAAAGCTAGAACACGTCGATAATTTCAAGTATTTAGGTTGTGTGTTCTCCCAGGATGGTAATATAGTCAGTTTCAAGGTGTTGTAAAGCTAATGCCACGAGTTCGCAGTTGCGATCAACAGTATTCTGTAAGAAGGAAGTCGACTCCCAGACGAAACTATCTTTACATCGGTCTGTTTTCAGACCAACTTTGCTTTACGGGAACGAAAGCTGGGTGGACTCAAGATATCTTATTCATAAGTTAGAAGTAACATACATGAAAGTAGCAAAAATGTTTGCTGGTACAAACAGATGGGAACAATGGCAGGAGGTTACTCAGAATGAGGAGATAAAGGCTAATTTAGGAATGAAATCTATATGGATGAAGCTGTACGCATAAACCAGCTTTGGTGGTGGGGTCATGTGAGGCAAATGGAGGAGGATAGGTTACCTAGGAGAATAATGGACTCTGTTATGGAGGGTAAGAGAAGTAGGGGTAGACGAAGACGGTGATGGTTAGACTCAGTTTCTAATTATTTAAAGATAAGAGGTATAGAACTAAATGAGGCCACAACACTAGTTGCAAATCGAGGATTGTGGCGACGTTTAGTAAACTCCCACAGGCTTGCAGACTGAACACTGAAAGGCATAACAGTCTATAATGATAATGTATGTATGTATGTATGTATGTATGTATGTATGTATGTATGTATGTATGTATGTATGTATGTATGTATGTATGTATGTATGTATGTTATATAAATGCAACTGGTATAGTCCCCATTCCAATCTCAAAAGCAACACTGGGCATGGTCACTAACATCCATCCACATCTACTACATACCGAATTGCCAGCCTGGTCAATGAGCAATGCACGATGCTTCTTGTCAATTATTCTTAAAAACATTATAAACACTTAAAAACCTTACACACACCCACATACAACCCTAAAAATATCAACACTCACCTGAAACTACTGTATTTAAAATTTCATTTAATGAACACAATCATATTCAGACTGACAGAGGAGCACAGAACAAAACCGGTATCGGTAGTTCACAAACCACCTATCTCTCTGGAAATAGCTGGCTCATACGGATGACGAGGGGTGGCCGATTTCCTATCAAGTGTTTACCTAGTCTCTTCTTAAATGATTTCAAAGAAGTTGGGATTTATAGAACATTTTCCTTGATAAGTGGAAGAGAGGGCCTCGAGCCCTAACTTCGCAACTGAAAAAAGGCATAAATAAATAAATAAATAAATTTTTCCAATCCCTAATTCCTCTTCCTATAAATGAATATTTGCCCTTATTTGTCCTCTTGAATTCCAAACTTCATCTTCATATTATGATATTTCCTGCCTTTAAATGCTCCACTCAAGCTAATGCCATTCCATGCCATCTCTCCACTGACAGCTCAGACCATACTGCTTAGTTCGAGCAGCTAATGTCCTTACACCCAAGTCTTCCCAGACCAAAGTTTGCAACATTTTTGTAACACTGCTCTTTTATTGGAAATCACTCAGTGCTTCATTGCCCATTGTGACGTAGAAACATGTTTTCTTCTGAAAATATGTAGACCATGCAGATTCACTTTGTTATATGTCTACAAGTCTGCAAATTGGTTACATTTTCAGTAACAAAGAACATCGCTTTGAGGCAAAATAGTGGGAAAAATACCCAAAAGATAATGAAGATATAAGCTGGAAGTAACTTAAGATTTCCTTGATATGTGTAACGTACTTCATTATGTTCAGGATAGGCTTGCAACTGTTTAAGTTCCCTTCAGACAAGTATGAATAAGTTGCTAAAATAAGTAATTGTACCCCATTCCAGTGTTTGATTGCCTCATCATGTACAGTAATGTCTAAAATGTAATTCCTCATTTATTCTTCTTATATAAAAGAAAATTTACATGTCAAGAAATTTTGAACATCATTCCTCGTTTATTGCATCTTCCTCTTTCTTATGGTTGAAGGAAATATTGCTATGATACCTCTGAACACAAAAGGAAATTAGAGAAGGACCTCACCTCCATCAGGGCTTCAACTGCAGCATCTTGATCTGGCAGTACTTGTAATGGTGCTCGTGCTGGCTCACGGTTCTCCTAGAAGGAATATCAAAGAAGGAATATAATAAAATACACATCAGTTTTAGGAACAAGGTGAGAACATTAGAGTCATGCAGATCATAACTGTAAGAACATACACCAGAAATGAATTCACTGCCCCCAAATTGCATTTATTCTTCTGTCCTCCTTCAAGATTACGGATAAGTGCTTTTGAAATGTTAGTCTCCTTATGAGAATGACATTTAATTCTTAATAGCTACAAAATATCTCTTATCTTTCTATTTTCCAAGTCACTCAAATCTGACTAATCTATAGCTGAAGGAGTATGAAACTGAAGGATATTCTCTCACCTCATACTTCCTGATGGGTGAAGGGTCTGTCTAGAAGCAATACTGACCAGGATCAAGGCCAAAATTAACATGAGGTCTGAGCTTCTAAATCTCCCCAATACCCCAATTTTCACATGTTAAATGTATGTCCGTTCTAACTTTGTTTCATCTTTCACTTTCCATTTGCCCTACTGGATCACTGGGTAGGTATGCCATTGTCAGTGAGAGATAAGCACATCACTGTTCACTAAAATCAGAACACGTAAAAGAACTTGCACTACAACGTTTGTTTTTAAAAGGGTGTATACATTGGGCAAGCCGTCCCTATGGGGTAGGAGGCCCCGGGTTCAATTTCCGGCCAGGTCACGGATTTCTACCTGAATCTGAGTGCTGGTTCAAAGTCCACTCATACTATGTAATTACAATTGAGGAGCTATCTTGACGGTGAGGTAGCGGCCCGAGACTAGAAAGTTAAGAATAATGGCCGAGAGGATTAATCGTACCGACCACACAATACCTCGTAATCTGCAGGCCTTCAAGCTGAGCAGCGGTTTCTTTGTAAGCCGTGGACCTTCCGAGGTCTTCTGCTGTGGCATTTGATCTGGTTTGGTTTAGGCGATATTGAAGAAATGTTTTTTTTACATCGCACCGACACAGATAGGTTTTATGGCGACGATGGGATAGGAAAAGCTTAGGAATGGGGAGGAAGTTCTAATCTTCGTCTTCGAAATGATTATTGTATACGTTTCCCATCTCTTGACAAGGTGCAGACATCTTCTTACAGTTAAGTCTCTACCTCAACAGGGAAAACAGAATGGATCAGAAAGGGATTGGCTTCGCACACAATATCTTACTAACTCCCTATCACTAAACATCTTTACGCTATAGTACAGGACAATTAATCCATCGGAGAGACAGTACTACTTTAGTTGTTTCAGATTAATCTATGTCCAACTACAAGTTTATTTGTACATGAGAATCGTGTGTACTGTTTTACGAATAATGAAGAATTCTTCATTCTTCGACTGGAACTCTTGTACCGATGAATGGTGGGGCCGGGTTGACGAACCACGCTCAAACTCGATAGCCGTCTTCTAGCTGCGTGTGGTGTCTTGACTGGACATTGCACACCACCAGCAGGTCCGGGATCATTGTCTCTCGGCGGCGAAGGATGTTCTCGTAGAGCCGCACGTGCCGCAGGCACCTCGGCGTGATGAATTGACACTGGTAGGCGAATTCTTGCCGTAAGACAACTGTACGGAAATGCCATATTATTATACCTGATTCATTAGATGCACATGTCCCTATCTTGCCTTAAAGCGCCTTCCTTGTAGATACCTCGCCTACACGTTTTCTCCAGGATGCTTTTATGATCTCAAACAATCTATCCGCAGTAAGCCCCTTTCCTTGCATTTTCTTATTCATATCATTGTATACTGCTATACAATCACGGAGAAACATTAATTTGCAAAGCCAAATACGGTCCGTGAGTTCTGGGAATTCTTCATCCTTTTCTATCGTGAAGCGAATTTCGTCTAAGGGCTCGACAAGTCTCTGGAGTACTTGCCCACGACTCAGCCAGCGAACATTATTGTACATTACAAGTATGCAACAGTGAGATTCCACTTCGTGTAACATTTTCAAGAACTGGCGATTATTTAGAGCACGTGCAGGTATGAAGTTCACAATTTTAGTTACCACCGAGAGTACTCTTCCAAATGACTGCATACCTTCTTTCGCACATAGGGGTGCTTCCTGGTGTAACATACGATGGAACTGTAGAATAGGGGGTTTAGCTTTTTCTTTAAGAAATTGCACAAAACCATTAAGAATACCCACCATACTTGAAGCAATATTCTGTAAGTCAAACCCCATTTTTAATACAAGTTCTTGCTTCACATCCTTCATTATATCTTTACCTATTATCGTATTTCATAAACTGAACAATTTAACTAACTCCTTCATCACATTTCCACAACGAAATTAGACAAAAACAGCAATCCTTTCTTGTAAGGTCACATACGTGCTTTCATCAAAACATACTGAATAAATCTGGGAGCTAACCAGATCAGCTTTCAATTGCTCGGAAACTTCTTCACTCATATTTTTTATTCTAGCTTTGACAGCATTTCGGCTGGCAGGCATTTCTTTAATTCTGTTACTTATTTGTTGTTTTTTAGGAAAGTCTTCAATTAATGTATCGGACGTCAATGAGAAAGTCTCTTTCAATAACTCATCATCAGAAATTTATTTTCCATGCTCTAATATGCAGTGAGTCAGAGGGAAACAACAACACTGATATTATTCCTTGGCCTGGAAGATGATACAAAACAACTAGTCTGTTTTGTGTAATGTTCGATTTCTGCGAAACAAGCTCTCTTCTTTCTTCATTTAGGATAGAACGAACATTTAAATGATTTGCCTCAAAATGGCGCTTTAGGCCTACATTAAATGTGTGGGACTCGACTGTTTTCAAGCCCAGGCAACACAAAGCTTTATTGCTTCTTTCTATCACTCCGAATTCCCTTGTCCACTGTTCTTGAAGAATCCAGTCACTACCTTTGTTAAGTTTCCGTTGTTTTTTGACCCCGAAAACATGTTTGTGAGGCCAGTATATAAACGACATTCTATAAACAGTAACACACAATGAATAATTACTCGCTACTGGCTACCACACACAAGTCAAACCTCACTGACTGACTGATTGACTGACTGACAGCCAGGTTTTCGATATTTATTTCTTACACGTTAAAAAATTTAACTATACGATCCATGAGATACGTATAGTCCGTAGCACAAGACGAATATTAAAACGTTCATAAGTTCATGTGGCGTGCCACCGAAAACACATAGGTTCGCCATCCCTGGACTAGGCCTTCTATCGGCCTTCTTGTGAACATAAAGTATATTGTTCTCGTCCTTTTTACTCAGAGAGTGTAAATATTTATGTTGTATTTTGTGGTGGACATTGTTTCTCTATATTGTGACCGTTCATCACATGAGGCATGTTAGGAGGTTTGGTCAATTACATATGCCGTTTTCCGCAACATTCTGCGACATATAATGTAGTAATTAGCAGTCTACATGCCGAACCGGGGTGTGATTTACGATACCCCAGCCCGAAGAGAGCAGTTTTCTGCGCTGTAACGAGAAAAGGATAGCGCATTACCGCTGAACCTTGAAATCGCGCTCTCTTTTCGAGCGAGCGAGAAGGAGAGATGACGCTAGGCGTGGAAATGCAGGTTGTCGGAGAGTGGGCTGAATTAAGGTGTGTTAACTCCTGAGAAATAAATGTCCTTTACTAATTCAACACCGCATTCGTTGGTGCCACTTCACCATAATTTACTAAAAAGAGGAAGAAGAAGAACACCTTCACCTGAAATAATGTTTGGAAATTTATGAGTCAGGTCTCATTCGAACCGATGTATTTAATGCTAATTGTTGATGCATATAAAGGCAATACTTGAATAGTGGATTGGTAATGACGCCTGTCATACAATAGTACGCAGATTAAAGATGATAGCTGAAATCTGACAACGTTTGGAAAAAAGTGGGAGGTCCTGCATGATGAAACATGACGCGTGAATTTCTAAAAGGACGCTTTTGAGATTGTGAATGATCCACTGATCGTTTCAGGTTAATATGAGATCAGTAGAAAGTAGGGGTCACAAGCTATAAATTGATTGTTTTCACGTCGCTGAAAGATTCCGATTACCAGAGCTCATTTCGAACAGGGGCGTGGTTTACCTCTTCCACCCCACTGAGTCCGGATGCTATAGGTAGAACCAGGACTGAGACACAGTATCCCATTGTCATTTGTGTAGCCGCAGTATTCACACGTTAGGAGTGAACTTGGATATCAGTGTATGAAGTGTTGTGTCATAGAAGAAAACACATCAGTGCGATGTAAAATATCGCGAAATAAGCCGTGTGGTACAAGATAATGTACAGTATCGATGAATAGAAGACTTATCTCAACATTTTACAGTATATTTTAAATATCAACGACAGTCAGTTGCGGCTCATGATGCAATCATTAGTGAAAGGGCAAACGCATCAGGTTGTTTGGAGGTGGTGAGACAGCTAATTACGTTCAGTAATTAATAGTGACCGATCTACAACATTTTAAGGGTGAGTGACGTTCAGTAAAATTAAAGAACTATTCCTGATAAAATTAGCGTTTGCATACTCCATGGACACTCGTGGTGATAGACTGTGTGATTAATGGGGAAATGAACAGTGATTTCTACAAACTTGCCACTATTTGCGTTAATATATTTAAAGTTATTAGTGGATCTTATCACCAGTAAGTTCTTTTGAAAGTACATAAACAGTGTTTACTATCTGGTTTCCCATTTTGCCTGTATGTTCGTGAGTGGTCGTCAAACCCCGAGATCTGGAGCCTACAAGAATTGCGCCTAAGTGCCTGCAGTCATTTCTACAGGGAACGTCCAGAGACTCAACTAAGAAGACCACAGTTCGAGACATCGATCATGGTAGGATGAAGACGAACCAAGGACTATCAGAGAGAAGAACATTCATCATGGTCGTGCAAAAATTTAAGGTGTGCCTCGAGATGACGGCAAACCATACCCAGTATTTGATAAGTACAGCTAATTTGGATACATTAAACCACGAGATTTGCATGCCAGTAGCAATTTTTATTTTGTAAATATTAGAATGTTAAAATTAATCATATTAAATGTAGGGAACACTATACGCGTGTGACTGGGAAAAGATTATTTATTTTAATTAAGGTTTTCAAGTGATTTAAGAATAATCATTGATATTTAGCAGGCTTATTTGCATGAATTATTATATAGATCCCATAAATTCTTAGTGTATATGAAGCACACATTTTGAGAAGAATAGCGATTTACCTAAATTTATAACTTCTTCGTAATGTTACTATCTGGTAAAGATTTCCATAGTAGTTTGAATATAAACTACATGTTTGCTTCAAGGTGATTCATGTATTTATAAATCCCGTATGATAATAGATGATCATTGAAGAAGTCCCAAACCGAGGTATTATGTGAATTACCGGGCGAGTTGGCCGTGCGCGTAGAGGCGCGCGGCTGTGAGCTTGCATCCGGGAGATAGTAGGTTCGAATCCCACTATCGGCAGCCCTGAAGATGGTTTTCCGTGGTTTCCCATTTTCACACCAGGCAAATGCTGGGGCTGTACCTTAATTAAGGCCACGGCCGCTTCCTTCCAAATCTTAGGCCTTTCCTATCCCATCGTCGCCATAAGACCTATCTGTGTCGGAGCGACGTAAAGCCCCTAGCAAAAAAATATTATGTGAATTATATAGATATGCAAGAAGAATTAAATAACCTGTAAGAATGGAGTCTTCTCTGTAAATTAATAGAATGGATTTGAGATGCAGTGGGTTCATATGGAAGGTGTAGCGTTGTGACATGTTTGAGATGTTGGAATGATAAAAGATTACAATAATTATGGCTGTTGTGATATATTGAATTAGGCTGAATATATAGCCAAATAATGAATAATAAGAAGTAATGGCTCTCAAATGAATGCGTACTTGAGAACAAGCCGAGATTATATATAAAAGAAAGAAAGAAAGAAAGAAAGAAAGAAAGAAAGAAAGAAAGAAAGAAAGAAAGAAAGAAATAACGAGTACAATGTGTTTTTGTAGCCACAGAGCTGGACACACAGCCATTGTCATAATTGACAGATTTACGATGTGAGGACTTGTAGGGTCTGAGGAAGATTGTGTCGTTCCCAACAAGCTTAATGTTTACCTGCAGTATCCCTTTCATTTTGCCAGTGCATTCTCAATTCCATTCTAATGATACGTTATGAATAACGTGGATAATTTTCTGATTTTGCGAAGGATAGACCCCTTTCCATTTTTATGCATTAAATTAGCTCGTGATAGGAGTTCTAAACTTTTTACCTAGGAAGCTGGAGTACCTGAGTTCGACTCAAGTTGGAACGAAGAATTTAACCTGATACTATGGCTTGATTAAGCCATATCTTCAAGATGTATTGTGTGATATATGTTAGATATTTTTTCTATGTAATGTGTTTACGTGTTTTATTATTCCCAAAGTGTTCTATGGTGATGGGTTCGATTCCAGCGTTGGCTGATTTTTCTTTCAATATAATTTGTTAAGTAAACCCAGGATACACGTATGTGTTCAGTGTAATATATAATTGTCATTGTCAAAGAGACCATATGTTTGATATGCGGCGATGCAATCTCGTGTGTAAAAAAGTTGTACTTGTGATACGAATCCATTCCAAATCATGACTAATGATGATTAAATACATGACTAATGATAATTAATGATGATTAATGATAATTAATTAATCAACAGGATAGATGCCATTTAGTATTACTGTTATAGATAAATAAATCCACGTATCAGTAAGTATTAATCAAATGATTTGAGGTATGCCAAGGACCAACTACAACTGTGAATAAACTAAAAGGATTTTTTGCATCAGTCTTGATTGTTTCTTTGTTTATATGTTGTTGTATGGCACCATCTCGTGTGATTTTATCAGTATAATGAAATGTTTAGCAAACAATATTTCAAGGAAGATTCTTCTCATTTAATAATATTAGTGTATTCCTCTCACATTATAGAGAATCCCACTTTCGTCATATTTTGTGTAGTGCCTATTTTCTTTTTCGAACATTCCGTTGCCCTATGCTTTATGAGTTCAGCCTGTCACGCAATGAAAGTAGGGAGGACGAGACTTCAAGTCTGGTGAGTGACTTCTGGAGGTTCTCATCCAACAATTCCATCTATGCATCTGTTTGTGAAACTGAGTTATGTAATATTCGCCCAAAATTACCCAGGATGGGTACATTAAGTGTTGTTCTACAGGAAGCAACGTTGTTGAAATGTGTCTTGTCAGGTAGTGCTTAGTAATATCCAGGCGAAATAAGCATAGTTTATGATATGATACTTAATGATATAGTCAGATAGGGTTTCATAAAGTAGTCTTGTGATACGACTTTCACGTCTCTATAAAGTGCGCTCAAGAAATCTCTATTTTACACCTCAGTCAACATAATATTAGGGCATCATAACTCGTAATTTATGAGATATAAATCATGATGTGAGAATAATGAACCGTTGCGAGATATGCTTTTATTTAATTATATTTGTTTAAAGATGTTACAGTGTGTTATATAGTGAATTCTTTTCTAGTTATAATTAGTCTGAAAGGTGACGCCCTTTCGACAGTATAAGTTTAGGAAGTGAAAAATGCAGATCAGTAAGAACCGAAGGATATTAATTCGCTCCTCATAATTCAAATATATACTTCTTTGTGTGTGATTAAATTATCATGGCATATCTTCATATAGATTTTTGACATGTGCTTTCTTAGTTCATTAAAGATTGTTTTAGAAAAGTATAGACCTATTATTCTCATTTAGTAATGTAGTCATATTCCTCTCATAATTAAGATTTCCCTACTTTAGAGATATTTAGTTTAGTGCCCACTTTCCGGACAGACCATCGACCCGTATGCCCTTGAGCTCAGCCGTGCGTGTTGCTCAAGTAGGAGAGATGGGACTTCGATGCTGGGGTTGTTTCCAAAGGTCTCATCTGAAATAATCAATTCAGCCATCGCATTTGAGAATTATAATAAATCATTATGCACCGGAGCCCTGGACAGGTGCATTATGGAGTGCTGGAGGAAGCATATTGTATGTGCATGCTATGAGATGATTACTGTTCATTACTATTGAGGTTGCTGATGATGACGATTACCACTGCAAAGTCTTTGCTGTATGTGTTCTTCATGGGTGCATTACTGTTCAATTACGGAGTCATAGCGAGTGCATAATTCGGCTATACAGTTCCCAGTTAGCAATCGGTGGAAGATGCTACATAGTGTTCTTTTGTAAGTCAGACTCTGGATTATTCCTCTCCGAGGAAATGCACATTGTGGGCAGTAATTTGTATGTGTAATCTATGTACAGAACTGATTATGAATTGATGAAACCGTAGGGCAAGTGTTTACTGCTTGCTCATTCTTTGAACAATACGACATGGTTGTCGTTATTTATTAATCCCACAGCAGACATTTTACATTGTGGATGTGTATGGCATATTAATCAGAGTATAGTGAGGTGACTGGGATTTTTTCTGTACAGTTATAACATGCGGTAAATAGATTCCACGGTTATGATGCCAATGTTCTAATGTATTTAAGGTTAGGGAGGGACAGTAATCTTACCATAGGATATAATCAATTTGAAGCATGGCCTTCAAACTATGTATAATTGTGGTGTATAGCTTGTAGATGTTGTTTGTGGATGTTCATATTGGTCTCATCACGTGATAATTGTTGGTTTTTGTTTTGTTTTAATATTGTTTTGGGAGTAAACTCATATAGTCAGACCTCTGGTAAATCTTTATCAGTGGAGTAAGAAAAACATGGCATGCTACCAAAATTTAATTTCAGGGGTAAACAGTAACAGGTAAGGTTATAAAGCAAGTTTGGAGCCTCGTCAGCCTGATGACCGTTGCCTTGGGAGAGGAAGATCCTTCATGCTTCTCAGAGTCAATTATTACTGTAAATCTTCTGCAGGTGGCACCAAATTTCATTATTTATATTTTATTGTGGTTACAATTTATCCATTTATTATTTTCATTTCAAAAAAAGTTACACAACTTACTATAGTTTGGTACATCATGCTTTTGACATTCCTCTTTCTAAACTAGAGTGAGATAAAGAACTTCGTTTTATAAAAGAGTTGGGTAAATGTAATGGCCACAGTTCCCATATGATCAATTTAGTCATAAAAAAGTTCAGAGGAAACATTTTTATAAACTCATTCCCGAGTTCCAAGATAAAGTTAAATATGCAACTTTCACTTATGCAAATCCAGGTATAATGCATACTGCTAATGTTTTCAAGAAATATAAAATCAAGATGGCTTTTTCAACTAAAAATAACAATCAGTCACTTTTATTTAATCATAATGAAATAAATAAAATCAAATAGCTTTTCTAACTCGGGAGTTTATAAGTTGGACTGCAGGTACAGTAATGCCTCGTACATTGGTCAAACACATAGGTCATTTGCTGTATGATACGCAGAACGTAAAAACACTAAAACACATCAAAAGTTCTCAGCCATGAGCCAGCACATGGATACTAGTGGGCTTGCTTTCACTACCATCGATCAGGATTTGAGTATTACAAAGAATGTAACCAAAGGGAGTTTAATGAATACAACAGAAAACTTGTATATCTTCTTGGACCAAGGACGTGGTGATAATAATAATAATAATAATAATAATAATAATAATAATAATAAAAATCTAAATGACACGGTAGAGTTCGAAAATCTGTTGTTTGATGTAATAGCCCAAGTTTTTAGAATTGTCAGAACGAATAAAGTAAGCGTATTGGTGAAAAAGAAACCTCCATTCTCCAATCAGATGACATTCTCTCCTACTCAGCCGGTCACTCACTGGTATCTAACCAGATTCAAGATGCACAAATGGAAAACAAATAACAGCAAGGATGGCCATTGAGGATGAGAGAGGGAGAGTACATGTTCTCTTATAACAATGATTAGTATTTTTCCGCTCACCATTTCAACCGTTCACCGATATATTTTTTCATTCTTTACAGACCTTTTCCTATAGGACACAAGATCTCGCCACATTTGACATTTTATTGCTGACTGTTTCCTCAAGCCTTGCCTTTGAGAGGTCGTCCTCTCTCCCATATAGTTAAAACTTTGCTGGATTTTAGCATGAAGAATTGTAATGCAATAATTTTTTACTCTCTTCCATTACAAGATTTGGGAAGAAGGTTGTTAAACGGAAAATAGACCAATTTTAAATCCAACTTGTTTTTGTGGACAAGTATGATTTTATTGTAGCCATTGCATGTTTTTTCTTTCTTTCTTATATGTGCTGATTTTATCTCTAGCCAGGCCAAGACTGAAGATGTCCTATACTTCAGGATGAAGCATGTCCCGTGTGTTAAAGTGAAGTAATAAAAAATAAGTGTATTTTGTATTGAGTAGGTGGACTCTCAAAGACCCTTAAATTCTTCACAAACAAAACACTTAGTCGAGCATCTTGTATTCTTACTCCTAAGTCTCCCAGTCAAAATTTCACAACATTATTGTAACATTACTCCTTTGTTGGAAATCACCATGAAAAAAGGGTGCTGCATTCCTTTGGATCTATTTCAGTTCTGGTCTCAAGTTATCTTGGTGTCAATCTCATACACTGAAACCATACTCTAATTGGGGTCTTAGTGGACTCTTATACACATTGTCATTTACATCGTTACTAAAACCCCTAAATACTTTCATAACCATATGAAGAGATCTGTAACCTCCTCATGAGGTATTATTACCCCATCAACAAAGTAATTAAAACTGAGAGAACTTTTCCTCTTGGTGAAACTTACAACCTGTCTTTATATCCTGTTAACCATTGTACCACATTCTGGTGTCTACCGCACAACATTGTGTAGGTCTTTTTCTACAAAAAACATAAAGGTCCAATAATACTGCCCTGTGGAAAAAGATCAGATAACATTTCACCTACTCTAATTCTCTGAGTTCTATTTTCTAGAAATTTAGCCACCAATTCACAACCCTTTTGTTTGTTCATTAGCCCTCATTTTTATCTTCAATCCCCACGATCTACCCTCTCACAACCCTTGGATAGGTTAATAGTAAGTAGAGTTCATTTGACATCCTGAATCTAAAATATCTGCTCTATCTTGCTGGAATCCTATAAGTTGAACCTCACTGGAGTAATCTTTCCTAAACTTGAACTGCCTTCTAACAAACCAGTTAGTAATTTTGGAAACATGTCTAATATAATCAGAAAGAATGTCATTCCAAAGATTAATCATTTACTATATGTTTATCACAATTTCTCTTGTACACTAGGGCTACTATTGCAACTCTCCATTCATTTTTACCACTCCTTAATGCAAGCAGTAATCAAATATGTATTTCAGATATGGCACTACATCCCAACCCATTGCCTGTAATATATTTATATATTCCCAGAAATCTTAACAATCGCAGCTGTTTGTCTAGCTTTCAACTTTTGTATCTATTCGTAAATATATATCAATCAATACTGATCTGCATTTAGGGCAGTAGCCCAGGTGGCAGATTCCCTATCTGTTGCTTTCCTAGCCTTTTCCGAAATGATTTCAAAGAAATTGGAAATTTATTGAACATCTCCCTTGGTAAGTTATTCCAATCCCTAACTCCCCTTCCTATAAATGAATATTTGCCCCAGTTTGTCCTCTTGAATTCCAACTTTATCTTCATATCGTGATCTTTCCTACTTTTATAAACGCCATTCAAACCTATTCGTCTACTAATGTCATTCCACGCCATCTCTCCGCTGACAGCTCGGAACATACCACTTAGTCGAGCAGCTCTTCTTCTTTCCCTTAATTCTTCCCAACCCAAACATTGCAACATTTTTGTAACGCTACTCTTTTGTCGGAAATCACCCAGAACAAATCGAGCTGCTTTTCTTTGGATTTTTTCCAGTTCTTGAATCAGGTAATCCTGGTGAGGGTCCCATACACTGAAACCATACTCTAGTTGGGGTCTTACCAGAGACTTATATGCACTCTCCTTTACATCCTTACTACAACCCCTAAACACCCACATAACCATGTGTAGAGATCGGTACCCTTTATTTACAATCCCATTTATGTGATTACCCCAGTGAAGATCTTTCGTTATATTAACACCTAGATACTTACAATGATCCCCAAAAGGAATTTTCACCCCATCAACGCAGTAATTAAAACTGAGAGGACTTTTCCTATTTGTGAAACTCACAACCTGACTTTTAGCCCCGTTTATCAACATACCATTGCCTGCTGTCCATCTCACAACATTTTCGAGGTCACGTTGCAGTTGCTCACAACCTTGTAACTTATTTATCACTCTACAGAGAATAACATCATCCGCAAAAAGCCTTACCTCCGATTCCACTCCTTTACTCATATCATTTATATATATAAGAAAACATAAAGGTCCGATAACACTGCCCTGAGGAACTCCCCTCTTAACTATTACAGGGTCAGACAAAGCTTCACCTACTCTAACTCTCTGAGATCTATTTTCTAGAAATATAGCAACCCATTCAGTCACTCTTTTGTCTAGTCCAATTGCACTCATTTTTGCCAATAGTCTCCCATGATCCACCCTATCAAATGCTTTAGACATATCAATCGCGATACAGTCCATTTGACCTCCAGAATCCAAGATATCTGCTATATCTTGCTGGAATCCTACAAGTTGAGCTTCAGTGGGATAACCTTTACTATCATAGATAAGTATCAGTATTTGCTTCCTCTGTTTGTCTATTATACTTATATCAAACCTTTACATACTTCCGCATACCGCGATTCTTCGTCACCACCCCCCTCCCCCCACCCCGGCGTTCCGGATTCAATTCCCATTCAATTATTCCCAGCTCTTCCAAAAAAATTGAAAAGTGCTATAAGGGCAGGAACGGGGACCACTCAGCCTCAGGAGGTCAACAGAGTAGAGGGGGTTCGATTCCCACCTCGAAGTGGTTTTCCGTGGTTTTCCACCTCTCCTCCAGGCAAATGCCAGGATGGCTCCTAACTTAAGGGAACGGCAGCTTCCTTCCCTTTTCCTTTTCTATCCCTTCTGATCTTCCTATCCCCCACAAGGCCCCAGTTCAGCATAGCAGGGGGGCCGCAGAGCGAGGTACTAGTCCTCCACCTAAGTTGTATCCTCTGGCCCAACGTCTCACGCTCCAGACACTGCCCTTGAGGCAGTAGAGGTGGGATCCCTCACTGAGTCTGAAGGAAAAACCAACCCTGGAGGGCAAACAGATTAAGAAAGAAAAAGAGAACCTTTAAGCCTATATAATTTCAGGTAGAAAATAAAGTGTATTGCAATTTACATAATATCTTTGTTCCATCTCTATCTTCACGTTCCCACAAATAGCAATTTAGTGTGTATAAAAAATGTAGCTGCAAAAGGACTCGAACTCACGTCATCGAGGTTCAAAGACAAGTACGGTAACTAATCAGCCAACACTCCTGTTGACTGCAGTGTAACTCTCCAGGTATATAGACGTTGCATTGGAATCAGGGATTCATCAAATTTTCAGAAATTATTAGGTTGCAGACCTTACATGTTTAAATAAAATTTGTTCACCTTTTAGTGTTCCATTGCCTCCACTTGTTCCTAAGGGGATCCTGCGTCATGACCTTTGACCTCATTTTTTTCTGAAAATGAAAGCGTATTGACCTAAACCCTTCTACACGAGTTACTGTTGAGACTTTTCACTTTATAAAGTTGAAAAAATGAGTGTATCCTCCTAATTCATTACATCATGTATTGCATAATTAGACGGAGAATTCAACCATGTTTCGGCTCGTTCAAGCCATCTTCAGTGAAAAGGTGGGGGGTTGAAATAATTTATATAATACAAGCTAAAAGATGCCAAAGAAACATAATGAAGGAACAAATGAAAAAACAAAAGAGAGCCTAGACAGAAACAAAATTAGCACTATATACAATATTTACATCATCACCATGTGGAGCAAAAAAAACTCACTGCGACAAAATTCACTGAAACAGGGGTTACTGCAAAATATAATTGAAACTAAAAACTGTGTTACCTAAGAAGAAATGAAATGAAAACGAATGATACAGATGGAAATGAACAATACTGTAAGTGCACATAGTGAGGTTGTTGACCTCTTGGTATACAAAATATTGGTTTTGTAACAATACGTGTTTATTCATATTATATTTTATAATAAACCGAACCATGTTTGTACTCGCAGCATAATGCCTAGGAGTTAAATGGTATTGGCATCTCTGAAAACTGCAAAAGAAGTTAATGGGATGCAAAAACCCACAACATTATTATTCAAAGGATGTTCATGAAGAAGGTGAATTGGAGAACACTCAATCGTGTGTGAAAAGAGGTTATGCATGGTGATAAAGGAAATGACCTGGCAAATGTTATACCAGAAATGATCTGGAGAACTTTACTGATAATGACTCAAAGGAGGATAATAAAGATAGTTGTGCTTCAAAGAGGAAAATGTCTCAACATCTTACAGAAGCCTACAAAAAGCTGGAGAAGGAGGGAACTGCCAAACCTTGAGGTACAAATGTAATTATGAACATAACAGAATTACAGTCAGCATTAACCAAGTTTGTTCTGTGTAAAATACGTCACAAGCCTGTGACACTTTCCTTTAGAAAGCACATGAGACTTGCATGTGTACTAATATTACACTGTGAACATTGTAGTGCAGAACCTTGTTTCTCAAACTATGGTACTGAAAAATGTAACGATGAGGGAAAAAGAACTCCAGCTATTTGAAATAAATTTAAGGATGGTTTATGGACTTTGTGCAACTGGAAAAGGGCAGAGAATAGCAAGTATTTTTCGTAGCATTCTGAACCTCCAAATCCACCAACAAAATTACAAGCATAGTTGGATGTGGAAGGTTCGAGCCTTGAGAACGTATTTCACCCATAAGCGAATGTGCATAATAAATGCATAAATTAAATGTTTAATAATTCGCATATGGGAATACTGCAGAAGGCTGGGAAAAGCTTGCAGTCTCACAAAGCAACATTCAGGCGCCGTTCAGACTGAAAATATATCCACAGAATACGTCTTAAGGCACGAACAGGAAGTAGCTGGCCTGAGTGGTACGTCCAATTATGTTTATGATGCCGACGAGAAGTGGAAACTTTCTATCCAGTTCCCACGTGAATCCGCACATCGGAATCAGCCCTACCTAGATGTGCGACAGAGAAACGAATAATGCCCGTCATCCCTTGGCAGAAAGTGGAAGAACCTAAGCTACTAAGAGCGCGAACGTTTCAGCCAATCACAAAATTGCAAATTTTAATGTCTTGTCATAGCGGGAATCTACAGCTAGTGTTTCGCGATTTGGTGCCCGACGTAGCTGTGAAAGATTGTGTCGTGACATACAAACAATATTTGAGGATTTATCAGTGCAAATGTGTGGTTAATCAGTGGTTAAATAATAAATTTTCAATTTTACATGGAAGAGTGGTATCGCCCAGGAAATGAACAGTCATGGCGGGAAGGTGCCATACTCTTGCAGAAAATAGAGCCAGTGACGCGCGCCATCGTATAAATTAACCTGTGATCGTTTCTTATAACGCAATGTAACACGTAAATCGGACCAAAATTAGGAATGTTTAGAACATATTTCCTAGAATTCTAACCTACGGACGTATGGTAAATCGGTCCCAAGTGTAGGATTATTACGCCACATCCCTTCCACAGAACTATTTTCGAAGTGGGGGAGGACTGTTTACAAAACCAACGACACCAGTGTGGTGAATCTCAGTCTTGTAAGAATCTCGGTCTTGTACGAATCTCCGGTCTTGTTTGAGAATTTACTCTTGTCCGAACCGACAGTCTTGCGGGAGAACTTAAATGTACGGAGGCGACTCTACGGAACGCGATAAGAGACAGTTGTTGGCATTCGAGTGAGTAATGTATTTACTTGTGTGAGTAATATCTTAGCCGAAATGAACACTTTGACAAACTTTTATTCAACTCTAGTTTATGCAGAGATAATCAGGCAGTTAAATCAACAAATGACAATGATAGTTATATTCTCAACACTTGCCTTGAATGAACTTATAACATGCTAGGACCGAGATGGACAATGAATCTCTTCGTAACACGTAGCTGCATAACATTTTCCCTAGTTAATGTGTAGTTTGTATATTTTGTGGTAAGGTCATATTTTGGAGGACGATTATTATAAAATTCTCCACATATCATCAGGAACATTACATTTAATTTTTTTCACACTTTCATAGAACTATTATTGCACGTGAGATATTTAGGAGCAGAATTAGTCAAGCCAGTTACAGGGAGAAGGACTTTGTTTTCGCTAGTGGAATGCTGCGGCACTAAGACCTTGAGTCCAGTGTTATGGTCAGAGAAGGTGAATAACCAATAATCCTTTACACAAACAAACTGAGAGGGTTGAGAGAGACGACCGTAGGAGGCTAGGCAGATAGCGGAGTCCAGACTTTCAACTTCACGTCAGGTGCTCAATGCAGTGTCATTGAATAATCTTCATAGGAGTGTTAAAATGCGAGTGCTAATATAAATGTGGACGTGTGCAACGCTATCGTAAAAATGCATCAAGTTTGTGCGTGTGACATCTCGGATAACCACATCAGCTTGAATATGGAGTACTAAATTCATCATGACGGAGGCCGGAGGGTGATCCGACCTGCCTCCAGCACAAATAAGGTAAATGAGCAGAATATAAATATGTAAATATGTAGGACTATGAACAATCGATGATCAAAAATGTAGTTTAGAATTTTAGATAGGATTGTAAATAATTCACGTGTCGGATGGTATTAATTATAGTTTGATATCATTTTCGTTTTTGAGTTAAACGTGAGACTACGACAGTTATATTTGGCGATTCGGAATATAAATGCCGTAGTGTCACAATAATAGTAATTATAAAAATATGATCGTAATGATAATAATAATAAATAAGTGTTAGCAAGTGTTATGTGCGTAGTTTCCTTAAGTAAATGTTTTTCATATTATTTCTGGATCATTTTGACATATGAGAATCCTAATTTACTAAGAAATTTACATACAGTGTAGTGCAGATTTTAAAGTGATGATAATAATAATGATAATAACAATGGTAATGAGTGTTATTTTGTTGACGTTTTGATTTTGTAGATGCCGCCATGTTAGTTTAAATGTTCACTTTTGCTATTAGCGCATCCAGTTTATTATTTCATGATATGTAATCATTATTCAGATGACGGTTTCCGGTAGCTCTCATACTTTCTATTTCGCGACGATATGGTTGATACGCAAAATTTAATTTCTTTATGTAAACGTGATTACACATTCCGATAGCCGTGTTTTTGAGAGGCAATCTCGTTATTTCAGTTAAATAATTAGTGACAGGAAGCCATTGAAAAGTTAGCTATGATATTTCATAATATGTGAAACGGTAGATGATCAAAATAACGAGCAAAGTAACAGTAATATCCCTGATGATCTGCGATGAAGAATGGAAAATGTGATATTTGGACCATGTCATGAATAATGTCGTAAAAAATGGAGATGTGAACGACACAGTTATTTCGCCGGCCTGTTTCGAGCGAGGCCGTACTATGAGTTACTACGTCGAGAATATTGATGAATAAATAGAATTGAGAGATGAATAATTTAACCGAGAGTGTTAGATATGCCATGACATGTGTGATGGTTGTAGGTGAAAAGCCTGTATTGTTTCATATAGTTTTCAGGGAAAATAGATGCTCGGAAAACATGCAAGTTAGAGTCCGAGGTGAACTGTGAACAGAGCGACCGATCAATGTGTGTTTCGACAGTCATTTATAATCATTGATGACATGTAATACCAATAATTACTGTCCGTAAAGTTTGAATAGTGTCATGCCCAGACATTTTTCGTCTGATGTTAGACGATTGCCATCAAATTCACATAATTTTGCTACTTGAATCAGGGTAATATTTTATACTTCGATATTGCGCATTTTTATTTTAAAATTTTATCAGGCAGCGATTTTTGGGATCTGGATTTTTGTTATAATATCCTTTCTTTGCATATATTTTGTCACCGTATTATTTTAGAATCTGATGATACGTGAATAGTGTTTGTATTTAATTTATGTAAATAAATAGGTGTAGTCAGGTTATTTTAATTTCATTATTTCTTGGGAGCAGTTTTTCTTCATTGACATGTTCATTTATGTAAATAAGATTTCATGTGTTGTAACTTTTCTTTTGATGAATATAAATAAATAATATCATGAATAAAAATATATAAATAAAATTACTCAAAACTTAATAAAATTAATAAGCATAATTAACCGAAATGTCCGTAGTATGGGCGCCAGAGTTCACCATAATGGATCCCTCGAATTTAGATAAGAGCATGATAAACTTTATATCCCAGGGCGTGTACATAATGCTGCGTACTGGTACATCTGCTGCAGGCCTTACCTAACCTCCTGAAAACGACTAATTAGGTAGGAACTGCACCTAGGTTCATCAATAACACTGATTCTAAAATAGCTAGCTATACTCTGAACAAATTCCGTGCATGAGCACCTCATCAACATACAACATTATACATATAATACACACATAAAATATTGCTGGAAGACTCCGTATTTACAACAACAACAACAATAATAATGAAAATCGTGGGAAAACGAAAGCGAGAACTAAGTTACCATTTGTAAATAGTCCGATGAACAATGTACATGTATGAAGATAAATACCCTTCACTGTCTCTATATCAATTCGACTTACCGATTCTCATAATCGGCAGTTATCACATCACACAGATACTGTACCTTGTACTACTGTGTTCACATATTTTAACACTTGTTATAAAGATATATACACACGTCTGTCGATCCTCAACATATAAATTTATGGAAAGTCTGAGATAGCTTTCACCAACATATAATGCTAGGCCGCCACAAGTGCTACAATACTTAATGCGCAAGCACTCTCCACAATCAGCTACTTTCCACGAACATAACAAGACTACGCTCCACGAACGTTTGAAGTCCAGTCCATTGCAACCGTGTCACTCCAGTACCGTGTATCAGCACCACTTCCTTCCCGTACAGTGCGTCAGTTGTAGTTGTAGTTGTAGTTATCTTCCTTCTCGTTGCTTTACAATCACCTCTACAATCATCCTTACAATGTCTCTTACAATGTCCTAGGTTGCCGCCGTATGATCAACCTTTATAGACATCAACATCCCCCTCCTCTCAGATGATACGTCTGGATTGGTGCTTGCCCACCAATCATGAGTGATCTCTAGTCAAGACCAAGCCCTGAACTACTTCTTCCTCCCAAGATAATAACAAACTCTGGGGTATATTCCATGAGTCACCAAATTTTCCTAATACAACAACAAGCTCATCTCATCAGGCTGGGATATATACATGACTCATGAATTTCCCGACACAAGTACATCACAACAAACACTGGGGTAGCCATATGACTCATTCAAATTACCAGAGTTATTAAAGCAATGTTTTCCCACTCGTGCAAAACAAATTACTCATACCTACATATGTGGATATCTTCCAGCTTACCAATATAAATGGCAAAATATACGAATGAAATACTGATAATAATAAATTTTTTTTGCTATTTGCTTTACGTCGCACCGACACAGATATGTCTTATGGCGACGATGGGATAGGAAAGGCCTATGAATGGGAAGGAAGCGGCCGTGGCCTTAATTAAGGTACAGCCCCAGCATTTGCCTGGTGTGAAAATGGGAAACCACGGAAAACCATCTTCAGGGCTGCCGACAGTGGGGTTCGACCCACTATCTCCCGATTACTGGATACTGGCCGCACTTAAGCGACTGCAGCTATCGAGCTCGGTAATATAATAATAATAATAATAATAATAATAATAATAATAATAATAATAATAATAATAATAATAATAATAATAATAATAATAAATCGAATACTGACAATAATATCTCTAACTTCTACATATAATTCTGGGGTGTGATATATGTACTATCACAGTGTTAGGGTAATAGATCATCGATTAGTTCATAGTCAAAACCATAGTAGTGGTATGCTCACACCAGAAGACAGTTAGTAATCACCAAGCCTTAGAAATCCACTACATTTCAGTTAGGCAAATGAAGCGATCTTTAATAAGCAGTTGTATCACAAGTGCCGCAAATGAGTTACATAAATAAGATGGAATCTGCCTCCATCTAGAGTTGGTACCACACAAATATGCATTCGCAATGAAAATGCAGGCAGCGGCAAACTAGGTAAAGTTAACGATGTAAAGGGATCGCTTTCATTTAAGGAGTAAACTTGAGGCACTTGGCCTAATTAATTTAAGTATTTTAAGCGTCCAGACTATCACAGTTAAATAAGTAAGGGTTAACTAGTTAAATGAGTGATGGTAGCACTCAGGTTTTTGGTTCAATAAATTTTCTTGTTTTCAGCCACGAGTAGTTTAAGTATGTGGCAAAGGTTATATAACGGATGAAGTACCATGTTCATGGTTTTTCTCTCTTCTTTTTTATTGTTACACATGGTTAGTGAATTCTATTATTATTTTAGAGTTGGGTATTTCCCAACTGAATTTGAATATGGGTTAAATATTTGATAGACACCTCAAAGTTAATGTCAATTTGATGAATTAACAAATTAACTAATTAATTACTCAAATTTATTTGAGAGGACATTTACCAAGGTATTGTAAATTATTTATTCAAATGAGGCTGTATTTTTGACCAGTGTTTTGAATGTAGTCACGTCATTGTCATGAAGACAGTGGTTTGATGTAATCCAGAATATTTAAATTGTAATGCAGGTCTTTTAATTATTTTAAATTTTAATTTCATTTCATATTATTTTATTTTACACCATTTTACTTTCATTTTACACTTTGCAAATTTTGTTAAATAAATCATTTTATTTATTTAAATTTTAATTCAGTCTTTGGGTACCGTCATTTAATAGTTTAGTTTACCCCATATTTCATTTCCTCACCCCCGATCGACGTGTGGCCCATCAACCCGAGGGATCCAAGAACGCACCACGCCTGAGGAGAAGAGTCTACATGAGGCGGTAGGTATTTTTAAATGTCATTATTTGCAGGAGCAGCCGGCGCACATGTCAAGAAAGAAGACCACCGCATTGGGTGCCTTGAAAAGGGCACAGTATGTAAGGAAACCATGAAGAACGCTGTAGATGAAGCTGTTCATATCAATGAATGCAAGAGAGAACTGTTTATTGCCCTGGACAGGTCTGTGCAAAAAAGAGGCCATATATCTTCTGTGGGTGTGGTTACAGCTGTAAGTATTGACCCAAGAAAAGTTGTGGATGTTGACCATGTTTAAAAACATTGTACATTCCCTGACAAAAATGGTAAACATTTTGTAGAATGCAATGCAAATTATCATGGAACTAGTGGTGGAATGGAGGTCCATGGTGCAAAATATTATTTAACAGGTCCGTTTCAAATTACAATGTGCGTTATTTTGAATATCTTGTTGATGGTGATTCTAAAGCATATAAAGCTGTATGGAACTGAATTTCAGCCCTATGGACCACATGTAATTATAGACAAATTAGACTGCATAGGGCACATTCAGAAACAGATGGGCACAAGACTAAGAACTCTCAAGTCAAAACTCGTTGGAAAGAAACTCCAGATCATAAATCAATTGGATTGCACAAATTCCAGTACAGGTGACATTAAAAAATTCTATGATTTAGCCATAAGAAAAAAATCTGGTGACTGCAGAGAAATGCTAAAAGCTGGTTTGGGAAGAATATCTCTATCTTAGGTCAAGAGATGAGGACACGTATCATTTCCTCTGTACAGATGGCGAGAATACTTGGTGAAAATACGAGAAAACTACAGTAAAAGGTGAAAATGTATACACAAAGAACACTTCTGAATTCCTCCAGCAGTAATGGATGAAGTCAAGTAGATACTAAAGGATTTGCCTCAACTTGAGATAAAAGATATGTGTTCAAGGTAAAAGCCAAAACCGTAATAAATCCTTGAACTATGTTATTTGGAATTGTCTGCCAAAATCAACATTTGTGGGATTAAAGGCATTACATTCTGGTATGTTTCAAGTAGTAGTAGCTTTCAATGAGTATTGTATTGCAGCATGTTATGTATTTAAACTGTTAAGGTTTGCACCTGGATGTAACTGTATTGCAGCAATGAAAAATACCGAAAAAATTCAGATTGCAAATGCTGAATGATTGGCAAAAATGTGGCAAAAAAATGCAAGACACAATAGGAGCAAGGGCAAAAGGAAGTAGGAAGATATATACGAGCAACTGGAAGACCCAAATGAGCCATCATATGCTGTGTAGGATGTATTCGAACACTGGCAACAACCGTAATATTAAGACTTTTTCTCAAAACTTTCTTTTTCCAAAATTATGTATCTTTTCTCTGCTTGTAGATAAGTCAGAGTTTTGAAACATAGACAACAGATGCACCATGTACAGTACTGAAAACTCAAAACATTTTTTGTAAAAGTGTAAATTATAGGGGGAGTTAGAATAGATTTTATAAGATGTTTGAAAAATAAGAAAGCATTTAAAAATTGTCTTATACTTGTAAAAATAAATGAAAATTCTTGTTTTGTACATGCACAAGAGGTACTGAAAAATACGTGTGAGAAAATTAATATTTGTTTCTTGGTTACCTCAGAAAAGGAACATGACGTTACGAAAATTAACATGGGTGACAGAAACGGTTAGGAACCCCCTTGAAGTATCTATACATATCCTTCCATTGCTCTCTACATATCATATAGCTTCCATGATGTTATCTTTGGTAGACTTTTTTTTGCTGTATTCAATTTCCTAGTACATTCCTTCAATCTCTCCTTAATTCCACAATCATTCCTAAATCTATCACTTTCCTACTTCTTTTTCTTGCTACTTGTTTAATGTTACACTAACACACTGAAGATTTTCGGTGATGGAGCATTGGGGAAGATCTAGGAATGGGAAGGAAGCAGCCATGGTGTTTGCGAATACGCAAAAATATTTCAGTTCCTAGCTACTACTTGAATTTGTTAATTGTTAATATTCCCTATTTGGGGTTACTTAATGTTACAGTACCTTTCTATATGACAATTTCCCTTGCTTCAATTTTATTCTTTCAATTTTTCCTATTTTCCTTGTATTTTTAGCGTCTGCACTTTAGCGTAGCATTTAACGTACTGAATAGCCTTCCTGCTTGAAATTTGTTCTGTTTTCAACCTTTCTACGTTTTGAATTTAATTGGTCAATCCTGCTGTGTACTGTGACACTTCTTTACTAAGCCATTTGATGTCATTTCTATCTTTTCCTTTACTAGATGGATCCTTATAAAACTTTAATAACTACTGTAACCATATTATGTTTCCCACATTTATAACGTATTTTTGTGCTGTCTACAACTCATGACTTTTTCTCTAACTTTGTATGCTCTCATTTAATCTCTCTCAACTCCGCCCACTTCCCGTGGTATAAAGTGGGCATGCCACTCCTTCCTGGCTAATTCTCGTCAGCACCATGGCAGCGCAAACATTCTAATCATAACCTTGGCTGTCACCTTCATTCACTCAGCTGGATGTACTTGAACAGGCCAACAACTTTCGATACTTCACCAGCTACACGCTTGCGGGGCAAGCTGATGTCACCACTTGAGAGTAGCTGGCATGCCTAGGCTTCACCACGTCTTCAGCTGACATGCGGAGCATTTTAGCACTCTTCATATTAGCAAACAGGAAGCTGCCTTAAACTACTTCTCTACTCCAGGTCTGGCCACAAACTCTACAAGATTGCAACCTTCTAGTCTTGGAACTTCAGAGCACACCAACATGGTTACCCCTAAGCCATCATTATGTGATCACTTCTTGCCTAGGACTTCATCCTGCAACAACACGGTCATCCCTAGACAGCATTGTGTGATCAACACTTTCTCTTCTCCAAGTCCATGGACTTAAATCTGCAGCTAACTGGTGACTTAAGGCATTTTTATACATAATAAGCCTCAACTTTGCATTGCAATATGTTTTTTAATATACTTCTTCCTTTCTTAAAGGCTGAAATTGTTTTTACTACTGCCAGGCGTGGCCAGAATTGAAGGTAGGTATTTCCACTTTACTGTTGTTTACACTTTTCAATCAATATAAAGCATTCAAATTTCAAGTGTTTCATTCTTGTAATAAACTTGGTATCTTGATCAATTCAAGAAATTTCAATGTGTCAATCTACTCAAGTTAAATCAAGGACAGTGAGTCTTTTTCTCAGCATCAGCATTTATATTTGTGTTTCATTCAGTTTAATCTGTGCCTTGTAAGACTTTCCTTGAAGCACTTCAAGTTAAATTATGAACACTGAGTCTTTGACTCTTTTTTTCTTTTTCCTGCATCAATATGCAGACATTTGAATTTCAGAGTTATTTAATTAACTTTGTCCAAAATTGTTTGTAACATTCCTTTTTTCTCTTTAAGAATTTTAAGGTTCTGCAAACTTTCTGTTGTTATTTCAAACTGTTTAATAACTGTTGTAGTAATGAAGTTAAACTTCAGGTTAATTGTTAACAAATTTTATGGTGCTTGTTGTAAATTCTTTAATATAATCCGTAACCATAAACAACATTTCCTTGGGTTTCTTCCCTGTTCACTTTCCTAATCTACCATCTTTCCAACCCATCTTCCGTTAAGATTTTATCTTTCCACACCTTATTCCATCTTCCGAGAACAGGACAAACTCTACCCCCTGGATTTTATCTCAGTTTATCCTACGTGGCATTAATTAAGGTACAGCCCAGCAATTGCGTGGTGTGAAAATGGGAAAAACAATCTTCAGGGCTGCTGACGATGGAAATTGAACCCACTGTCTCCCAAACGAAGCTAACAGCTGCATGACCCTAAATGCACACCCTGCTTGGTCTGTTTCTTCCCTCATCCTTAACCTCTTAAGTTCCCTGTTATAATACCATTCCATACCACATTCAAAAGTATGTATCTGTTTTCACATTTCTCAACAATTGCTTTAAACCCATCCCAGAGGTTGTTTACATGTTTATTCACCACTTTTTTTATCATAACTGCTTTCTAAACATTTCCCCATGCCTCCCTTATCAACCATATGTTATGTTATTGCCTATGTTGGATGTGCTTGTGAACGGTTGGCTGTTGAGAGAGCTCTTGCATTACTGTAGTGATGAAGTAATTAAAACCTATTGAAATTGTTTAAATTTTATGTGTGTGTGTTCCATTTAGTGCTATGTATATATTGGTGTTTAGTGCTTGTTGGTAGAAACTGGGAGTAGTGATATTTATTTAAATTTTATAACAAGTAATTCATTTGGTGTTCAGTAGATTACGTTTTCTAAGTTAAGTAGGCTAGCTAGGTGTACCTTGTTCGAATTTTGGGTTTAGGAAATACTTTAGATAATAATATTAACTTTAAAACAATATTTTTAAATATATGTAGGTTCGCTGGCATAATACTTACAAAGTTGTAACTCATTGTAACTTACGCCGCAACTTTTCCGAGATTTCGTATAGATATCCATTCAAACTATCACAAAAGTAAAAATTTATTAAATTAAATAACACTATCTGCCTGTAAACTTTGATTTTAAAAAGAAGTTAAAGAGAATACATGGTAATTTCACTGGATAACGGTACTTAACAGTTTTTGGATTGTTGACGATTGTTGCTACATGCACAAGGTAGTTGTGTAAATAAATACAAATCAGATGATTACTATATTCCGATAATTTGTAGTCTTAGTTCCATGCATACTTTGTATTTTCCACCTTCGTTTATTCATCGAGTAAAAGTTAATAATCAAATTCCTATATCCCAATAATATTGCAGTTCAAGCCCCCGGCGTAGTTTTGACAGAAATTATTGTAGACAACCTCTTATTTTTCAGCATTTAAAGACACTTTTATTCTCCGTCCCGCGTAGTAGGAAAAATAATAGTAATCCACCAGCCGTAAAAATTTATATAACCACATTTCAGCTGAGAAGTGTAGTGTAGATACAGTATATTTTGATAGTACTGTATCTTTCCTGCTATATTCGTGTGTATCTTTCGTGTGTACCTATTAGAGGATAGTATAAATAATAACCTGTCTAAGCATTTACCTTTCTTCATAATCTATGAGTACAGTAGTTCTTGTAAATTTCAAACTTGCAATTTTCATTTCTGTTTATGCTTAGTAGTGGTATTGTAATTAAAATACGTCTGAACGCAGTTTAAACTTATTGTAGTGTACTGTACAGTAGTATATGAGTAATACCTTATTAGAACTTAGTGTGCTTATTTTATTATTATAAAATATTTGTGTAGTACCGGTATAGCAGAGGTATCCGTAGAAACTCCCTTATTACAGTATATTTAGATAGTGCCTTATCTTGCCTGCTATATGCGTGTGTTACCTTTCGTGTGTCTAAGCATTTAGCTTTGTTGATAATCTTTGAGTAGAGTCGTTCTTGCCAATTTAATTTCTGTTTGCGCTTAGTAGTGACATACGGTACCGGAATTGTAATTAGGATACGTCTGAACGTATTTTAAAAATTATTGTAGTGTACTGTACAGTAGTATACGAGTAATATCCTATTAGAATTTATAGTGTGCTTATTTTATTACTGTAAAATATTTGTGTAGTAGGCCTACTGCTGTAGTAGGCCTACTGGTGTAGTAGAGGTATTCGTAGAACTCTTACTAAAATTCGGTTGTTGTAATTAGGATAGGCTTAATTGCAGTTTGGAATTGTGTAGTTCTTGTGTATTCCTTTTGGTATTCAGCAATTAACAGCAGATTTTATCCTGTTAGGGGTTGTAGGATAAAAATAGATTACGACTAAGTAGTATTGTAACCTAGTCGTATATTAATTAACTTATTGTCGAGTGATTTTTAGTACTATCCCAGACAACATATCCCTCCATTCATTTAATTTTTTTGCACATAAGTAATTTTATCCTTCCTTTCATTTTCATTTTTTTCATAAAGAATGGCTAAGTAGTGCAAGTGTACGAACTGTGGGTGTGGCGAGGCATTGAGTGGTATGAGGGAGGAGTTGGAGAGTTTGAGGGAGATAATTAGGATTCTCACAGAAGACAGGACTCTCTTAAACTATGTACAGGTTACAGTAGGTGTACAAGAGGGAGGGGAAGGAAAGGGGGAGTTGTATAAGATAGGTGGTCTAATGTTCTAAGGGGAATGAGATTGCAGGCTAAGGGCTCTATTCAGGACAGGTGTCTGTGCGAAATCGGTACAAGTCACTCCAGGTAGAACAACAGAGGGAAGATGAGGGACAGGGAACTGTTGCTGAGATGTGTGGAAGTAGGAGGAAGGGAATAGGCAGGAAAGGGAAATGCAGAGTAGAGGATAGGAAAAGACAGGTGGAACAAAGTCATGGGAAGGAGAAAAGGGAGGAGGAAGTAGCTTCCGCAGCCATCAGGAAAGATAGGGCTGACCAGGAGGAGACGGGATCAAATGAGGTGGGAAGTGTTGGGGCTCTGGTCATGGGGGATTCCAACGTTAGACACGTGGGGAAAGTGTGTGGAGGAAAGGGAACCAGGGTAGAGTGTTATTCAGGAATTAGTTTTCACGTGCTTCACGTTGGTACCAACAATGTAAGGCAAGCTGATATAAGTACCAACATAGTTGGAGATGTGTGGGATCTGGTAAATGCAGCAAGGTTGAAGTGTAAGAAAGCTGAGATTGTTATAAGTGTGTAACCGTCCAGGCTTCTCCAGTCAGACTAATTTAATATACTATCATTTTATGCGATATCACTCGATATCAAGTTTATCCGCCATCGGCAATTATTCGTAATATCATATTTATTCAACGTCAAGCATTTGTAAATAAGGCTTTTAAAATCATATTATATAATTATAACATCATTTCTTATTTAAATTATTATATTAGGTAGGATTGGAATTCATTATGTACTATAAATATGGTCAATATGTTGAGACATAGTTGTTGTCATTTCATCTCATATTTGTGTATACGGAAAAGGTTATTCTTATAGCAGAGGAATTTAGCATGCCTCACTTGGATTAAACTGATGAGCAAAGGCAGTAAACAGCGACCCGCGCGCGAGGCTTGCTATGCGGAAAGCTACATCATCGCCACGCCTACTGGTCTTGTCAAGAAGAAAGAAGAGGGAGATGATAATGCGATCTACGAATCAGATGCTTCGTTATATAGAGAACTGATATTGAGCTATTATCAAGAGTGGGGAGAGCCCGGTGATATATAATGTAGCGCGGAGCATTCCTCGATTCACGGAGTCACGGATACTCACTCACATCGCTACTTCTGCTGAGAACCTAACTACTACTGTATTAGAACTTCTACTGTGAACATCTACTTTGAACAACGTTATTGATTTTGAGACAGTGTGTGGTGTCTCCGAGACATAGTTATTTTTGTACAGTGTGTTGTCGCTTCAACACTTTACTCAGCTGCGGTCATGTTATCGGATCTGCGTGAGACGAAACAAGCTTACGGCTTGTGTTATATTCAGTAAATCTTCTGGACGAAGAACTATGTTTAGTTCAAGTCCATGGGATTTGGTACAAGTCTGTACCGTATAAATAGTATAGCTCCGTTGGACTGAGATTTCTACTAACATGGAAAAATTCATATCTCTGAATTTTCTCCTCATACGATCAACGCTGATCAGTTTTTACAAGTATAGGGCCAATGTCTAATTTAAAGACTAGGCAATTAGGGAGTGCTAGTCCAGATAGCCCGTACCACATCAGAGAAGGAAGGATGTCCATGGAGCCAATTCTACATCGAGAAGAAGAGAACGAGTAACCACGGAAACGAGATGACTTCAACGGAAACTGCAATTGGTGAGCTTCAATTAGATAAAGCAAGGAATAGTAATTTGAGTAACGTAAATTCTAAATTCCTCCACGCTTTAAGGAACTTTTCCGATTCATCTCATATTTTTGTATAATAAATTCATTTGTATTTTATATTGCGTTAATTTTCTTTCTCAAACGATACTTAATGGTTAATTATTTAAAATCCTACCCCTGTAATTTAAGTATAAGTCTCTATGCTAGTAAATATAAATTTTGCTTTACAGTTTTGTTTAAAACTGTAACGGTGGCGCCCACACATCACATAGAGAAATGGGAAACCGTGGAATGTTAATTGTTTCTATTTGCGTGGCAATTTGCGGGCAAGCCACATATAGTTTATTTGATATTCATGTGTCCCAAGGTATTAATTTTCGTCTCATCTAGTGAGAAGCTTAGGGTCAAACAGTTACATTTGACGCACCAACGTGGAGCTCGAATACCATTAAGTATTCGTGGAAAGAAAGCAGTAAAATAGAGTCTGTGTATGTGAGGGTTAAGTGAGTGTCCATATAATTTGTATGTGTGATTTTGGGGGAATCATGGCTGCCCAAGGTGAAAAGGACATGAAATTACGTAGCGAAAACTTAGTAAAAGGAGGCGAGACGCTGAATTCTAGGAATATTGCAGATGAAAGCAATGAAGTAGATAAAACGGTAGAGAGTGGTGGGAGCATGGAAAATAGCACAGAATCTGATGTAGCTAGGATGGAGGGCGAAAAATAAGGTAATACGAATAGTGATAAGAATATTGAACAACTGTTTACTATGATGCAAGGGATATTAGAGCAAACGAATGTAATTAGGAAAGAAACGGATGAAATTAGGAAGGAAACGAAAGGGATAGATGAAATTAAGAAGGAAGTAGAGAGAACGAAAACCGAAATTAGCAGAGAAATAGAACAGACTAAAACCGAAATTAGCAGAGACGTTAATACTAAGATGGATGCTTTAAATCGTAGAAGCACTAGAGCAGCAGAAACTTTTTGAGAATCAGTTAGCGGAACAGGAGATGGGACGTAGCCAACATGAGAAAGTGGTAGAAAGTAAGTTAACTGAACATAGGAGCGAAGTAGACCAGCAGATCACAGCAATTAATTGTAAAATTCAGGAACAAGTAGGAGAAGTTAGTAAAGTTAGAGAACAAGTACAACAACAATAATAAAATGATCTGTGTGGTAAGGTAGAGATTAATGCCAAAATATGTAATGAAAAGTTTAAGAAAGCAGAGGAATATGCGGTTGAAATTAAAGCCACCAAGGAAACACAGGAACACATTGCGAATGACGTAGAAACTAGAGAGAAAAGAATTAATGAACGTAAGATAGGTGGGAGGCACAAATACGTAAAGAAATCAGAGAAAAGCAAGGTAATATAGCAAGTCAGTGCCATGGTACAAATTTCATATATGAAACAGAACTACCTAAATTTAATGGGAGGCAGACAAACCCTTTAGATTTTTTAAACACTGTTAAGAAACGGTTTGAAAAGGGAACAGAAGAAGGAATCATTGAATGGGAAGAAGCGTTAGAAATAATTGGTAAAGCTTTTATTGGGGAAACGAAATCAAGGTTTGCGTTGTATAAGAGCAGCATGACCAGTATGGTGGAATTCCAGAAATATTTCACGGAGAAATTTTGGAGTGAAGCTATACAAAGCAGGGAAAGAGAATGCATTGTCTTTGGGAAATTTAGACCACACGAAGTAGTTTCTATGACAGAATATTTTTTGGCCCACGTTATGATTTGTAAAAACGTAGATGGGATGTCAGCGGAGAGCGATATTGTGAAGTTATTACTCAGACATTTTCCCAACAAAATCCGCGAAGCTAACTGAATGCAACAGATAGAGTCTATACAGGGAATGGAAAGATTGCTAGCAAGTTTTGATGCGTTAGGAAATAGTAATAGTACACGAGAGCACACAAACTCTCAAACACCACCCAGAAGAAAAGAACAAAATCACCGTGGTCAGTTTCAACCGAGACAACAAAATCTAGGTAATCAGTCACACCAGCAAAATGGGAATGTTCAGAGGGAACGTAATGTTCAGGAAGGCACATGAATTATGATCTCGATGTCAGAGATGAGTTATTAAGGGAGGTGGAAATGGATCAAGTCGTAGTTGCTAGTAAAAGTGATAACCCCGTTGCTACGATCGTTATATGGAGGGCGCAGTATCAGGCTTTATTGGATTCAGGCAGTCAAAGATCATGTGTAAGTTTGAAGTGGTATGAGGACAGAAAAAAGGAGAATATGGAGATTGAAGACATGCCTGTGAAATCCACATATATCGTCACTGCTGTAGGTAAACGTTGCAAGCAAATATGTAAACAAGTTGCAATACCTATTTGTATTAACGGGAAGTCGAAAATTCAGATATGTCTTGTTATTCCGAATCTTATATTTGATGTTATCTTGGCATCTGACTGGCTATGTTTATACTCAGCTCGGTTAGATTATAATGAGGTGATAGTATATTGAAGGTGGGATAATGAGGATGTTAAAGTCACGTGGGACGCCGAAGTTCAGATGAAAGTGGAGGTTTGTAACATGTGGTGTGTTAATGAGGTTTCAAAAGATGAAGAAGAGAGAGCGGATTTTAAGTTGTGTGAAGTTTGGTTAGAGGAGAACCAAGATGATGCTTTGAGAGAAGCGGTAGATAGTAGCAAGTTGGAAGAAGGTCAGAGGGACCGATTGTTATGTGTTGAGAAAACAAAAGGAAGTATTTTCATTGAAACCTGGTAAAACACATGTGTATGAACACTCATTTTCAGTGATGGATCAAAGTATATTCGCTGGACCGAGATATCCGATACCACATAAGTATGCTAAAGCAGTAGACAATCAAATAGAAGTCATGTTAGAGGATGGTATTATTGAAGTTTCGAGTAGTCAGTGTGTCAATCCTTTATTAGTTGTGCCTAAGAACGACGGTTCTGCCCGTTTATGTATTGATGCGAGGGAGATGAATAGACGTATTGCTGCTGATCAATTGAAATCGTTAACTGTAGAGGAGCTGATACAGGATTTTCAAGGGAAAGTTTGGTTTTCTACTGTATATTTACGTAGTAGTTTCTGGCAGATTCCGTTAAGGGAGGAAGATAGACCTTTAACAGCTTTTAGTCAAAGAGTTATCTGTATCAATTTTGTCGTGTCCCATATGGTACTCGTACTAGTTCTTCTGCTTTAATCGTGCTTTGAATATTGCTCTAGGGAACAAAGCCGACCACTATCCCACTATTTATATTGATGATTTAGTAATTTCGTCTAGCAGTCTTGAAGAGCACTTAGAACATCTCGACAAGGTTTTTACCAAGTTAGAACAGGCAGGTTTCACTCTTAAACTGGAGAAATGCATATTTTGTCAGCCCGAAGTCATCTTTTTAGGACACCGTGTATCTGCAGTAGGTGCGACTCCAGAAAGCACGAGAATAGAGAAAATATTGAACGCAGAAAGGCCCAGGAATATAAAAGAATTGAGATCATACATTGGAGTATGTAATTTTTTTAGAAGGTTTGTTCTAAGATTTTCCTACTTATTAGAGCCGTTTAGAGATTTGCTGAAAGCTGGCAATAAGTGGAAGTGGGCAGAATACCATGAGAAGGCATTTGAAGAGCTAAAAGATGGTTTTAGGAAAGCTGTGATTCTGAAATATCCTAGGGGAGGTAAGAAGTATGTTATGATGACTGATGCATCACATTGTGGCAATGCTGGAGTTCTATGTCAGGAGGATGATGAGAACAACTTAGGGATTTTTTTGTTGGCTTCGAGAGGGCTTAGTGCTGCTGAGAAATGCTATACTATTACTGAATTAGAGTTCTTAGCGACTACATATTCTCTTAGTAAGTTCAAGATGTTCGTGTTGGGTACAAAATTTGAGACCTGGACCGACCATCATGCGCTATCTTTTATTTCTACTTGCAAATTGTCATCTAACAGGGTCAGTAGATGGATTTTAGCAATACAGGAGTATGATTTTAAAGTGGTACACATTAGGGGCAAGAACAATGTGTTAGCCGATTTACTATCCAGAGACTGGGATTTGTGTAATTAAGACTCAGGAAGGCATTTTAATCTGTGCATGTCTTCAGAAAGACAATAAGGAAGCTTTGAATAGATTGAAGAAGATGCGTTTTGAACAATTTCAGGATATTGAATGTAAAGATGTGATAAGAGAACTTGAGAACGGAGATCAGGAAAGTGTGAAGAAAGGTAGGCACACTTATAGAATGGTTGATCAATTTTTAACGAAGAATTGTGGTGACGATCGTTGGCGTATATGTGTACCTAAGTCATTGAGAACTGAATTAATTTGGTTCATTCATAAGGAGTTGGGATATTTTGGAGCAAGTAAAGTGTTGTATGAGATTCAGAGAAGTTTTGTATGGGATAAGATGGGAAGGGAAATTAGGAAAACTATTTCCTCTTGTGATTTATGTCAACGGAGTAAAGCTCCCAATAGGTATCTCGAAGGACCTAGGCAAGCGGTCATTACTGAGAAAACCAGTGATCTTGTTTGTATAGACTTATTTGGACCCGTAGTTCGTGGTAAATATGGCTATCAATACGTTTTTGTGGTGATTGACGCTCTTTTCCAAGTTAGTCAGACTGCATCCGATGAGAAAAGTGACAGGTCTTAGTTGTAGTAAGATTATTAGTGACAAGTATGTTCTTGGAATTAGGTACGCCTAGGAGGTTATTATCGAATAGCGGATCTCAATTTACCTCGAAGAAGTGGAAGGATGTGATGACAGAGTTAGGTATCACACATGTTTTTTCCTCAATTAGAAATCCGCAAGGGAATATGTGTGAATGCACGATGAAGGAATTAGGTAGGATGTTTAGATCTTTAGTGCATGACAAGCACACTGCGTGGGTTGGTTCTTTAGCGTTGATTGAGAAATGGATTAACATGGTTCAGCATGATAGTACGAAATTCACTCCATTAGAGGTTCATTGTGGCAGCAATCCAAGGAACAGGAACCTCAGCGGGACTCTCAGATATATGTCAGATTAGCGAGAGAGAATTTGATTAAAGCGGCTGAGAAGCGTAGCAAACAGCAGAAACGTCAGGTGTTAGACGAATTTCAGGTAGGAGATTCTGTTCTGTTACGTGTTCCCATGCTCTCGTCCAGTGAAGAGAAGGTGGCGAAGAAATTATTTTTGTTGTATCAGGGTCCATTCGAGATTCATCGTCGGATTGGTCCTTGTGCATACAGATTGAAAGATGGTAATCGTGTCATGTTGGGCACTTATAATATTCGTTCTCTGAGACGATATATTTCTGCGAATTAAGTGTAATGTCTCCCAGGTGTTGTTTTGATAACATTAAATGTACTTGAGTTAGAAAACGTGAATTCATGTATAGGTTGTGAACCTAAACCTGACACTATTGTAGAAGCCATGAGTAACTTGGGATTTTTTTGAAACTGCAGAAGGAAATTAATGCAATAATTGTCTAAGGCTATTCACTGCTACACATGGGAGGCTAGGGGTACCAGATCCATAATAGACTATATATTAACCGACTTGAATTCAGGAAATCTCTTAGGAATGTACGAGTTTTTCGCTGATTTTTCGATGATACAGACCACTATCTGATCTGTAGTGAACTAAGTATCTCTAGGCCGAGGGTAGAGAAAGTGAAATCCGTCTGCAAACGAAGAAGGGTAGAAAATCTCCAGGACGAGGAAATTAGACAGAAGTACATGGATATGATTAGTGAGAAGTTTCGAACAGTAGACAGTAAGCAGGTTCAGGATATAGAAAGTGAATGGGTGGCATACAGGGATGCTGTAGTAGAAACAGCAAGGGAATGCCTAGGAACAACTGTGTGTAAAGATGGGAAAAGGCGAACATCTTGGTGGAATGATGAAGTGAGAGCAGCCTGTAAAAGTAAAAAGAAGGCTTATCAGAAATGGCTCCAAACAAGGGCCGAGGCAGACAGGGATTTGTATGTAGATGAAAGAAACAGAGCGAAACAAATAGTTGTTGAATCCAAAAAGAATTCATGGGAAGATTTTGGTAATAACCTGGAAAGGCTAGGTCAAGCAGCAGGAAAACCTATCTGGACAGTAATAAAGAATCTTAGGAAGGGAGGGAAAAAGGAAATGCACAGTGTGTTGAGTAATTCAGGTGAACTCATAATAGATCCCAGGGAATCACTGGAGAGGTGGAGGGAATATTTTGAACAACTTCTCAATGTAAAAGAAAATCATCATGGTGGTGTTGCAAACAGCCAAGCTCATGGGGAGGAGGAAAATGAAGTTGGTGAAATTATGCTTGAGGAAGTGGAAAAGATAGTAAATAAACTCCATTGTCATAAGGCAGCAGGATTAGATGAAATTAGACCTGAAATGGTGAAGTATAGTGGGAAGGCAGGGATGAAATGGCTTCATAGAGTAGTGAAATTAGCGTGGAGTGTTGGTAAGGTACCTTCAAATTGGACAAAAGCAGTAACTGCACCTATCTAAAAGCAAGGGAACAGGAACGATTGCAACAACAATCGAGGCATCTCATTGATTAGTATACCAGGCAAAGTATTCACTGGCATCTTGGAAGGGAGGGTGCGATCAGTCATTAAGAGGAAGTTGGATGAAAACCAGTATGGTTTCAGACCACAGAGAGGCTGTCAGGATAAGATTTTCAGTATGCGCCAGGTAATTGAAAAATGCTACGAGAGGAATAGGCAGTTGTGTTTATGTTTCATAGATCTAGAGAAAGCATATGACAGGGTACCGAGGGAAAAGATGTTCGCCATACTGGGGGACTATGGAATTAAAGGAAGATTATTAAAATCAATCAAAGGCATTTATGTTGACAATTGGGCTTCAGTGAGTATTGATGGTAGAATGAGTTCTTGGTTCAGGGTACTTACAGGGGTTAGACAAGGCTGCAATCTTTCACCTTTCCTGTTCGTAGTTTACATGGATCATCTGCTGAAAGGTATAAAATGGCAGGGAGGGACTCAGTTAGGTGGAAATGTAGTAAGCAGTTTGGCCTATGCTGACGACTTGGTCTTAATGGCAGATTGTGCCGAAAGCCTGCAGTCTAATATCTTGGAACTTGAAAATAGGTGCAATGTGTATGGTATGAAAATTAGCCTTTCGAAAACTAAATTGATGTCAGTACGTAAGAAATTCAACAGAATTGCATGTCAGATTGGTAATACAAAGCTAGAACAGGTCGATAATTTCAAGTATTATGTTGTGTGTTCTCTCAGGATGGTAATATAGTAAGTGAGATTGAATCAAGGTGTAGTAAAGCTAATGCAGTGAGCTCGCAGTTGAGATCAGCAGTATTCTGTAAGAAGGAAGTCAGCTCCCAGACGAAACTATATTTACATCGGTCTGTTTTCAGACCAACTTTGCTTTACGGGAGCGAAAGCTGGGTGGACTCAGGATATCTTATTCATAAGTTAGAGGTAACAGACATGAAAGTAGCAAGAATGATTGCTGGTACAAACAGGTGGGAACAATGGCAGGATGGTACTCAGAATGAGATAAAGGCTAATTTAGGAATGAACTCGATGGATGAAGCTGTACGCATAAACCGTCTTCGGTGGTGGGGTCATGTGAGGCGAATGGAGGAGGATAGGTTACCTAGGAGAATAATGGAATTTGCTATGGAGGGTAAAAGAAGCAGAGGGAGACCAAGACGACGATGGTTACACTCGGTTTCTAACAATTTAAAGATAAGAGGTATAGAACTAAATGAGGCCACAACACTAGTTGCAAATCGAGGATTGTGGCGACGTTTAGTAAATTCTCAGAGACTTGCAGACTGAACGCTGAAAGGCATAACAATCTATAATGATAATATATGTATGTATGTATGTAATATTTTTTGCAATGAAAACAAGAAATTGCTTGCGGCCATCTAAGAGAGGTAAGCCACGTGTGATTACGTGTGTGTGTGTGTGGTGTATATATTATGATAACATGGAACTACCGAACACTTTGATGGTGAAGTGCAAAGATAGAGTTATTTACCTGTGGTTATGTTGTAAATATTATGAGTGTTGCTGACAAACTTTCGGAAGAAAATCGGCAGGAATTATGGAATACGGTATCATTGAAACAGACACTCTACAGTGAGATACAAGTTTTGATTATGTATGTGTTTTAGTAAGTGTTTGTAAGATGTAATGATGTATATATCAGCCGTATTGGTGTAGTGTGTTATTTTCATATATGTTATACCTGTAAATAACAGGAGGGTGTATGTAACCATCCAGGCTTCTCCAGCCAGACTAATTTAATAATACTATCATTTTACGTGATATCACTTGCAATCAAGTTTATCCGCCATCGGCAATTATTCATAATATCATATTTATTCAACGTCAAGCATTTGTAAATAAGGCTTTTGCAATCATATTTTATTATTATAACATCATTTATTATTTAAATTATTATATTAGGTAGGATTGGAATTCATTATGTACTGTAAATATGGTCAATATGTTGAGATATAGTTGTTGTCATTTCATCTCATATTTGTCTATACGGAAAAGGTTATTCTTATAGCAGGGGAATTTAGCATGACTCACTTGGGTTAAACTCATGAGCCAAGGCAGTAAACAGTGACCCGCGCGCGAGGCTTGCTATGCGGAAAGCTACATCATCGCCACGCCTACTGGTCTTGTCAAGAAGAAAGAAGAGGGAGATGATAATGCGATCTACGAATCAGATGCTTCGTTATATAGAGAACTGATATTGAGCTATTATCAAGAGTGGGGAGAGCCCGGTGATATATTATGTAGCGCGGAGCATTCCTCGATTCACGGAGTCACGGATACTCACTCACATCGCTACTTCTGCTGAGAACCTAACTACTACTGTATTAGAACTTCTACTGTGAACATCTACTTTGAACGACGTCATTGATTCTGAGACAGTGTGTGGTCTCTCCGAGACATAGTTATTTTTGTACAGTGTGTTGTCGCGTCAACACTTTACTCAGCTGCGGTCATGTTATCGGATCTGCGTGAGACGAAACAAGCTTACGGCTTGTGTTATATTCAGTAAATCTTCTGGACGAAGAACTATGTTTAGTTCAAGTCCATGGAATTTGGTACAAGTCTGTACCGTATAAATAGTATAGCTCAGTTGGATTGAGATTTCTACTAACATGGAAAAATTCATATCTCTGAATTTTCTCCTCATACGATCAACGCTGATCAGTTTTTACAAGTATAGGGCCAATGTCTAATTTAAAAACTAGGCAATTAGGGAGTGCTAGTCCAGATAGCCCGTACCACATCAGAGAAGGAAGGATGTCCATGGAGCCAATTCTACATCGAGAAGAAGAGAACGAGTAACCACGGAAACCAGATGACTTCAACGGAAACTGCAATTGGTGAGCTTCAATTAGATAAAGCAAGGAATAGTAATTTGAGTAACGTAAATTCTAAATTCCTCCACGCTTTAAGGAACTGTTCCGATTAATCTCATTTTTTTTGTATAATAAGTTCATTTGTATTTTATATTGCGTTAATTTTCTTTCTCAAACGATACTTAACGGTTAATTATTTAAAATCCTACCCCTTTGATTTAAGTATAAGTCTCTATGCCAGTAAATATAAATTTTGCTTTACAGTTTTGTTTAAAACTGTAATGCTGGCGCCCATACATCACATAGAGAAATGGGAAACCGTGGAATGTTAATTGTTTCCATTTGCGTGGCAATTTGCGGGCAAGCCACATATAGTTTATTTAATGTTCTTGTGTCCCAAGGTATTAACTTTCATCTCCTCTAGTGAGAAGCTTAGGGTCAAACAGTTACAAGTGGAATACTGTGTAGGAGGGATACTGACTGGTGGGTGATTGGGAATTTAAATGAGACTATGGAATGGGTATGTTGGAAACTGGGAGTGAAATTTCTAGATGCTAATGGGTGGTTAGGAGATAGGGATCTGCGCTCAGATGGCCTTCACTTAAACCGCAGTGGTACGTAAATGTTAGGAAATTTCTTTTGAAGGATATTAGGGAGGTACATAGGGAACAGGGAACTGGAAATCAAGTAGGGATGACATAAAAATGTTGGTGTTGAACTGTAGAAGTATTGTAAAGAATGGAATAGAATTATGTAATTAATATATATATACATTTACCAGATATTGTAATAGGAGTTGAATCATGGTTGAGAAATGATATAATGGATACAGAAATTTTCTCACGGAACTGGAGTGTGTCTCGTAGAGATAGGATAGGAATGGTGGGAGGGGGAGTATTCATTCTGGTGAAAGAAGAATTTGTAAGCTACGAAAATGTTAAAGACGAGAAACATGAAATTCTACGTTTAAGGCTCATTTCTAAAGATAATAGGTAACTTGACATATTTGGAGTGTACAGACCGGGAAAGGGTAGCGCTGACACGGATTCAGAATTATTTGATTATGTGGAAAACGACATGGAGAGGAATGTCATTGTAGCGGGAGACCCGAATTTACCAGATGTCAATTGGGAAGGAAATGCGAACGTCAGGAAGTATGACAAACAAATGGCAAATAAGTTAATATGGGAAGGACAGCTGATTCAGAAAGTGATGGAAAGTGCTGGTAAAACCAGATGAGCTCTATAGAGAAACTGAAGTAATAGATGGTATTAGTGATCACGAAGCTGTTTTTGTGGTAATTAAAAATAAATGTCAAAGAAAGGAAGAGATTAAAATTACAACTGTTAGGCAGTACCATATGGCTCATAAAACAGGCATGAGGGAGTTTTTAATAACTAAATATGATTGGTAGAATACGGTAAATAAAAATGTAAACAGACTCTGCGATAGGTTTCAAGCAATTGTTGAGGAATGTGAAAATAGATTTGTACCTTTAAAGGTGGTAAGGAATGGTAAAGATCCAGTATATTATAACAGAGAAGTAAAGAGACTAAGAAGGAGGTGCAGGTTGGAAAGAAATGAAGTTAGAAATGGCTGTGCAAGTAAGGAGAAACTGAAGAAACTTACTAGGAAAGTCAATCTAGCAAAGAAGGCAGCTAAGGATAACATGATGGCAAGCATAATTGGCAGTCATACAAATTTTAGTGAAAAATGGAAGGGTATGTATAGGTACTTTAAGGCAGAATGAGGTTCAAAGAAGGACATTCCAGGAATCATTAATGAACAAGGGGAGTGTATATGCGAGGATCTTCAAAAGGCAGAAGTATTCACTCAGCAGTATGTAAAGATTGTTGGTTACAAGGATAATGTCCAGATAGGGGAGGTGAGAAATACTAAAGAAGTATTAAAATTTACCTATGATAACAAGGACATTTACTGTAAGATACAAAAGATAAAAACTAGAAAAGCAGCTGGAATTGATAAGATTTCTGGGGATGTACTAAAGGCAATGGGTTGGGATATAGTACCATATCTGAAATACATATTTGATTATTGTTTAGGTGAAGGAGCTATACCAAATGAATGGAGAGTTGCTATAGTAGCCCCTGTGTATAAAGGAAAGGGTGATAGACATAATGCTGAAAATTTCAGGCCCGTCAGTTTGACATGCATTGCATGTAAGCTTTGGGAAAGCATTCTTTCTGATTATATTAGACATGTTTGTGAAATTAATAACTGGTTTGACAGAAGGCAGTTTGGGTTTAGGAAAGGTTATTTCACTGAAGCTCAGCTTGTAGGATCTCAGCAGGATGTATCAGATATCCTGGATTAAGAAGGCCAAATGGACTGTATTGCAATTTACCTATCTAAAGCATTTGATAGGGTAGATCATGGAAGACTACTGGCCAAAATGGGTGCTATTGGACTAGAAAAAATAGTGAATGAATGGGTGGCTATATTTCTAGAAAAAAGAACTCGGGGATTTAGAGTAAGCAAAGCTTTATCTGTCCCTGTAATAATTAAGAGGGGAATTCCTCAAGGCAGTATTATTGAACATTTATGTTTTCTTATATATATATATATATATCAATGATATGTGTAAAGAAGTGGAATCAGAGATAAGGCTGTTTGCAGATGATGTTATTCTTTACAGAGAAATAGATAAGTTACAAGGTTGTGAGTGGCTGCAGGGTGACTCGATAGTGTTGTGAGATGGACAGTGGGCAATGGTTTGATGATAAACGGGATTTAAAGTCAGGTTGTGAGTTTCAAAAATAGGAAAAGTCCTCTGAGTTTTAATTACTGCGTTGATGGGGTGAAAGTTCCTTTTGGGTATCATTGTAAGTACCTATGTGTTAATATAAGAAAAGACCTTCATTGGGGTAATCACATAAATATGATTGTTAATAAAGGGTACAGATGTCTGCACATGGTTATGAGGGTGTTTAGGGGTTGTAGTAAGGATGTAAAGGAGAGGGTATGTAAGTCCCTGGTAAGACCCCAACTAGAGTATGGTTCCAGTGTATGAGACCCTCACCAGGATTACTTGATTCAAGAACTGGAAAAAATCCAAAGAAAAGCAGCTCGATTTGTTCTGGGCGATTTACGACAAAAGAGTAGCGTTACAAAAATGTTGCAAAGTTTGGGCTGGGAAGACTTGTGAGAAAGGAGACGAGCTGCTCGATTAAGTGGTATGTTCCAAGCTGTCAGTGGAGAGATGGCATGGGAGGACATCAGAAGACGAATAAGTTTGAGTGGTGTCTTTAAAAGTAGGATAAATCACAATATGAAGATAAAGTTGGAACTCAAGAGGACAAATTGGGGCAAATATTCGTTTATAGGAAGGGGAGATAGAGATTGGAATAACTTACCAAGGGAGATGTTAAATAATTTTCCAATTTCTTTGCGATCATTTAAGAAAAAGCTAGGAAAACAACAGATAGGAAATCTGCCACTTGGGCAACTGCCCTAAATGCAGATCAGTAGTGACTGATTGAAAACATGTGCAAATCAGTCACGCACTTAGATGTCATTACTTAGCAAATGCATAGATTAATATATTGTATCACACGCTCGCGCGATTATACGAAGCGCAATGCTATTTTTTATCAAGTAATAAATTAAAATTCGCCAAATGGCTCCTAAAATATCTGTAATAATCACTAGTTGCTATCTTCAAAATTCTGTCACTAAAATACTAAAAAGTCCGGCTCCATGGCTAAATGGTTAGCGTGCTGGCCTTTGGTCACAGGGGGCCCGGGTTTGATTCCCTGCAGGGTCGGGAATTTTAACTGTCATTGGTTAATTTCTCTGGCACGGGGGCTGAGTGTATGTGTTGTCTTCATCATCATTTCATCCTCATAACGACGCGCTGGTCGCATATGGTCGTCAAATCGGAAGACCTTCACCTAGCGAGCCGAACATGTCCTCGGACACTCCTGGCACTAAAAGCCGTACGCCATTTCATTAAAAGAAAAAAGACTCCAAATCTAGCAACTAGTCTCTAGTATCGATTGGACTGTTGTGAACCAACACGAACATAATGCGAGAATGAGACACTGACAATCGATATACGCGTCGCGATATACAGGTTTCAATAAACATCACACATTCATTTCTCGTAGTAATAAACGTCGATATTTAATTTGAAAGCGGCCAATGAGCGAAGGATTTCCGGCCACTGGCGTACAAAGCTGAAACGGTGAGATTTGAAAACAAATGCTTGAAGTTCACCAAAAAAGAAAGCTAAAATCGGTAGAAATAATAGAATAATCGGGAGGCGGGAAAAACTGTTGAAATTCGGGAGTCTCCTGCCTAAATCGGGAAACTGGGCAGGTATGAACATATATAATCAAGTGTGCACAACACTACTGTACACATAATCTAATGAAACTACCTCATTAATAAATTTTATATCCTTCTTATGCAAAGCTGGCAGCCATGTCATAGGAATCTGAAAATAACCAACGGTCTACCACTCTTGTGTCACAACAGATTTTAAAATTAAACGTGATTACTAGATTCTACAAACACTTCTCTAACTGTCGGATGACACCACACTCTTCCAGATTCTTTCTTGTTGCCAAGAGTGCTAAAAGAGAACGTGCGATAATCGTTGCCATATGGCAACGCACGGTGCTAATGGGTTAAGGTACAACCCCAATATTTGTCTGGTGTGAAAATGGGAAACCACGGAACACCATCTTCAGGGCTGCCGACGGTGGGATTTGAACCCACTATCTCCCGGATACAAGCTCACAGCCGCGTGCCTCTAACCGCACGGCCAACTCACCCGGTCCATTATTTCTTAAGGTATGTACAAACCACCAAAATAGCTAAGGGATGTGATTCTTTGACAGAATACTTCACTTTAAATTATTAATTATTTAATTAATTTTAGATGGTACAGACATACAGGCTTTTAAAACTATTTTCAAGTGTTTAATTAAAAATCTTAAATCGATCTAAAATTAGTGAAAAAAGAATTGTGTTTTCTTTCAGATGCGCAATATCCTTGAAAATATTTAAAATATGTAATACTTATCAAAATATTTTTTATGCCTCGAAATATGTATAAATATGTAACTTAAAACTTCTGGAATAATGGTCCTTTTAGCGTGATTTGCCGACATTTTAGCTTTTCCTTTAGCTACATATATGGGAACAGAATATGTAATTACATATAATCTGGGCTCTAGTCATCACCAATAAAATAGGACATGCTACCACTGTAACGTGTGCCACTGAATGCAGCACTTCCTCACTCAACAAGAAACGCCCATATCCAATCAACCTGGATATACGCAACTTCATCATTCCGAAGATTCAAGAGATTTAAGGGCAAGGTCTCATCGAACCCTCTACATCCTGTTGGGCTTTGCCTATCGTCCTAGCGGAGAACAAGGATGGGGAGTATCGACTGTGTGTGGACTTCTGCAAGTAGAACACGAAGACCATTAGTGATGTCTACCCCATGCCCAACCTGAAAGACTCACTGAAACAAGTAAGTAGATCTAGAATTTTCAGCACACTGGATCTCAACTCCGGATACTGGAAAGTGGAGGTCGAGGAAAGTTCTAGGCCAATGACCGCCTTCATGACACCAAGAGGATTGTACTAGTTTACAGCAATGCCTTTTGGATTGAAGAATGCTCCTGCAAGCTTCATGCGACTAATGGATAAGGTATTGTCAGCATATATTGGAGATTTCTACCAAGTATATCTCAACAACATCTTAATCTACAGCAAGAATTTTCAAGAACACCTTGTACATATGAAGAAAGTCCTGGAAAGACTGAAAATTCATAGACTAACTTGACAAATGAAGAAGTGACACATCGCCCAGTCCCGCGTAGAATATCTTGGCCATGTGCTAACATCTGAAGGTTAAGAAAGGCAACTAGAGAAGAATCGAGCTATCGAAGAAGCTGCACACCCACAAACCAAGCGACAAGTACGTCAGTTCCTTGGCTTGTGTGGATGGTATAGCAGCTTCATGCCACACTTTGAAGAGAAGGAAATACCACTCACTGATCTACTCCATAACAACCACCCATTCCGATGGACTAGCAAGGAAGAGGCAGTATTCCAAGGCATTAAGGCTGGGATGTGCAACGCTCCCAGTGTAGCCCATCCCGACCCTCAACAGAAGATGTGCCTGCAGACGGACGCCAGTGACTCCAACTTAGGAGCAGTGTAATTCCAGGAGAGGTGCGATAGCGGAAGGGAAATCATCAAGTATGCCAGCTGAAAGCTATCTCCCACCGAACAAAACTACTGCACTGTTGTTAAGGAAGCCTTAGCCTAGGTGTGGACATGGGCTAATTCAGAGGCTACTTGGAGGGAAGGAAGTTCCAGCTGTACTCTTATAATGCAGCTCTCAAATGGTTGAACTCTGTGTCTGGCTCAAAATCTAAACTGATTCATTGGGCTCTCTTAACTGAAAAATTAGATTTTAATGTGCGTAATGTCCCAGGATCAACAAACATAGGAGCAGACAGTTTATCTTGGCAGCTGGCGAAGGACCTGAAACTAGGAGCAGCATTGTTGAAAGGGAGTTTCCACAAAAAACACAAGAGCAATCCCAGTGAACCTGTTCTTATGATCATCAAGAACGAACTTGATCTGGGAGTAATCAAGCAATGGCAAGAACAAGACAAGCCTTATAGGACCATGACGCAGTGGATTAAGATACAGAACACTGATAGTCAACTCATCCCAAGGAAATTAATAACACGCTACAAGAATTTTCGGGTTGACGGAGGACTCTTTAATGTACAGATCTCAGCTCTCCAACACGCCTGCAGTAGTGGTCATCCCGACAGCACACAACAGGCATCCTCAACTGTGAAAGGGCACTACATCTGAACCTGCAGTAAGGCGAGCAACTAGAAGGCAGATTCCAGTCAGCGAGGAAAACGGCTGCAATGCCCTTGGGAGGTCATAGCCCCGGACTTGATGGTTCCTCATCCCAGAACACAAGGGCTAAACAGGACTCCTAGTAATCATCGACCTCTTCACAAGATGGATTGAAGCCTTTCTGATACCAGAAGACACGACAGTATGCATCATCAGTCTTCTACATGATGAGGTATTCAGGCGCTATGGTTATCCATGGTACACTCTATCAGACAACAGGAGTCAGTTCACGTCAAGGAAGTGGCAGCAAATGATTACTGAATAGGGTGTGAAACACTGGACCATCCCTATCTACAACCCAAGAGTCAATCCAACAGAACGACGGAACCAGGAGCTAAAATGGATGGATGCCATGGGTCCACCAAATGGACAAGGAACATCGACTGTGGGAACATCAGATACTGCAGTCACTCTTCGCCCTGAGACGATGCATCAAAAGTGTCACTCGCTATTCCCCAGCGGAGCTGTTCCTTGGTCGACAGCTATACCACCACCCACTTCTGGTCAAAATGATGCAGCTGTTTCCCTAGCGCGGGAAGCATAAGCAGCAACAGGACATCAAGGAAAAGCAAGCTTTGGCTGAGAAGAGATCCCTTACCTAGGACAAGGATCAGGATGTCGAAGAGACCCAGATCCTCCTACCAGGCCAAGATGTACTGTGACGTAACCACCCAGACAGTAATAAGATTGGAGGATTTTACACAGGTCTCGCACCTAAATGAGTTGGTCCCATCGAGGTCGATAAGCAGCTGGGCCATGGTGTCTACATACTGAAGACCAACCCTCTTGTCAAGGTCCAAGTATCAGATTTGCAGCAAGTCACCAACCGCTGCACATACAGAGTAAGCCTTGTGCTGCCATGGGTCCACCTGGAGTAGAGGCCACTGATGCCACGGCACAATCTGGTCATGAGGAGAACGCATTGACTACCACTAAGCAGGAGGCTGGCGGCGAGGCAACACCGACCCCCGACACGCCACAGTCCGGTCAAGAGGAGGAGAGCACATCCAACGATGTCGAGGAAGAGAGAATATATAATCTACAACCAAGGCAAAGTCTGTAAAACGTTTCAAACAAATTTATTGAAAATCACCAATCCAATACTTTACAATCTTTAAGTTTAAGATACAAATATTACATAGATGTTAAAATGGGACATGTTTCGCTTAAGCTTTGTAAGCATTTTCAGCCGCACTTAATCTAAAGCTAAGTCAGGGTCCTGAACTGAAGTACATTACATGCTTTAATACAAGACAAAACAGTCATAAAAATCTAGTCTGTGGAGAAAGTGATGCTTAAATGTAACTAAAATTCAATAATAAAATTGTCATAGTATTATATGTACATGGAATGAATACTAGTGTTTGTCTAAAAAATTACAAGTTGGTTATTTGTAGAACGAGACATAGTCATAATGATCTAACATACAATTGGATTGTACAAATTATTTTATATTAATGAAGCGTGGATTAATTAAAATATTAAAAAAATTAATCTTCGAACCTTGTTGAATGAGAATCAGGTACGTAGAATTACAGTAGAGTTGTTGACTCTAAGTGGTTGCATGATAAGGTCAAAAGGTGCTTGAAGCATCAGTATAGAAGTGTTGTGTCTCCTTCTAGAATAATCTTTGTAATAGATTGCAGTCGTGAGGCGTCTAGCGTAGATTCAACAAATAGGGTGTTCAATAAAGCCTTAGATGTGAGAGAATTCACAATGTGGCGCGTATTGAAAACTGAAATGTGTAGGAAAAATAAATGTAAGTAGACAGAGAACATTCTATTAATGAGTGGAAGTTTAACAACGCTTACCCCTAGTGTTGACGGAGAGGTGACTAGCCTTGTTGGTTGTTTGAGACGATCTGGCAGTTGTTATTCTGCTGCTACATGTATTGTAGGGATGTGTCTGTGAAGGCGGAGAATGAGTCAGGAGAGGGGAGGTAGGCGGAACACTGAGGACATTAGGAGTAGGCGGAGGGGGTGTGGCGTGAATCGTTGAATTGGGAGTGGCTACACTACTATTGCGGTAGGGAAATTGCTGACGTGTTTATAATTAAATATTTTCATGAAATTATTTGTATTTATGTTAAAGGCAGTGAGTAATTTAGGGATTTGTTCAACTAATGGGCTATTTTTGTCGAGAAAATCATTTAGATTACTATTAATATTATAATGCTGATCTAGAAAAATGTAAGCATTTTCAAACTCGGTCATCAGTTTACTCTTGTTGACGTGTTTTATAATATGAAAGTCTTGTTCAATCGTGGTAAAGTTATAGCCTTGCATCCGGGAGATAGTAGGTTCGAATCCCACTATCGGCAGCCCTGAAGATGGTTTTCCGTGGTTTCCCGTTTTCACACCAGGCAAATGCTGGGGCTGTACCTTAATTAAGGCCACGGCCGCTTCCTTCCAACTTCTTGGCTTTTCCTATCCCATCGTCGCCATAAGACCTATCTGTGTCGGTGCGACGTAAAGCCCCTAGCAAAAAAATGTTATAGCCAGTATCCTTCATATGATTGCTCATAACGGAATATTTTCTATGTTTTGAAGCATTGTAATGTTCCAAATATCAAGTTTTGAAACTGCGTCCAGTTTGTTCTATGTACGTAAAAGTACATTGGGTGCATTTGAGTCTGTAAATTCTGGAATATCATTAAAACTAATCTTTCAAAACAGAGTAACTTAAGTAAATTTGAAATAGAAGAATTCATCAATCTACTGAAATTTGTTATAAGCAATAACTTTTTCACATTTAACGACAAAATCTACCATCAAAAGAGCCTCGCAATGGGCATTCCGTGTATTCATGACAATATTTTCAAGGACAAGCTAGAAACGAATAAAATAATTAACAGAATCAATGGTCTTCAATTGTGACTTAGATTTGTAGAAGATAGATTCGTTACCATCGACGAACATCAAAATAACAGTGATAATATATTAAAGTACCTTAGTGAACTTGACAATAATATCAAATTCACTACAGAAGACGAATCCAATAATTCTTTGAATTTCTTGGATTTAAATCTAACAAGGGCTAATGATAAATTCATATTCCAAATTTATAGGAAACCTTTGTTCGCTCCGTTGACTATAAAGAATGATTCTTTATATCCACATTTGCATAAGCACGCGACGTTTTACAGTTTAATTAACAGGGCACTAAAAATCCCACTTTCTAATGCTAACACAAAGAAAGAATTTGGTTACTTTAAAGATTAAGCTGAACTCAACGACAAACCAGATATTGTCAATAAAATTATAGGTAAAATCAAACTAAGAACCGCTTCAAAATCAACCCCCGAAAAAATAAGTTTTGCTGCCTTTACCTTTACTGTGTTGTTTGAGTCATAAGTCCATAGACTGGTTTAATGCATCCCTCAATACCACCCTATCCTGTGCTAACCTTTTCATTTCTACGTAACTACTGCATCCTACATCTGCCCTAATCTGCTTGTCATATTCATACCATGGACTATCCCTACCATTCTTACCACCTACACTTCCTTCTAAAACCAAATGAACAAGTCCTGGGTGTCTTAAGATGTGTCCTATCATTCTATCTCTTCTTCTCGTCAAATTTAGCCAAATCGATCTCCTCTCGCCAATTTGATTCAGTATCTCTTCATTCGTGATTCGATCAATCCATCTCACCTTCAGCATTCTTCTGTAACACCACATTTCAAAAGCTTCTACCCGCTTTCTTTCTGAGATAGTTATCGTCCATGTTTCACTTCCATACAATGCCACGCTCCACACGAAAGTCTTCAAAAACATCCTTCTAATTCCTACAATCAATGTTTGAAGCGAGCAAAGTTCTTTTCTTAAGAAAGCTCTTCCTTGCTTGTGCTAATCTGCATTTTATGTCCTCCTTACTTCTGCCATTGTTAGTTATTATACTACCCAAGTAACAATATTTATCTACTTCCTTTAAGACTTCATTTCCTAATTTAATATTTCCTGCATCACCTGCTTTCATTCGACTGCACACCATTACTTTTTTGTACTTATTTATTTTGATCTTGTATTCCTTAACCAAGACTTCGTCCATACCTTTCAGCAGCTTCTCAAGATCTTCTGCATTCTCAGATAAAATAACAATATCATCGGCAAATCTCAAGGTTTTTATTTCCTCTCCTTGGATTGTGATCCCATTTCCAAATTCCTCTTTGATTTCCTTTACTGCCTGTTCTATGTAAACAATGAAAAGGAGGGGGGACAAACTGCAGCCTTGCCTCACTCCTTTCTGGATTGCTGCTTCTTTTTCAAAGCCCTCGATTCTTATTACTGCAGACTGATTTTTATACAGATTGTAGATAATTCTTCGTAATCGGTATCTGATCCCAATCACCTTCAAAATCTGAAATAGCTTGGTCCAATCAACATTATTGAATGCCTTTTCTAGATCTACGAATGCCATGTATGTGGGCTTGTCCTTCTTGATTCGATCCTCTAAGATCAGACGTAAAGTCAGGATTGCTTCACGTGTTCCTACATTTCTTCTGAAGCCAAATTGATCTTCTCCCAACTCAGCTTCAATTTTGGTTTTCCATTCTTCTGTAAACAATACGTGTTAAAATTTTGCAGGCATGAGATACTAAACTAATGGTGCGATAGTTTTCACACCTGTCACCACCAGCTTTCTTGGGAATAGGTATAACAACATTCTGCCAAAAATCGGATGGGACTTCTCCTGTCTCATACATCTTACACATTAAATGGAATAACCTTGCCATGCTGGTTTCTCTTAAGGCAGTCAGAAATTCAGAGGGAATGTCATCAATTCCAGGTGTCTTCCTTGATTTTCCTGTATGCAGCATCTACCATTCCTAGGACCATACAACCTTCGACATCCTTGCACTTCTACTTCAGCCAGTCTTCCTTAGCTACCTTGCACTTTCTATCCACTTGATTCTTTAATCGCCTGTATTCTTTTCTGCCCTCTTCATTTCTACCATTCTTGTATTTTCGTCGTTCATCAATCAGGTCTAGTATCTCCTGAGTTATCCACTGATTCTTAGTTGATCTTTTCTTCCTTCCTAACATTTCTTCAGCAGCCCTGCTGACTTCATTTTTCATGACTATCCACTCTTCCTCTATTGTGTTTCCTTCGGCCTTTTATTTAGCCCTTTTGCAACATGTTCCCTGAAACAAAACCTCACACTCTTTTCTTTCAACTTGTCTAGATCCCATCTTTTTGCATCTTTCCTTTCTTCAATTTCTTCAGCTTCAGATAGCATTTCATGACCAACAAGTTGTGGTCAGAGTCAACGTCTGCTCCTGGGAAAGTTTTGCAATTGAACACCTGGTTTCTGAATCTCTGCCTAATCATAATGAAGTCTATTTGATACCTTCCAGTGTCTCCAGGTCTCATCTACGTATAAAGCCGTCGCTTGTGGTGTTTGAACCAAGTATTGGCAGGGACTAAATTATGATCAGTGCAGAATTCAACCAGCCGACTTCCTCTTTCGTTCCTTTGTCCCAATCCAAATTCTCCTACTGTATTACCTTCTCTACCTTGGCCTACCACCGCATTCCAGTCACCCATCACAATTAGATTCTAGTCACCTTTTACATATTGTATTAAATCTTCTATCTCTTCATATGTTATTTCGATTTCTTGATCAACCTTTACTAACCCGGTTAGATATCGTATAACCAAACCGCTAAACAAATATGACATCAAAATCGCGTACAAGACACGAAACACGAATTGTAATATATTTGTTAACTCCAACACCGTAAATTCAATACACAATAAATTTTCGAAATCCAGAATTTATAGACTCAAATGCGCCCAATGTACTTTTATGTACATAGGACAAACCGGACGCAGTTTCGAAACTAGATGTTTGGAACATTACAATGCTTCAAAACATAGAAAATATTCCGCTATGAGCAATCATATGAAGGATACCGGCCATAACTTTACCACGATTGAACAAGACCTTCATATTATAAAACACGTCAACAAGAGTAAACTGATGACCGAGTTCGAAAACGCTTACATTTTTCTAGATCAGCATTATAACATTAATAGTAATCTAAACGGTGTTCTCGACACAAATAGCCCATTAATTGAACAAATCCCTAAATTACTCACAGCCTTTAACATAAATACAAATAATTTCATGAAAATATTTAATTATAAACACATCAGCAATTTCCCTACTGCAATAGCAGCCACTCCCAAGTCAACGATTCATGCCAAACCCCCTCCGCCTACTCCTAATGTACTCAGTGCTCTGCCTTCAATATTTATGGATATTATTGTCATGGATGGCTCTAAAAAGAGCCGTTTACATTTTAAGATTGATTAGTTCTGCTTCTGGTGTGAGAGAATCAGCCGTCTAGGAAGAGTCCTAGTCCGTTGCCCAGGAGACACCCGGATGTATAACAATATCGCATGCCAATGTGAGTGCAGATCAAATAGCACACCAACTTTTGCTTAATGGAAAACCAAAGCTTTCCATGAAAGTAGGGAAGAATCCTATAGTCAGACAACCAGACGAGAGCAATGAGTTATCTAAGCATTTCACACTAACTGAACTGGAATTAGCTCTCAGTAAGTGTAAGATTGGGAAGTCAGCAGGACTCGATGACCTTCGAATGGAACAAATTAAGAACTTTGGTCCTACTGCGAAGTGCTGGTTGCTAGAACTCACGAATAACTGCGTTCAGTCTTCCATGATACCTAAAATATGGAGGAAGGCTAGGGTCATAGCCATTCTAAAACCAGGCAAAGATAAAAATGACCCTAGGGGCTACAGGCCAATCTCCTTATTATGCCATCTTTTTAAGATTCTGGAAAGACTAATCCTCAATAGGTTGACTGATAAAATCGAGCCACTTTTGATTCCACAGCAGGCTGGATTCAGGAGAGGGATAAGCTGCACATCACAGGTGTTGAAATTAAGTCAACACATAGAAGATGGCTTTGAAAGTCGGAAAATCACAGGAGCTGCATTTATAGATCTCTCGGCAGCATATGATACTGTTAATCACCGAATTCTCCTTGGAAAGGTATACAGCATGAAAAAGGACTTCCATCTGACTTGTGCCATTAGAAACCTACTTCAAAATCGAAGTTTCTTCGTTGAGTTCCAGGGAAAAAGAAGCAGATGGAGGATACAGAAGAACGGACTACCTCAGGGAAGCGTGTTGGCACCAATGGTTTTCAATATTTACACAAATGATCAGCCTCTTCCTGCCGGGACGAATAGTTTCATCTAAGCTGATGATTGTGTCATCACTTCTCAGGGGGATAACTTCGAGGCGATTGAACAAACATTGTCCACAGCTCTAGACACTCTTTCTGGCTATTACAAGAAGAATCAACTAACACCAAACCCAACTAAGACGCAAACCTGTGTTTTCCATCTAAACAACAGAGAAGCTTCCCGAACTCTGAAGGTCACTTGGCAAGGCATAGCATTACAACACAATCCTACCCCGAAGTACCTCGGAGTCACTCTGGATCGTGCCTTAACCTACAGAAAACATTGTTTGAACATCAAGCAGAAAGTAGCTGCTAGAAACAATATTGTGCGGAAGCTAACTGGAACATCTTGGGGAGCACAACCAGACACAGTGAGGACATCTGCCCTTTCGCTCTGCTATTCCGCAGCTGAATATGCATGCCCGGTGTGGTACAAATCTTGCCATACCAAAGCAGTTAATGTAGCACTCAATGAAACCTGCCGCATTATTACTGGATCTTTGAGATGTACACCTTTGGAAAAAGTGTATTGCCTTGCAGGGATAGCACCTCCCGATATTCGCCGTGAAGTGGCAGCCAAGAAAGAAAAAAGAAAGGTGTTGACATCGGAAGCCCACCCTTTGTTTGGATATGAGCCACCACGCCAGCGGCTTAAGTCTAGGAAGAGCTTCTTGAGAGTAACCGAGACACTTGCAGGAACAGTGCAGCAAGCAAGAATTCAAGAATGGCGCGTCAGAAGTCAACATACGAGGATCAGTCAATGGATGACCCCAAAAGAGGAACTCCCTCCTGGCCATGTCACAGACTGGGTGAATTGGAGAGCACTGAACAGACTGCGCTCTGGTGTTACGCGGTGCAGGGTAAACCAGAAGAAATGGGGTTTCGAAGTGGACAGTACCTTGTGTGTATGTGGAGAAGAGCAGACCACAGCCCATTTGCTGCAATGCAGTTCATGCCCATTCAGCTGCACAACAGAAAACCTGGTTAAAGCAAAGCCAAATGCACTTGGTGTTGCAAGGTTTTGGGCTCACATAGTTTAATGTGGCTCTTCGCCATTGGAGTATTTATATTATGTTTTATGTTTTTCCTTATCTTTAATTTTAAACTTATGTATGCTTCTGACACGATATAAATAAATAAGTGCTCTGCCTACTTCCCATCTCCTGACTCATTCTCCGCCTTCACAGACACACCCCTACAATACATGTAGCAGCAGAATAACAACTGCCAGATCGTCTCAAACAACCAACAAGGCTAGTCACCTCTCTGTCAACACTAGGGGTAAGCGTTCTTAAACTTCCACTCATTAATAGAATGTTCTCTGTCTACTTACATTTATTTTTCCTACACATTTCAGTTTTCAATACGCGCCACATTGTGAATTCTCTCACATCTAAGGCTTTATTGAACACCCTATTTGTTGAATCTACGCTAGACGCCTCATGACTACAATTTATTACAAAGATTATTCTAGAAGGAGAAACAACACTTCTATACTGATGTTTCAAGCGCCTTTTGACATTATCATGCAACCACTTAGAGTCAACAACTCTACTGTAATTCTACGTACCTGATTCTCATTCAACAAGGTTCGAATGTTTATTTTTTGATATTTTAATTAATCCACGCTTCATTAATATCAAATAATTTGTACAATCCAATTGCATGTCAGATCATTATGACTACGTCTCGTTCTACAAATAACCAACTTGTACTTTTTAGACAAACACTAGTATTCATTCCATGTACATATAATACTGTGACAATTTTATTATTGAATTTTAGTTACATTTAAGCATCACTTTCTCCACAGACTAGATTTTTATGACTGTTTTGTCTTGTATTAAAGCATGTATTATACTTCAGTTCAGGACCCTGACTTAGCTTTAGATTAAGTGTGGCTGAAGATGCTTACAAAGCTTAAGCGAAACATGTCCCATTTTAACATCTATGTAATATTTGTATCTTAAACTTAAAGATTGTAAAGTATTGGATTGGTGATTTTCAATAAATTTGTTTGAAACGTTTTACATTCTGTATCCAATATGGCTATCATAATGAGACTCATAACATGTAACAAGGCAAAGTCGACGAGCATGACAAACTGTTGAAATTGTTTCAAGTTATAGGGGAGATATTGATGCACGTGTGTAATGGACTAGTATAACTTGGAAACAAATCTCTAAGCCCATGGATACATAGTGAAAATATCAAGCTCGATTAGTTGGTGGTGGTATTGTTATTATTATGACTTGTGAGGTGTGGCTATAAAGTTGTTTACATATGTTATTATTATTATTATTATTATTATTATTATTATTATTATTATTATTATTATTATTATTATTATTATTATTATTATTATTATTATTATTATTACTATTATTATCAAGGTAGTTATGTATGGCAGGTTGTCAGGAGAGACTTTATTTGGTATAAATCGTGGTTGTATCATTTATTACTTGTGTGTTGTATGATCTGTGTTGTGTAACAGAACCTGTGAGGTTATGTCACAATACTTCTGTTGTATGATTATTAATACGACTTTATTTAATGTAAGAACTCGTAATTTATAGTATATGATTTATTATTGCCTGTGTATTTTATGTACAAGTCTGATGTAATGCTGTGCAACACAGGGTAAGAGTCTAGAACAATGCACCTTTGTCACTCAAGTTTTACAGAATGTTCTATTCATTTGTATATAGGTTATGGGAGACTCGAGAAGATGTCAAAAGCATAAGAGATGTAAGGCTTTTCAGGCGTTTGCTCTATTAACCAGCGTTTCATCTTAGGTCTAACACTAGACTCATCAGAGTGGGATGTGTCAGACCCACTATGTATGCAGGTGAACTTATCAGAAGCCCTATAAGGGGCACAGTCTGATAACTGCATAAGGAAGATAAAATTTCCACAATGGAATTATTGCCCGCCTAGCAATTCCGAATGGAAAATTCTAAATTCCCATGGAGGGAATTAGATATTTTTCACCAATAGAGCATGTCAAAATGTCAAAAACATAAGAGATGTAAGGCTTTTCAGGCGTTTGCTCTATTAACCAGCGTTTCGTCTTTGGTCTGACAGTAGACTCATCAGAGTGGGATGTGTCAGACCCTACCCACTGACGCTGGGGTGTATGCAGGTGAACTTATCAGAAGCCCTTATAAGAGGCAAAGTCTGATAACTGCATACGGGTGATAAATCTCCACAGTGGAATTATTGCCCGCCTAGCAATTCCGAATGGAAAATTCTAAATTCCCATCTAGGGAATTAGATATTTTTCACCAATAGAGCATGTCAAAATTCCCTCCATGGGAATTTAGATTTTTTTCTTTTCGACTCGAGAAGACATGAGAAAGCATGTTGTTAAGAACTAGTAATAGGTTTAATGGTCCACAAAATCAATACACTTCACTTTACACGTGAGTACAAATTCAATGTTAAAATGTGTCACACATTCTTTGTTACCGGTACATGTTTCATCTAAGTTAAGACTTCTTCAGCCATAGCATCTCGTATCTAATTAAAATACATAATTATTACTGTCTAATAATGGAGGTGTATCAATACGAATCCACATGATGAAGTTTGTAAATTGCAACAAAGGCATGTTGTGTCATACTTTTTTGGAAGCCAATCCAGGCAGAGTATATATAAGGACAGTCTTGAGTTCCCGAGTTGAGTTGTGAGCGGGAGTCGTTAGTCGAGTTAAGTACGTGAACACATGTTGTGGTTTTACCGTTGAAGTGGTTATGTTGTGTTGATCTTGTCAAGTGTTCCATGGACAACTGAGTTCAAGATGGTGGTTCATTTGATGTGTAAATATTAATGTGTATATAATTTGTAAATAAAACAGTGTACACAATTGACAGCATCTCGTGTGTGTGCCTTTGTGATTATGACAAGTAATAGAGCATCTTTCTTTCTTCCCACATCTTGGAAACAGCTGTTCACTAGCAAAAAATTAATAAAAGTTCCTGGTGTCAACACCAAGCTTCTTTGTTGGATAGATAATTTGACGAGTGGTCTGATCTTGTTTTCCATTGGCCTCTCAATAACCCTTCTTGGAATGGAAGGGATCAGTATAGGAAGCCAACTGATGACTATATTAAGATCTCCCAACTTTTATAGCAAGACTGTACCGCCTTTCCGGAACATTTTCTTTTTACAATTTTTTATGTCGCACTGAAACAGATAGGTCTTATGGAAATTATGGAATAGAAAAGGGCTAGAAGCAGGAAGGAACAGACTGGGGCCTAAATGAAGTTACAGCCCCTGCAGTTGCCTGATGTGAAAGTGGGAAACCATGAAAAGCCATCTTCAGGGCTGCCGACAGTTAGGTTCGCACCTACTATCTCCCAAATTCAAGCTGACAGCTACATGACCCAAACCATGCAACCACTTGCTTGATCTTTTCTCGCTTTCATCTCTTAGGTTGGAGTATATCCCGTCATTCTCCTCACTTTCTCACAAATGGGTGGAGCTTTAGCCATTTGCTCTCCCTCCCACCTTCCCCCCTCTGAACCAGTGACAGGCCTACCTATTGTCATTTCATTTTGTAATGCCGCAATGTGTGTCCTGTTGCTACATAAATTGTATGTTGATTACAAGGGTTACTTGTATATTACCATATCACCCTAGACACTGATGCTCTCTTTACTTTTATGAAAAATTTCTTTAAATTTTACATTATTCATTTTATCATCTGTCCATTTTATGGGGACTGGAAATACCCCGAGCTCCCCTCCTGTGGATCTGCCTATGGCCCACCAAAGTAGTATAGGTCTATATGCCTACTACGTCAGCTGATGATGAAGAAATTGAAAGAATATATGAAGAGTTAGGACAATTAATACAATATATAAAATTGTAATGGGAGAATGGAATGCAATGGTAGGTGAAGAAAGAGAAGGTAATGCAGTAGAAGAATTTGGACAATTTAGTTCTTACTTATACTTGGTTCAAATACCGCAAACGATAGCTGTGTGCATGGGGAAGAACTGGAAACACTGGAAGGTATCAAATGGACTTCATTATGACCAGCCAGAAATTCAGAAACGAGGTGTTGGGTTGCAAGCAAACTTGGTGAAGAAGGAAATGAGTTGCCCATTTGCAAAGTGGGCCAAGTCCATTTTGACAGAATGTTGGTAAATGAGGAAAACTGATTTTCACTATCACAGCTAATCTAAAATTGTAATTTTCTTTTCACAATAGCTAACAAATAAGCAGTTTAATTTGTAGAAGCTGTGAAATCTGTGGTATTTGAAATTTTCATTTAGCCCGTTTTGCAGGTGAAGAATGGAGTTAGCCCGTACTGCAAATGCCTAGGTGGTCTGAGAATCTATCTTTGAAAATTAATGAAAGTGTTTACTAAAAGAAGTAGCCTCATGCAACATTGTCTGTACCGTTAACATCCATAAGTTCAAAATCAAAATTCCTAGTGTCGTTTCCCTCATTTGGTGCTGCGTCTAACTGCAAACTTTCTTGCTGCAGAAAAACTTCATTGAAAAATTCTAATGTCTCCACTTGAGGCCATGATTCCCTAAAGTGCAATTCTAGAAGCTTCCTCATGGCCTTCATTTTAGCTGGCTTTTGTCTGACCTCTTTCGGAATCAGATCAGGAATGACATGTTTTGGAAATGCTTTCCTCCTTTGAGAAGTTTTGGGTTCTCCACATTCAAAATTGTAGAATGGCTCTCCCTGCAAAAGGCACGCCTTCTTGTTTGCTGTTTTGGTGGTGATGAATTTCTTAGCTCTTTGAAATTGGAAATGCCAGCTTCCAGGACTCTCGGCGAAGACGTTGGTGAGTTGCTTCAAATTTCTCACTTCACAATATTCCGTCCCCAACAAAACTACTTTAACTTAGAAATTTTCCATCATGTTGATGTCGTTGTTTGAGTTATCAGCCACGCATATGTTTTTAAACTTCCTCTCCAAGTTCCCGAAGGTTCTATCGTGGGGGATGAATGAATGGCCGACGATCGGAAAGCACATTTCTATTCTTTGGATGTGTATTGGAGCCTCGCGTAAGAACAAATGCATCTCGGCATTCCAACTATAGTCATACCGTCATAACTATCCAAAAACAATGGTATTCTGATAATACCTTTCAAATCCACATGCTCTAGTTGGTGATGTACACCAGACGCGATTTCATTGGAGCATTTGGAGAACTCATCTCTAACCAAACATAGGACGTGATGTTTTCTGGGGTCTGAGTGCTTGTGGATGAGCCCTGGCAAACTGTCAAGTTGTACATGTAATAGTAAGCAGGTTGGTCGGGAACCTTTGGAAGCACTCAATTCTTTTTGGCAGTCATAGCTAATCGTAAGTTCTCCATAATTTTCTTTCTCATGTTTTACTGCGCCAGTGTGGCGGGAGAAACAAATGCAGATCTCCGGTTCTGCCAATTTAATCTTCTACAATCATGGCATTCACAATCGCATATTATTTCCTGAAAAGAGAACCTTGACAACATGATGGAAAGATAGCCCATTTTGTACCTGCACCCCTTTCCTGTGCCTATGCTTTCATGCAAACATAACCCATTTTGCAACTGATGTGCACTTGGCCCATTTTGCACCCTGAGTCAGCAGTCACTTGTCCTACTTTGCAGCCGCATGTGTTTTTTCAAACACTTCACAATCTTCCATCCCCAACAAAACTACTTTACCATAGAAATTTTTCATCATGTTGATGTAGTTGTTTGGGTTATCAGCCACGCTTATATTTTTAAACTTCCTCTCCAAGTTTCCAAAGGTTCTATCGTTTAGGATGAATGAATGCCCGATGATCGGGAAGCAAATTTCTATCCTTTGTATGCGTATTGGAGCCTCGCATGAGAATCACTGAATCAGCATTCCAACCACAGTCATATATTTTTGACAGCCAATAAGCAACTCTGTCTAATAGTGCCAACAACACTTTTTTACATCTAGTACATGCTGTATGTCTTCCAGAAGCTGAATCATAAATACTTCTGTGTATACGGATGGCAAGCACAAGCTGCTCATGTGTCTTATGGTTCTTGCATCTGATTGTTTAAAGAAGTAAATAAATGAAATCCAAGGAATTTACAGTCACCAGTTAAAAGAATGAAGAGTTTTGAGGTTCTTGAAATTACTAACAAAATTTGATACGTCAAACTGCTTTTATTCTAAGTAGGAATGAACATAATATTTCATCACCCTCCTGACTTTAATATGAATTCTCCTCATTTTCACAAGAGATTTAAATTTTATGCCTAACTGTACGTGGGAACAATTGTCCATAATTTTCAAATTATGCCTACTTAGAAAAGACTACTTTATGCTCTCTATTCTCTAATGATTCAATACATTGACACTTTAGAGCAGCATATCATTATTATTACGATTGGTTCATGCGCCCATGAACGTATGATTTATTGGCAATTCTCACTATTTTCGGAACTTTTCTACTTGTTTGAATTTAAGTATGATGTTGCGCTTACCTTTAATTATGTTATGTTTAGTTATTTTTCGTTGATTTATAACAAGTTCCCCTTGGCGTGCACTCATGTTACAGGTCATACGAACACTGTTTGCTTATTTCTTCCTTTCGCTTCGCTAACCTACGTCATTTTTACGTCGCCTGTTGATTGGTCACATTACCTTCACATGACTGCTTGCGTCACCGGTAACTTGTCTCCTTCTGGTACCGAGAATGTGTTCTTCCGCGTCTTTCTATTTTTCATTGGTTATTTCTGCTTTTTCCCTTGCCTTTATTACATTATTAATTGTATGGAAATTATGAATATTCTTTCTGGACTTCTCTTTTTTCATTATTTTGTATTTTTTGGTAAGGTTTCTCATGTACGTTTTAGTAATTATTATGGTTAGTCTTGCAGCACTACTTTTTGTTGAATCTGGAATATTCTGCAGTGCTTCTTAAGGACTGCTACTCAACATGCTCCACTCCACTCCACTCCACTCTGCACTCTGCACTCTGCACTCTGCACTGGACTCCGAACCTGGACTCCGTTCCAAGGCTCGACTTGAGGACTCGGCGTGAGGACTTGGCTCCTCACTTTGCTTCGGGCAGCCCGCTAGAACTGTCAATTCGCAGCAACGTCCATGGGGACTACACACCCAGCCTACAAGCCTCGCCGCGTGTTTGGAAGCGGCATTTCTCATGACATGTAATCACTTCGCCCTGCTTGGGGCCGTTGACACGGGCTTGCCCTCCTGTATAAACAAAACTATGTCAAGCCGAGTACCTTCTACTTCGCACCAGCTGGCCTGTTCAGCAATTCAACTCTATTAAATTTCATTAATGCGAGCCTGGAGTTAGCATTCTGCTTTACTTTTATGGACACTTTTAATCTACGTTTATCGGCATGTCTGATCTAGAAGATGACATTTCCTACTGAGCTGGTTTGCCTAAAAGGATTTGAATTTTACACTGCAGTGTTGGACTATTAATCTGACAGCTCAATGTTTTCATTATTGTTAATGTTATCTCCCCGGTGGAGAATTTAATGTTGCAAGTCTGCCTCAAGTTCGTTATTAAATTTCGTGTCCTTTTCAATCTATTGTTAAAGCAACCCATGTTTTTTCTATTTAGCTTCGTCATTTGATGTTTTTGAATATTCATTTACTACTATGTAAAGTTTCAATACTGGTTTGGCTTGCGCCAGCCTTTCACATTTAATGCAATATTCAGATAATTCAGAATTTTTTCAGTTTCAATTTATAATCACTATCATGTGCACGGCCGGTGGTCAGTTCGGCTCAAGGCTAGGTGTACGTCACTTGAATTTCGTATTTAATCATGGATCAAATTATTCAAATAATTTATTGTTGTTTTTTCTGAAAGATCATAATAAATGTTGTTGTTGACTGCTGATCCTTTATCTTTCATTCCCGTAAAACTGGGAATTACTCCTGGTTCTTTCCTGGTTTTACCAATGATTATTATTATTATTATTATTATTATTATTATTATTATTATTATTATTATTATTATTAGATCTTCTATGCTCAAATCAAAAGAATTTGCCTACCTGGTTTCCCTCCTGATCAGCATTTACTGCAGCATGATAGAAACGGGATGCTTCGTCCGGTATTAGCAGGAACTGCAAAATATTTTAAAATCATTTATATAACTTTAAAGCTTTTACAGTCAGTCAAATTCCTAATCACAATACATATAATACTATAAAATACGTGTGTATATTTGCACAATAGTGTTTGCACTGTGTAAGCTTGCCAATGATTATAAATTGGCGCTGTCATGTGACCCGTTAAGTAGGCAAATACCACCACAACTACGATAACGGCAGCCAAAGATATATGAACTAGCAGTTACACCACTGCCCCAGTTCATCAATAACAAGTGGAAGCACCAAAACCGACACAATTCACTCCACACAAACAACAAAACAAGAACTTACCTTAGCTAGTAGAGAAGTGTCTCAACAAACCGTGGATAATTAAATAAACCACTGTGCTGGATACCAGAACACAATATGAGTGACAGAAAGAACAACAAATATTTTCTTAAGAAGTTTAATGTAATTTTAATCTTGATACCCTAAATAACACAACTTCATTGAAATATAAAACCGTCCATTAAAGAGAAAAACACCTATAATATAAGGTAATTAATTAACAACTCAGAAATCTCGTTAATAAATATGGTCGACCAACCTAAGATAACAGAAAAAGGTACATGACTACATGATAATTACATTAAGTGAGTAGTACCTTTGGGGTGCAATTCAAAGGGTGACTTCAAAGTACAACATTTCTCTTCATTCACTCTTACTTTCATTTAACTAATTATTTTCGTCAGGATTGTCATGTCCAAGGACATGAACCTTCATCAAGTAGCAATACATAATAATACATAGTGATTATTTTGGTAACTCAATCCATTGGCTGTGCTGTCTGAGCAGCCATGTGTTGGGGTGATATAGAATGACAGTTAAAAACAGAGTTGTGTGAAGTCAAGAGGTCTCACGAGGAGGTCGATATGTACAAATCTAAATAGTCACGTCCTGTCGTCTGAAGATGGCAAGAAAAGGGGGTAGTTTGAAGGATACCATACTTAAAATTAATGGGCGACCCAATTAAGTGAAACGGGAAGCAGAGTCATGTTTATGATGACAAGTATTAGAAATGGGGGAGTTATTTTATGAGCATAGGTTTAAGGGCGAGAAGTCAAGTTCATGTTAATAAATATTGCCACGTCCATAGCTTGGAATTTTGTGAAGCATGGGGGAGGTGGTAGCACCAATGGTAAGCCAGTAAGGCTTTATCTGAGAGGAGAGGAGACCCTCATATCATATTGCTAGTCCCTTTAAATACGTATGTACTGTAATTGTAGGAACAAGCGACTTATTGCATTAGTCTTCGCTTTAGGAGCCTTGCCTCCCGCTCACGTTAGAGAATTGTGACCAATTCTCCAAGCGGTCTCGCTACTTAGAATATTTCTTGGTAGATCAGGTTGAACGGTGGTGCTAACACTTGGTATTCACCATTCATAATTTGATTCTCGACTTAAGCCCTAGTTCTTCTGTGTTTTATCGTAGTTGGCAACTTAAAGCTTGAGGAATCTCTGTGAGACTCCACAATACTCTGTTTTTAACATCGCTTAGCATTTCAGTGTTACTCTAATGCTTTAGAGTCCACTTGCATTTACTTGGAGTAGCCGTTCTGAGGAAGGCTAGTGCCAGTACGTCACATTATGTGACCGACTTCAATTGTACGTGTATATTCTTTGTACATCATCTGTCAATATACGCACATATATAGGAAATCATGAGTTTCAACTCTTAACAACCAACTTACCTAACGCCTATAAATTACCATCTTATATCCCTTTCGTTTTTAGTACTGTTGTTAGCCATCAGGTGATTCCACTCACCGCTCGGCGTCTCATCTGTTGGCCGGGATACGAGAGGATAGTATGATCATGTAGCTTTCGCAAGGGGATCAGGCTTATTACGTGTCGAGTGACATAAACACAAATAGAATAAACAGACGCTAAGACAGGCGAAACAAACACAAACGAGGTAAAGGATAAAGTCATGTAAAAGGTTGGATAAAGTGTTAAAGTCACACAGACACCGAAGCAGGCAAGTAGCTAAATAATATATTTACTATAGCGTCAGCCGCCCAAAAAAAAAAACAACACCATCACTACAGAGTAGCCATGGTAACCAACATACGCCATCAAGGGTTAGCAACGACCAATCACAAACAAATAAGCATAACAATGGTCGTAAAATAGAGAACCAAGAAATCCTGAAGGTACAATTACATTTTACAAGATAGAATAAAAGGAATAGCAGGAATAAAATTAAAAGAGAACCAAATTTAATTTCTGATACCCTGGAGAAAACTCACATGGTCCTTAAACCTTTCCAACAGGAGGAGTTCCTTTGAAGTACATTTAGAGGGGATACAGCTTATCTCTCAAAAGTCCACATTAATAATAATATCAATAATAACTTTTCATAATTCCCCAAATTAGATGAAACATAATACGCCTTCATACCACACGTATCCTGATCACTTAGGATATGTACATCAATATATATAAATTTCTACAGAGGAAACCCGAAAACATGAACAGCTACTGCCTTTTATTTTTTAAAGCAACTATTAGGATTATGGCAATTTCAAAAGTCTTAAACACACCAAGGTTCTAGAAGAGCGCATATTTTCCAAAATATCATTCCAGTCTTCGAAGTTAAGGTTCAATTTAAATGAAGGAGAAACTTATAGTTGCAGCATCAGGATTGTAGTAACATCAAAGCGTTAGTTGCTCCATACTCACGTAATGATAATTTCAACAAATATTACATTATTGCAGAAAAGGAGGATGGTTTTCAAAATAAAATAAATAAAACTTTAAAGGATGGCAGAACACCTTCACGCCAAAATATTATGTCGGATCCATAATGTGGTCTGAGCCCAGAAGCCAGAGCGAGTACCCAACATGTCCTTCCTCCAACATTGTCAAGCAATTCTCACTCTTAATGGCGGATAACTTGCCGCTGGAAGAGAGCAGATCATCTAAGATGGTGAGGAGCTCCCTGATTGGTCGGAGGCGAGGCCACAGTTCGACCACACCATAGCAGATGGCAGCACACAGCAGAATAAGATTTAGGTATCGAGAGCAAGTCCCAGGGAATAAATTAATTACATAAGATATATGATGACTTAAAAAACAGGAGAAAAGCCAGGTTGGGAATTCAAAATGTGACACAGATTTCTAGAGCAAATTGGCCAGAACAAAAATGTCAGAGGAGAAGGGAAATGAACACAACACATGCGTGTCACATGAACAAGAGAGACAAACCTATGAATTCAGAAGTCCTCCACTATTACCTTAGTGACTTTGAGAAATTTCTCTCTACTTATCTTAAGCTGTTAATACGACCATTACCTCCAGCTACTACGTTAGGACTGAAGCCAGTTCCCTTGCTCCAGCTGGCATATGTTATGTAGGGTGTTGAGAAAAAGATGGTAGACAATAACTCACTTCTGAGGAGTGGGGGCTGGGGAAGTGCTCCTTCATTAAATTGTGTGTATTAGCGAGCAAATGCATGATAATGGTTCTGAATGAAAATGTGGAAATTAATTAAACAGTACCTTCTAAGACATTACTTTAGTGATAAATAATGACATACTAAACATCCCAAGTGGTGAGAATGCTGCTTAAATTCAAGGAATTTATCACAGACAAAAGTAACCGAATCCATATTCCAGACGTTTAGTGTCATCGTAGCCTCCTGTGGGATTCATCAAGTGCTAAAGAAAAATAGTTTAAAATGTTACTGTGGTCTTGGTTAGCCATGTTAATTTTGAGGGGAAGGTGGAAGGCTAGAACTTTGTTTGGCGGAGAGTGGAGAAGGAGTGTTATGTGGTCATATTTATTTTGATGTATGTTAAAGTTTGAATGCATGATAATGATTTTGGTGAAATAAAAATGTAGTAATGAAAAGTCCTTCTATTTGCACTACCAAATTACTTCCCAGAACAACTTTCCACAATATTTTCATTAGTGCTCAGTGAATCCCACAGGAGTCTCCTATGATGATATACATCAGGAATGAGTTAGGATATTCTTCTCTCCTTTTTAGTCCAACCCTTCGTAAGGTTGTAGTGGCATCACGCGACAATCCTTTTGGTGATCTTCCTCCAGGAGTCTCTGCTTTGGGCATGGTGACTTGCTTGCTGTAAGCTCATCCTGGTCAAGTTCTTGATCTGGTCCATCCATCGTAAAGGTGCACGTCCTCTAAGTTTTTGGCCTTTGAATTTTCCCTCTATGATAAGTATTTCCATTGTCTTCTGTCTTCTGACAATATGTACAAAATATCTGAGTTGTTTTTGGTTGATAAGGGTCGACAGTCTTGTTCTGATGCCGAGCTGTTGCAGGATCGATTCATTAGTATGGTGTGCTGTCCATGGTATTTGCAGTAATCTCCTATAGCACCACATTTCCAGAGCATCAATCCTGCGGCGATCTGCCGTCTTCATCGTCCAAGTTTCTGCTGCATAGGTCGTGATAGGGAAGATCAGAGTTCGAATAAGGGTGAGCTTTGTCATGGAAGTGCTGGAGGTGTCCTTCCAGATGCAAGTACTTTTTCTGTTGAATTTCTCGCAATCACAATGCGCTTGCGGATCTCAGGTTCATGGTCTCCAGTATTTGTTACAATAGATCCTAGATACTCGAAGCGACTGACAAACTCATAATCCGCAATTCTTCTTATGGCAGGTCTGTTATTAAAAGGTCTACAATCATCACTCTGGTCCTTTTATTGTTGACTTCAAGACCATATTCTCTGCTTCGCTCGTCTAACCTCCGCATGATGGCTTCTAGTTCATGATCATCTGTTGCAATTATCACAGTGTCATCTGCATATCTGAGATTGTTAATTTTCCTGCTACCAACTGTGATGCCATCAGTCCAGTCCTCGAGAATCTGCCTCATAATGTACTCACTGTATACATTAAATAGGAGGGGGGAAAGAATGCAACCTTGTCGCACTCCAGCACTAGTAGAAAAGATGTCTGAGATGTTGCCATTAACTCTTACTGTCGCAGTGTTTGATGATTACAATTATTGAATCAGGTAAACTAAATGTCTCGGCATCCCCATCTCAATCAGTATAGCCCAGAGCTTTGACCATTTTACCTTGTTGAAGGATTTCTTGTAGTCCTAAACGCACAGGAACATCTTGATATTGTACTCCCTTGTCTTCTCTATGAGCTGCTGGATGTTTAGGATCTGCTCACCAGTTCCTTTGCCTGGAACAAACCCAGTTTGTTCCTCTGAGGTTTCTGGAAGTAAGAAGGTTTTCAGCCTCTCCTTCAACACCGTGAGCATGATTCTACTGGCATGGGAGATGAGGGCTGTCGTTCGATAGTTTGCACAGTCAAGTGGAGAACCTTTCTTGAACAGTGGTACAAGGACGGAGTGGCACCACTGGTCCGGCCAATTTCCAGATGTCCATATCTTCTGACATAACTTATGGAGGATGTCAACACCTAGGTCACCCATGTTCTTTAGGATTTCAGCAGTGACTCCATCTTGGCCTGGGGCTTTCCGGTTCAGGAGCTTTTTTATTGCATGTTCCACTTCTTCTCTAAGGATCATTGGTTCAAAGTCTGTTAGGTTCTGGTGACCTGGCATTGGTTGTGGGTCATCAGTGGACAGCTTGATGCAGTATTCTCTCCATACTTTGGCAATGACTGCTGCAATTGTGATGATATTCCCTTGGTCATCTTTAATAAACAATTAAACAATTAAAATTTGGTACATTGATGGAATCTTATGAGACTGATGTGGTGATAGGAGTAGAATCATGGTTGAGAGAAGGGGTGGGTAATAGAGAAGTATTTCCAGAAGGGTACACAGTCTATCGTAGAGACTGAGGAGATAAAAATGGAGGGGGGGTGTTTATTCTGGTGAAGGAAACTTATTGTTCACATGAATGGTTTACCGATGAAAGGGATGAAATATTAGGGATAAAATGAGTTTGTGATAATATGAAGGAGGTGGGAATCATAGGAACATACAAGCCTGGAAGAGAGGAAAGAGACATGGAAATATTTGAGAAAATAATAGATTATACTCATAAAAACAATAATAATGATATGGTAATAATTGGGGGAGATCTAAACTTGCCTGAAGTTGAATGGAATGGAGCTGCAAGTGAAGCCCATGAACAGAACTGGCAAATAAGTTACTTTGGGGGGGAGGATTTACACAAGTAGTACAAGAACCGACTCGTCTCAATAACTTACTAGATGTATTCTTGGTTAAACCATGGGAAATTGTTGATAAAACTGAGGTAATTGAAGGAATAGGTGACCATAAGGCTGTAATAATGGATGTAGGACTGGTACCAAAAAGGCTTAATAAGAGGGTCACACAAGACAAGAAATTATACAGAAAAACTAAAGTTGATGAATTTGGGACTTACCTTAAATCACAATTCAGTTGTTGGATAAGTGAAGGGAGTAATGTGGATACACTTTGGGCTAAATTTAAAGGAATCATTTGGGAAGGAGAGAAGAGATTTGTACCTGTTAAGAAGGGTAAAATGACCTCAGACCCTGTTTATTATACAAGGGAAATAAGAAAATTAAAAAGAAAATGTAGAATAGTAAACAGGAAAATCAAAGAGGGTAGGGAGAATAGAGAAACTAGAAAACAGCTAAAGAGGGAACTGAATAGAGTGAAAAAGGAAGCAAAAGAGAATTATATGAATGGCATTCTTCAAGAGGGTAATGACCACAAAGGGAAATGGAAAAAGCTGTATTCATATATTAGGAATCAAAAAGGAAAAGGAATCCAAATTCCTACAATGGTGGGAGAAGGGGGTGAACACTATTTAACAGATACTGAGAAAGCAAACCTCTTCAGTAGGGAATTCAGAGATTCAGTAGAAGATTGTCAGGACTTGGAAACCATAACAGAAGATAGAGAGGGAGAGACACATAGGGAAACAAGAAGCTTCTCATTCACAAATGAAGATATTTTCAGAGAAATCCAACTGCTTCAGCAAGGAAAAGCAGCAGGAAGTGATCAAATTACTGGGGTGGTATTAAAGACGATGGGGTGGTATATAGTGCCTTATTTAAAATTTCTCTTTGACTATGTCATAAATAATAGTGTAATACCAAAGGAATGGAAGGAATCTATAATAATACCAATTTATAAAGGAAAGGGTGATAAAAGGAAACCAGAGAACTACAGACCAATCAGCCTGAAAAGTATAGTTTGTAAAATACTGGAGAGTTTAATAGCAAAGTACATCAGAGGGATATGTGATGATAAAAATTGGTTCATGAGGAGGCAGTATGAATTTAGAAAGAAATTTTCTTGTGAGGCACAACTGGTGGGATTTCAGCAGGACATATCAGATCAGTTGGATTCAGGAGGCCAGTTAGATTGCATAGCCATAGATCTTTCCAAAGCCTTTGATAGAGTGGAACATGGAATATTATTAAAGAAATTGGAGGGAATAGGACTGGACGTAAGGGTTATACGTTGGATAAGAACATTTCTAAATTCAAGGGTTCAGAAAGTCAAAGTAGGAAATTATATATCACAGGAAGAGAAAGTTTGGAAGGGAATTGTACAGGGTGTATAATCGGTCCGTTACTTTTCTTAATATACGCAAATGATTTAGGGAACAATATAACATCGAAAATAAGATTGTATGCAGATGACATAATTGTTTATAGGGAAATAAATAACATTGAGGATTGCTCAGAATTACAAAGGGACATTGAGAGTATCCAAGAATGGGTTGAAGAAAATAATATGAAGGTTAATGGAGGCAAATCAACTGTTACAACATTTACAAACAAGAGCTTTAAAACTGAATTTGAATATACTTTGGATGAGGTAGTTATCCCTAAAGATGGCAAGTGCAAATACTTAGGTGTGAGATTTGAAAGTAATTTGCACTGGAAGGGTCATGTTGATGACATTGTTGGGAAAGCATACAGATCGTTACATGTCATAATGAGGCTACTTAAAGGATGCAACAAAGAATTAAAAGAAAAAAGTTACTTAAGTATGGTTCGTCCATGATTGGAATATGCAAACAGTGTTTGGGATCCTCACCAAGAATACCTAATAAAAGAACTAGATGGTGTGCAGAGGAAAGCAGCAAGATTTTTAACAGGGGATTTCAGGAGAAAGAGTAGTGTATCAGAAATGTTAAAGGAACTTGGTTGGGAACCTTTAAGTAAGAGAAGGGAGAAAACTAGACTTATAAGATTATATAGAGCCTATACAGGAGAAGAAGCATGGAGAGATATCCGTGAGAGGCTTCAGTTGGAAAATAATTATATTGGTAGAACTGACCACAAGTACAAAATTAGAAGGAATTTTAGCTGAAGCGATTGGGGTAAATTTTCATTCATTGGGAAGGGCGTGAAGGAGTGGAACAGTTTACCAGGGGTAGTGTTTGATCCTTTTCCAAAATCTGTACAGATATTCAAGAAGAGAATAAACAACAACAGAGAAAATAAATGAAATGTTAGAGGGCATTCGACCAGTGCAGGATATTGTAAATAAAAAATGCGTGTGATTAAATTAATTCCATCCCCTGGTCTATGGAGTTTGGACAGCCCGAGTAGGGGACTGCCTGTAGGGGTGAAGTACAGTGGGGACTTCGAGGGCCCTGGGACCGCTACGGTAGCTGTGAAGGCCCTTCAGGAACTCTGAAAAGTGGTAGCAAAAAGGGCTCTGGTTAAGACGCAGCAGGTCGTTATGCTACTTATGTTCCAAAATGGGTAAAATATAAATATGTAAATAAATTCAATGTTAATTTTAATCTTATACCAGTTGTAAATTATTATTAGAAGTAATTTCACATACTGTATATGAGTTGACTATGTTTGTAAGATATTATAAGTAGAATTTTGTAAACAATATAAATTTATTAAGGATGATGTATGTGTTTAATAGAACAAATTATTAGCGTAAATTGTATAATATTGTATTCTAGGAAAATTTTCTTTTTCTCTTGTTAATTTAAAATTTAGTGCTTGACAATAATGTATTTTAGTGTACCATTTGCCACCGAGGTAGACACCTCATTTGCAAATAAAGAGATTTTTATTTTGATTTAATAATCTGAGTCTGCGCTGTGTTTTTTGGTCGCATGTGCCTCTAGTTCTGCACATAGTTTCTTAATGTGTTCATTCTTGTCTCTTCTACAAGCGTGTTTGATATCACTGTTCATTTTTTTCATTAGTCGTCCTTGTTGTTCTAGATCTGTAACTGTGAGCCGGATGTTAAGTCTCATTTCAACCAGGCATGACATTAAACTGCGTCTACCGAGTGACCACCGATATAAGTGGCCCCCCTCTACCAAGTGCCAACGGCCTCCCCGGAGAGTGCCAACGGCCTCCCCAGAGGGCGGACGAGCAGGTAGAGGTCCAGGGCACCCTCTTGTCCTTGGGGTGGGAAACTGCCCCTAAAGGCGGACGAGCCACTGGATGGCCAACGGCATAGGATCAGAAGGCAAGGGGAAACCACCTGATTATCATCCCTTGGCGCATCATGCAGAGTAGAGGATATTCTTGTCTGTACTAAATTATCTGAATGTGGGCAGCGTTCTTGCCACTCTAGATGTTTTAGTACATTATTATTTACCACTAAAAATAACATCTTATAAGGTAATCTTTAATTCATTTCCATATTTCCATTCAGAATCATTATCATGCATTTGCTCACTAATACACATAATTTAACCAAGAAGCACTTCCCCTCTGCTCTCCAAACAACAGAGTTATTGCCTACTGTTTAATAATAATCATAATTAGTGTTTTGACAGACTGAAAAGGATTAAAGTTGTATTAACTGAGTCAACACTGAAAACGTATGCTTCTTTCTTAACAAATTTAAAACACCATGTCTAGCATAAGATCTTTAAAAAATACATTTCATGACATTTATTTTTAGATTTGAAGGTCAGGAACTCATATTAATTCAAGTCATGAAGATCTGTAAGATAATAAATATTCAAGAATTATGGAGCTGAAAAAAATGTGAAAAATCAGAAGCACAAGTTAATGAAGAAGAAATCATGTCAAAATTCTACCAACAGAGGCAAACTCACCGCAATATCGTTGTTGGAGTCGAAAATAAGTGCTGGGCCCAGCTGGCCTGAAGGCCAGGTATCCTGTAGAAGAAAAGAACATTCTCAGATTTCCCAGTCAGTACATTCACTTCAGTCACTCTTTTGTCAACTGGACTTGACTAAAGACTGACTGAATGGGTGGCTATGTTTCTAGAAAATACAACTCAGAGAATTAGAGTAGGCACAGCTTTATCTGTCCCAGTAATAATTAAGAAGGGAATTCCTCAAGGCAGTATTATTGGACCTTTATGTTTTCTTATATGTATCAATGATATGTGTAAAGAACTGGAATCAGAGAAGAGGCTTTTTGCAGACGATGTTATTGTGTACAGAGTAATAAATAAGTTACAAGACTGTGAGCAACTGCAAAATTTATTTATTTTATTTATTTCATTTCAATATAGGCACCTGAGCCAAGGCTCTTATTGGTGCAATACAAATAAATGACAATGGCAGCTATATTCACAATCTGATTACAAAATAAAATACAGTAAGTATATAATTTAACATGGTGTAAGAGATAAGATAGGACAAAGCTTCCTAACCATAATTACCATACTATTTCAGGTATTTAGTTACGTTACTTTTGAAGATAGATAAAGTTGGTAACATTTTTATATTTTTCGGAAATGAGTTATACATAGTTATAGAAAAATGCCAAAGAGAGTTTTGACCATAACTAGTGGAATGAATCTGACTGTAGTGAATATTATAAATAATTCTTGTTTCATAATTATGAATCTGTGAATTGGTAATTACTGATGTGTTTGAGCGGACTAATTTGTTTTGAATATTATAGATCATAATTATAGAAGCCTTTATGCGGAGGTTTGGAAGTGATAATATATTACAATATTTATACAGATCTTTAGTCGGTGTCAGAATGGGCAGTTTGAAAATTATTTTTAGTGCTCTCTTCCTAAGGACCTCTACCTTTCCAAATAATTCTTTATTACAGCATGCCCAGACATGTATCATATAAGAGATGTGGCTTTCAATAAGAGCATAGTAAATACCTTTCAACAACCCACGAGAAAACTTATATCGCAATCTACTGAGGATACCAATCACAGGGATAATTTTATTACAAATAGTCTCCACGTGATTACTCCACGACAGATTTTCATCTATAATCAGTCCTCGATAATGTTGTGAGATGGTCAGTAGGCAATGGTATGATGAAAAACAGTTAAAAGTCAGGTAGTGAGTTTCACAAGTAGGAAAAGTGCTCTCAGTCTTAATTACTATATTGATGGGATGAAAGTTCCTTTTGGGGATCATTGTAAGTACCTAGGTGTTAATATAAGGAAAGACCTTCATTGGGGTAATCATAAAAATATGATTGTAAACAAAGGGTACAGATCTCTGCACATGGTTGTGAGGGTATTTAGGGGTTGTAGTAATGATGTAAAGGAGAGGGCATATAAGTCTCTGGTAAGACCCCAACTAGAGTATGGGTCCAGTGTATGGGACACTCACCAGGATTACTTGATTCAAGATCTGGAAAAAATCCAAAGAAAAGCAGCTCGATTTGTTCTGAGTGATTTCCGACAAAAGAGTAGCATAACAAAAATGTTGCAAAGTTTGGGCTGGGAAGGCTTGGGAGAAAGGAGACGAGCTGCTTGACTAAGTGGTATGTTGCAAGTGGTTAATTTCATTTTTAGGCTGCATTGAAATTCAATATATTGAAATTTACAATTAATTTATTGAAAACCATCTGTTCAATACATTACAGCCTTTATGATATAATCATTCTATTAAGATTGTTACGGTACATGTTTCACCTGTCATAGCAGGCATCACCAGACATAAATTCTATACTCTAAGTCAGAGCTCTGAAATGGATGTTATGTTTATAACTATTGCATAAAAACTAGTTGTTTACAATAATTTACAATGATGTATAAGAACAATATGGACACATTTCGGGTTGAAATTGTTTATCTTGTCTTAAAGTTTTAATGGGATATCCCCTGTGAACCATGTGACCTTGCAGCGGTGGGGAGTCTTGCGCATCACAATGAAGCAGAGAGCTGAGCCGCAGGTGCAACCATATCGGATGGTATCTGTTGAGAGACCAGACTAAGGAATGGTTCATCGAAAGGGGGTGGGGGGTAGCAGCCTTTTGGAAGTTGCAAGGGCGGCAGTCTAGATGATTGACTGATATGGCCTTTTAATATACTCAACATGGCTTAGCTGTGTTGATACTACTACACGGCTGAAAGCAACAGGAAACTACAGCCGTAACTAACTCCTGAGGACATGCAGCTCTCTCTGTATGAATGATGTACTGATGATGGCTTCCTCCCGGGTAAAATATTCCGGAGGTAATCTAGTCCCCCATTCGGATCTCCAAGTGGGGACTACACGAGATGGAGTGATCATCAGGAAGATGGATACCGACATTCTGCAAGTTGGAGCGTGGAATGTTAGAAGTTTGAATCGTTGTGGTAGATTAGAGAATCTGAAAAGGGAGATGGATAGACTAAAGTTAGATGTAGTTGGTATAAGTCAAGTACGTTGGCAGGAAGAACAAGATCTTTAGTCAGGTTACTACTGAATTATCAACACAAAATCAAACAGAGGAAATGCAGGAGTTGGTTTAATAATGAATAAGAAAATAGGGCAACGGGTAAGCTACTACGACCAGCATAGTGAAAGATTAATTGTCATCAAGATAGACACCAAACCAATGCCCACCACAATAGTCCAGGTCTATATGCCTACTAGCTCAGCGGATGATGAGAAAATCAAAAGAACATATGAAGAGATAGAAGACTTAATAAAATATGTAAAAGGTGACGAGAATCTAATTGTGATGGGAGACTGGAATGTAGTGGTAGCCCAAGGAAGAGAAGGTAACACAGTAGGATAATTCGGATTCGGACAAAGGAATGAAAGAGGAAGTCGGCTGGTTGAATTCTGCACTGGTCATAATTTAGTCCTTGCCAATACTTGGTTCAAACAGCACAAACAAAGGCTTTATATGTGGACGAGACCTGGAGACACTGGAAGGTATCAAATAGACTTCATTATGATTAGGCAGAGATTCAGAAACCAGGTGTTGGATTGGAAAACTTTCCCAGGAGCAGACGTGGACTCTGACCACAACTTGTTGGTCATGAAATGCCATCTGAAGCTGAAGAAATTGAAGAAAGGAAAGCTGCAAAAAGATGGGATCTAGACAAATTGAAAGAAAAGAGTGTGAGGTTTTGTTTCAGGGAACATGTTGCAAAAGGGCTAAATGAAAAGGCTGAAGGAAACACAATAGAGGAAGAGTAGATAGTCATGAAAAATGAAGTCAGCAGGGCTGCTGAAGAAATGTTAGGAAGGAAGAAAAGATCAACTAAGAATCAGTGGATAACTCAGGAGATACTAGACCTGATTGATGAACGACGAAAATACAAGAATGCTAGAAATGAAGAGGGCAGAAAAGAATACAAGCGATTGAAGAATGAAGTGGATAGAAAGTGCAAGGTAGCTAAGGAAGACTGGCTGAAGGAGAAGTGCAAGGATTACATGTTATAATTCTCATGTTCAGGTCCGTATTGAAGTGTACAATGAAGTCAAATAAATATTAAAGTTTATTTATTCTACCTGTTCAATACATTAAAAAAGGATAATGAATTAAATAAAATTATAGGGATATGTTTCGCCCTTTAATTATGGGCATCTTCAGCCTTAATCTCAAACTGAAAGTTGATTAATCAGGTACCTGATTGTAATTAAATTACATATGAATGTGAAGGAAGTGTTGGAAATGTGCAAAATGGTTGACAATAGTTATGAAATTCTTAATATCAGGCTTTAATGAAGTCTAAAATACAAATATTCGTAAAATTATACACTTTCTTGAATGTAGTTAAGAAATTCTTGAAATTAGGCCTTAATGAAGTTTAAAATACAAATAGTCATGAGTTTATACACTAGAGGAAACTTTTGGATCTTAAACAGATTGAATGTCACTATAATAATCACATCCAGTGGGGTTTATAATAAATGTGAAGTGATAAAACTGTAGTTTTCTAGAGGCATGAGAGAAGAAGAGTGCTTGAAGGTAAGTTGCTGTGTTAAATGTTAGCAGGAAGGAACGGCTGTAGTTTCTTGTGTAGAGCCTTAAGGGAAGTTTGGATTGAAGTCTGGAACAATAGGAGATTTACGTGTTAAAGAATGAATTTGAATGAAAGAAGAGTTTAAAGAGAAATCGAAGTGTGTAAAACCACTTACCTCTTTATTAACGTTGAAATTGGTTGACGTATTGAGAAGGTGGAATATTAAAATTTTGTATTTACTTTAAGCATAGTCTCAACTCAATACGGAACCTAACAATGAAGTTTATTACACATGATATTAACACTAGGTTGACAATTGAAGTCAAATAGCAGTCAAAATATTTACAACAGATTTTTCAGTATGTACAAAAAATCAACACGCTCTGCTTAAAATGATTTGTGGATTATGAACAGCGATTTTAACGCCCCGGCCACCCCTCTTCACACGACATACTCCCCTCCATTAACGACACACCCCTACAGCATGAGGAGCAGAGGTAAAGCAATTGTCAGATCACCTCACACAAGCAACGCTGCCGGACATCTCTCCCATAGTCTAAAGGGTAAGTGTTAAGAAGATTAATTCCACTAGTGAAACAACTCCAATTGCAGCAACGTTTTCGTCTTATTCCATAGACTTCAACACACATCACATAGCAGTTTCATTTATACCTAAGAATCCAGTTGGACTCCTCTTTAGACTTACATGGGTGATAACTTCACAAGCTTCACGACCAAGGCAGCATACTAGCATATTTAAAGAGAAAATGGAATAGCTCGTTATGAATGAGACTTGATCCACATCCTCCACTAGCTATACTTGCTATCTAACCAGCATTTTCACTTTGAATATTATTAATAAAGACTCTCATATTAATAACGACAACATTTCAATCCATAGAAGATTTTAGATAATCCACAAATCATTTTAAGCGGAGCGTATTGATTTTTTGTACTACTGAAAAATCTGTTGTAAATATTTTGATTTCATTTGCCAACCTAGTATTAATATCATGTGTGTTAATATTATTTTACATTGTTTCCATTAGTTGGGAACCAAAATATGATATCTGATTAAAACTTTAAGACAAGATTTACCAATTCAATCCAAAATGTGACCATAATGTTCTTATACATCATTGTAAATTATTGTAAAAAAACTAGTTTTTAAGGAATAGTTTTAAATATAACATCCATTTCAGAGCTCTGGCTTAGAGTATAGAATTTATGGCCGATGATACCTGCTATGACAGGTGAAGCATGTACCGTAACAATCTTAATGGAATTATTATATCAAAGTCATAAAGACTGTTAAGTATTGAACAGGTGCTTTTCAATAAATTAATTGTAAATTTTAATATAAGTGGTATGTTCCGAGCTGTCAGTGGAGAGATGGCATGGCATGACATCACCAAGAATACCTAATAAAAGAAATAGATAGTGTGCAGAGGAAAGCAGCAAGATTTGTAACAGGGGATTTCAGGAGAAAGAGTACCGGTAGTGCATCAGAAATGTTAAAGGAATTAGGGTGGGAAATTTTAAGTAAGAGAAGGGAGAAAACTAGACCTATAGGATTATATAGAGCCTATACAGGAGAAGCAGCATGGGGAGATATCCGTGAGAGACTTCAGTTGGAAAATAATTATATCAGCAGGACTGACCACAAATATAAAATTAGAAGGAATTTTAGCAGAAGTGATTCGGGTAAATTTTCATTCATTGGGAAGGGTGTGAAGGAGTGAACAGTTTACCAGGGGTAGTGTTTGATCCTTTTCCAAAATCTGTACAGATATTCAAGAAGAGAATAAACAGCAACAGAGAAAATAAATGAAATGTTAGAGGGCATTCGACCAGTGCAGGTTAATATAAATAAAAAATGTGTGTGAATAAATTAATTCCATCCCCTGGTCTAAGGAGTTGGACAGCCAAAGTAGGGGACTGCCTGTAGGGGTGAAGTACAGTGGGGACTTCGAGGGCCCTGGGACCGCTACGGTAGCTGTGAAGGCCCTTCAGGAACTCTGAAAAGTGGTGGCAAAAAGGGCTCTGGTTAAGACGCAGCAGGCCGTTATGCTACTTAGGTTCCAGAATGGGTAAAGAAAAAAAAAGTAAATAAATGCAATGTAAATTTTAATCTTATACCAGTTGTACAGTATCATTTGAAGTAATTCCACATACTGTATATCAGTTGATTATATTTGTAAGTAGTACAGGAGATATTATAAGTAGAATATTGTAAACAATATAAATTTATTAAGGATGAACTGTGTGTTTAATAGAAAAAATTGTTTGCGTAAATTGTACAATATTGTATTATAGGAAAAGTTTCTTCTCTTGTTAATCTAATATTCAGTGCTTGACAATAATGTATTTTAGTGTACTATTTGCCACCGAGGTAGACACCTCATTTGCAAATAAAGAGATTTTGATTTTTTTATTTGATTTGACGAATAAGTTTGAGTGGTGTCTTTAAAAGTAGGAAAGATCACAATATGAAGATAAAGTTGGATTTCAAATATTCATTTATAGCAAGGGGAGTTAGGGATTGGAATAACTTACCAAGGGAGATGTTCAATAAATTTCCAACTACTTTGCTATCATTTAAGAAAAGGCTTGGAAAACAACAGACAGGGAATCTGCCACCTAAGCGACTGCCCTAAATGCAGATCAGTAATGATTGATTGAGTGAAGGATTTTTGTACTAGCTTGTTAAGCTTCATATGTGATATAAGCAAACTGTTGAAACAGTGACAGAATTCAGTTTGAGGGAAGCAAGGAAATGAGGTTAAGAACAGTGATGATATTTACGGTGATGGAGATGCGGGTTGTTATATCAGGAACATTGCCGATGAGTATTTCAAGTAATCTGCCTCCCCACAGTCTTGTTTCAAATTATTACAGTGTATATGCTTACAACAGTGCCAATTTAGCTATTACTTGCATTAAGAGACTAGGAGCTATAATGTGACATCAGAAGCTTTACATCATTTTAGTCACTTTGATGGAGGTCAAGCTACTTTGTATTTATGTGAACAACAACAACAACAACAATAATAATAATAATAATAATAATAATAATAATAATAATAATAATGTCAAACTGATTCAGCTACTTGATGCCACCAGTATAATTGCTTTATTTACCTTCAGATTTGATCTGCCCTACAGTCAGTCTTCAAGTAGCCAAGCAAAGAACTCTAATTAGAAGAACAGCCAAATGAGGCATTATTATTGCTACTTTAATTTTAAAAATGCAGGATATGGTAGCTTATGGATTGCCTCATCTTCTGCTGGAATAAAACAGCCATCTTTGAACTGAAACGTGAAATACTCGCCTAGTGGGAGCAAAATTACTGAATGAATCAAAGGAGTTGATTGTAAATCGTATGCTGTTAACGTTGGTATATCCTTCAGGGTAATAATAATTCATTGTTATTATTATCATTTATAATGTGGGAAATAGAAAAAGGTACTGATGAAATCATTTGAACATTAATGGTATTGAGCTACTTAATGGGTATAATTTATTAATGGTATCGAGACCACACAATATCTTGCCGGGGGCTCATAACCTCTTTTTGGGTTTTGGAATATGTGCTCTTATTTTTCTACTTTTAATTTCTTTTATTGCTGTTTTATGCATTTCTCTTTTTGTAATTATCTGTTTCATCTTTGGGTTTATCCCATTGTTGTTCCTGTTTTGTGATTGGTCTCTTCTGAGCTTCATGTGTCTCCATGGCAACAGCAGCCTTGGTGATGATTATTGTTCATTGATTGGAGTGGACGTGCCCCTGATAATTTGACCTGTACTGATCTTGCTTCCTGGTGAAGATTTGTAAACATTCTCATCTTTTATGTGACCTCTTTGATTTTTCTTCATTATCTTGGTCATCTTTCTCTGTCTTTGGGACAGGTTATATGTTTTAAGATTAGTGTACTCTTCTGAAATGTGAGTTCGAGATCAGACCCCTTGGTGAAATGTCTGTGATCCCTATTTGCACAGTTCTGATGTAAAAAAAAAATTTTACAAAAAGAAAGGGGGAAGTGATGAAATCTTGAAATTAAATGTAACGTTGACGTAATTTGTTAAACAGGGAGATAAGTTTCCTTAATTCTACCAAACAATTACTGCCAGTTTTGTGAATCGAGACAATGGTCCTGTTAAACCTTATATTTCTCATTGGGTCTTCAATTTATTAATTCATTGGTTTTAATTAATTTTTGCGTTTTAATTCCCCCATTATTGTATTTGGTTTATTTGTCTCACTAATACAGTGCTCATTAAGTTTTAATTCATTAATTTACTGATTTTAATTTATTATTACATTTTGATTTTGTGGATGTCTTTCCAATTAAGGTACGTTAGTTCACTTGTGTTATTAATACTGTCCTAGCTTAATTTTTTATTGATTAATTTTGTGATTTTATATTGCTACTCATATTCAATTTTGAGGACATTCTTCCCATTTATGTACTGTTATTCACTCCTTTCACCAATTAAATAATTATTTTGCTTACCCAAAAAGAATATCTCTTGTCTTTTCTTTCAAAATATTTCATACTATTTATTACCGTGCCAAATATTTTCAGTTCGTCCTTGGTTCCTTTGTGCAGAACCCAGCTCTTACACTTGTGGTGTGTATCTTGTTGTTTTAATTTTATTATTTGATTTTGGGTATTTTTGATATCACTTGTCTACGTTTGACTTGTGCCAGCAATTGACAGTACGGCTGGTGCAATATTATTTACTTGTGTCGTGACCTACCTGTCCTAAGAGACGTTCTCGTAGGTTGGTCACCAGGCCGTTGGATGTTGAAGTATTACCTGACCTGCCGAGCGGAATGAAGGGAGGTAATTTGTAGGTATGACTCGTCCCGCAACTCCCGAAATAAAAGAAGAAGTTATTTCCCTGTCCTTTATTACTGAGGACACTAAAACTACTATGTACAATATATTTACAAGTCTGAATGTAATGATCTATAAAGAGAGCGAGCTTGTTCCACGCAACTACTGTTCTACTACGCGTCTATCTGAATCTTGCCCTGCGGCACTTGGGCTATGTTCGAACAGAATCTCGTTCTGACAAGTACGAACTACTGGCTGGAAGAAGGCCCCGCGCCATCTTGGCCAGGGATTATATCTCCGCTCCTGAACTCAAAGTTCTATCCCTACCTCCTACCAAGGGGTTGGGTCTTACAGGCATTACCAAACTGTTCATCCAGTCACTAGCGCCCTCAAGTGGCTATTCTCAATAGTTGTCACAGTAAGTGCTGCTACCTAGGCACTACTGTCTTCTGTCTTACTTTGTCCTCATCTTTCCTTGTTTCCTAAGTGCATCTGTACTGACCCTGAATGACCTTGCGCTCGGCTTTGTTCATTTGTCGGTTTATCGGCGGGCCGCCTGGCTCGCTGGCATACTAGCTCTGTTTGTCGATACACAGTAAATAACTTGTTGTGATCAACAAGTCTCCGCTCTTAGTCAACTCTTGTGTAAGCGCACATCGCAAGCTCTCTCAACTACATGTAACTTCTTGAAACATTTCCCTTTTCTTACAGTAACTAAATCTGACTATAATTATTATTCAATTACCTTAATGCTACAAGGTGTCTCCTGTCTTTGATTATCATTCTAACACTAATTAATCTCCTCTGACACCTTGAGCTCAAGACTCGGCTCCGAACCCCGGCTGCCTTCCACCTGGCAGTCCGCCGGTTCGAGTCCGTGGGAGGTCGGTACACGACATCTCCCCCCTTAGGGAAGAAATGGATGCAACCATACGTTGCGTCCATTTCTGTCCTACACTATTTATACTCTGTTGTTACCGGTACGTAAGGATCGGCGACCCTGTGGTGAAGGGGAAGGTTGTTCTCTACTCTGATTATCACTTGCGTCTATTTCTATTGCTTCTATAGATCTCACAGGCGTACTAGGACGTCCCCCAGCAGGCCTGGAGTGTAATTCCATGATCTCCTCAGACATCTCCGGGCGTCCCCGGATCCGCCTGGGACGTTGGAATATAGTTAAATCCTTATCTGAAGTCTTAACCTTATCTCCCTTCGTGATTACCGTTTGTTTTATACATATATTAGGGCAATGAGCCCGTGCGTCTTCATAGCATCTTTTTGTTGGAAACCCTAGTTTCGGACAGCAACAATTACAACAATAACAAATTAAAATTAAACTTGTGATACCAACAACTATCCACACAATATATCTGTACACATTAATATGCTGATAGACCATTTGTCTTTGCAGTTCTTCTTCTTTTTGTCTCACCATATCTTCCACTTCTTGTGTCTTATGGGTAGCCCATTGTAAATCGTTAATGTGATTTAGCAAATTATTTAAGGACAACTTATTCATTTCGGGTATCTGTTCTAACTTGATTTCACTACCTATCTGTTCACAACAGTCATAATCAAGTGTGACTTCTGGTACAAAGTCTTTACTTTGTGTAGTGTTCACTTCACCTACACCTTGTATTTTACTATGTGGCCCATATACTGTGCAACCTGCACTTAAAACAAGAATACCAGTGACTGATAACCTGATATCACTGGTGGTATCCTTACACATACATGTTACTTTAACTTCTTCTGGGGATACGTATATATATCTGTTAGCTCTGATAGGTATCCACATGGGCTGTTGAACGGGAAGCACTCTTTTATCACAATTATCTGGGATTTGACTAACTCCGATGATTAACTGGATCGCGCAACTCTTTTGAGTGTACACTGTATTAATAGGGAATTTAACATGGCATAGTTTCCAACTGGGTGTTACTACCTTACATTGATTTACCTGATCTTTGTCTAATTGAACATAAGTTTGTTTCTCCTTGTCCATAAGGATATAGTCCTTGGTCTCTTGAATATAAACAAAATGGTGTGGATTACTCTTCATATACGTGGGGAATGGAATCATGTGAAACATTGTATAAGTTACCCTATCTGTAAGGGGTGTCTTGATAACGTACACTAGATAATTTTTGTTAGCGAACACTTCCACTGTGGCTACCTTGTAAATCAAGTAGCCGTAAGCTGATTTTAAGTCAAATGGCAAGGACAATCCTTTAGGGAAATCTCCCTGAGCTTTCTTATAACCTTTAATAATATCATCTGGTGAAATTATTTGCACCTGAATGACTCCTACCTGAGCATTCATTATACCTGATAATACAACACTGTAATGCTCATACAGTTGTATGAGAAGGCCTTCAATCTCAATTAAATGCCTATTCACTGAGTTTTCTAATTCTACTTGCTTAAGTGCTTCTGTAATCTGAAGCGTGCTATCTAATTTCTGCAATGTTTTGAGTTAATTTCTGCTCATTGGCTGTGACATCGTAAATGGTGCTGTTCATAGATAGCAATGTTGATTTTACTACTATCATCTGGTCTTTTGCAATTTTCATAATTGAAAGCTGTTCCTGCTCTAACTCACTAATTTTTGACTCATATTTATCGGCATCATCTTGACTTAATGTTCCAAATAATGCCTTTGTGATGGAACCTATTGCGTTAATTAGGCCTCGTTTTCGCCTAGTGTTATCCGTTTCCCCTATAGGTTTAGTAATCCTCGTAATTAATTCCTTCGATTCCTTAATTCTATCTAATTGTGCACTTAGCATTTTAACATCCTGTTGACATGTTAGGTTAGTACTTCTTTCTAACTGTGTACATATTAATTGAGTCCAGTGTATGTGTCTCTTGACATTTAAAAATACATCATTTAATTTATTCACGTTTACATAGGTAACTAGTGTCCATTCCGTATGGTATAACTGTATCTCACCCTGATTGTCGAAGTATGCCCCTGGAGTACTCTCATATGGTGTCACCTTGACATCCAGTACTTCTCCGGCTATTCTGTAGCGAGGTGACGTCACGACTATCATTGCTACTACGATGGACAACAATCTTAGCATTCGCGCCATATCTGCTGTCTACCTGCAAGGTAAAGACAGGATATGTGTTACCCTTTTATCTGTGAATACATTAGCTTCCCAGTTCTCGCTTCACTCATCTACAAGTACAATTTCAAACGATTCTTATGTACCTTAACCCTATTTCCTTTCTTGTTCATCTGTAGGGTGCAGTTCACCCCTGAAACATCTACTATTTCGTACGGACCTTCGAATGGTGGGCTTAGCTTTCTGGATTTTCCTCTTCGCAATGCGTCATTGCGCAAGAGAAACTTATCACCTGCCTGAAAGGTAACCTCATTTTGCTTTTTGTCGCAGTGTTCTTTCTCTAATTCCTTTCGCTCTATTAAGGTCTTTCTGGCGGCCTCGTGATTTCGCCTAAGCTGTGCCGTCAGTTCCTCCACCACGTTCTGGTGTTCATTGTAATTCATTTCAGGTGGCTTTTGCAGCACACCTGAGATATTTTCCTTCCTTCCAAAAATTAATTCGTAGGGTGTGAACCATGTACTTGTGCTCTTTGTGGTATTATACACAAAGCTAGCTGTGGGCAAATATTTGTCCCAGTCATTCTGCTCCCCTGAGCAGACATAATGCCTTAGGTACTCCGTGAGCACCTTATGGGATCTTTCTATGCTACTGTTCGATTGTGGCCTGAAGGCCGTAGTGTGTGTTTTCCGAATGCGCAGCGTTTTACACAGCGTCTTAAACACATCACTCATGAAATTACTACCCTGGTCAGTGAGAATCTGCTCTGGTATCCCGTAGATACTTATTACGTTATTGATTAGCGTCCGTGCCACGGTTTCTGCCTCCTGATTAGGCATGGCACTCGCTACTAGGTACTTTGACAGCTGATCTTGGCATGTCAGTATGTACCTGTTTCCTGCCTCTGTCAACGGAAGAGGTCCAACTACGTCTAGGGATATTTTCTCAAAGACTGTGTACGGGGTATCCGTGATTCTCATGGGAGCCCTGACGTCTGGTCTGGTCCCTTTATTCTTTTGGCAGGAGGGACATGTGCGTACATAGCGCTCAATGTCCCCTTTCATGCCCTTCCACTGAATTCGTTCACGTACCCGGGCGTACGTGCGCGCTATTCCTTGGTGGCCTCCCACCAAAGAATCATGACATTCTTTCAAAATGGCTAGCTTTTCAGCTTCGCCTAGTTCGTTCTCTTCCTCAGATAAGCTACCTTCGGGCGAAATCTCCTCTGCGTTAGCGTCCTCGGAAACTTCGCCACCGTCCGCTTCAATTCCCTCTGCCGTAGCGTCCTCGGGTTTTGAAGACAGTACCTCCTCTCTATTCTCGTCTGAGGCCTGAGTTTCTACTGTTATCTCTGAGTGAGACCAGTGCTGAGCCGAGTTAACCACTCGCACTTGGCACTTGGGTTCTGTGGGATTCCTACTCAGGGCATCTGCATTGCAGTTCTGTTTGCCCTGCTTATATACGACGTCGAAGTCGTATTCCGCCAGCTTCAGCCTGAACTTTAGCAGGCGTGAAGACGGATCTTGCACGTTGAAGACCCACTTCAACGGCTTATGGTCTGTCACAACAGTGAATTTTCTACCAAACAAATATGGTCTGAAATACTTTACTGCCCACACTATTGCCAACAATTCTTTCTCAGTTACGCTGTAATTCATTTCTGCTTTGTTAAGCGTTCTACTTGCATAGGCAATTGGAAGGTCTTTTCCGATAGGTCCTTGTGACAATACTGCCCCAACCGCTTCGTTGCTCGCATCAGTGGTAACAACGAATGGTTTTTCAAAATCCGGATACTGCAATATAGGTTCCTCAATTAGCTTTTGCTTTAGTATCTGGAACGCTTGTTCCTGGTCGTCTCCCCATACAAAAGGAACGTCCTTCTTCACTAACTGATACAGCGGTTTCGCGATTTTGCTGTAGTTAGGTATGAATTTCCTATAGTATCCACTCAGTCCGCAGAACTGCTTGATCTGGCAGCTAGTGGTCGGCCTCGGAAAGTCCTTAACGGCCTGTACTTTACGTGGGTCTGGTAAGACACCTTCGTCAGTGATTACATGTCCTAGGGACGCTACTTCGGTTCTTAGGAATTCACACTTATCTGGCTGGAGTTTCAGCGTGTTCTCTCTCAGCCTTTGAAATACATCTCTTAGCTTCGCATTGTGCTCCTGGATTGAACTCCCGTACACAATGACGTCATCCAGGTAACACAGACATTTTATACCTGTTAACCCTGTGAGCACATTGTTCATCAGCCTCGTAAACGTGGCTGGCGCGGCCATCAAACCCATGGGCATTTTCCTAAATTCGTACTTGCGTCCTAGCGCAGAGAATGCTGTCTTTGGCATGTCTTCAGGCTTCAACAACACCTGGTGATAGCCACTCGCGAGATCTAAGGTCGAAAAATATCTCGCCTTGCCAAGGGCGTCTAACAGTTCTGAAATTAATGGCAGGGGATAACTGGTTCCTATCGTTATCTCGTTCAATTTTCGAAAGTCGACCACGACCCTCCATTTTTGTTTCCCTGAGGCGTCTAATTTCTTCGGAATTAAAAGTAATGGCGCATTCCAGGCTGATGTGCTAGGTGTGATAATTTCATCATTCAGCATCTTATCTATCTGAGCTTGTATCTCCCCTTTCTGTGCTTCGGGAAGTCTATATGGTCGTACATTAATTGGAGGTTGATCTTGGGGTGTAGGGATCTCATGCTGTAGTACATCAGTGTGAGTTAGTTTGTCTCCCTCAAGATGGAAGATATCATTGTACTCAGCACAGATGGCGTATATCCCTTCCTTATCTACCTGCGTGAGGTGATCAACTCGCAGACAGTCTATCACCCGCTGTGATCGGGGCTTCTGGGTGGCCGGTTCTCCGTTTGCCACTCTACTGTTCTGCTCTACCTTTCGCACTTGTGCTAGGCAGGTTTTATCTACCTCCTGTATGTGCACTCGTGGACTGTGTAAAGTCACCGCTTTTTCAGTGGTATTCATCATGCTAACCACTGCTTCGTGGTGCGCTGATTTAGTCAGGCACCCTGCGAGGTACACCCCTGGTATCACCTCTTCCTTCTCAATAATTCCTAAAGGTAGATTTCGATCTACTTCTATAACAACGACCTTCTGGGTCCTTGGTTCGAGACGGATCACCTTCGTTTCTCGTGCCCCCATAGGGTATTGTCGCCCTCTTATGGTGACATGACCTTCCCTATAGTCAATCACACTATCCGTCAGGATGTCTCGCCCAACTAGACCATCCTGTGTTAATTGGAAATCACTCCCTACCACATGAAATGTGTGACTTGTGTTTCCAATAGCAAAACGTACAGTATCTTGTGTGTAAATTATTCCCTTACTTACACCAGCTAATTCAATTGATTTACTCCCGTCAATCAGGCATTCCTTGGGTACCGATTGCCTCTTTACTAGGCTGACATCGGACCCAGTATCTATCAAAAATCTCAACGGTCTTCCTTGGTTCGCAACCTGGATCAGCACCGTGCCTTCTACGTCAGAATTCTTGGGACCTTCTGGTGTGCGGGCCTCCGTAACTGTCCCCCTGCTACGGGCCCGTTCTAGTTTGCCACCTGAGCCACGGAGGTTTTCGTGGCGTGCGTACTGCCACCCTTCTTTTTGAACCAACAGTCTTGGGTTCGATGTGACCACCTATCACAATGTTCGCATTGGGCTCGGTATCTTACGGTCTTGCCCCTATGCGATCACCCTGAGTTTGGCCTTTCATGGCCCTGTAGCCCGTAGACTTGCCTTGGGCTTTTCGACAATTTCTCTGAATGTGGCCCTGTTGGCCACACGAATAGCACCTACGGTTATCCACTCGCATCACCGGAGTGTGTGCACCTTGTGTGCGTGCACCTTGTGTGCATGCACCTTGTAGACAATTCACCTGTATGTGCCCTTTTCGGCCGCAACGATAACAAGTTCTGATTTCACCTGTCACTGTGTTTGGTTGTGTGCGTATTATGCGCACTGTTTCTCGTACCTCTGTTTCCTTATCCCTCTGTTTCTTTCTACAGTCACGTTCAATGTGCCCTGTCTTCCCACAATAGCGACATTTTAATTTACTGGAGGTGCCCCCTGTAGCTGTATTGGAACTAGCGGCCTGTGTGGTGTGAGCCCCCTGCGTTCCTGTGTTCTTACAGTTCTTTGCTATGTGGCCTTCCTTGTTACAATTATAACAGACCACCCTAACACTAGCATGTGTTGGCTTAGTATGCCACTTTGGTGCTGCACTGCGCTCCTGTTCTGGTTTGCGCTTGCTAAAACCTGAACTATGTTTGTGTTGTAGGCCCTCTCGTGCTTTCTTTGACAATATTACGGTTTCTTCCTGCTGTGCAAGTGCAACGGCCCTCTCAAAAGTGATGCCCTTTTCTGACTGTACCCTACCTTGTATTCAAGGGTTGGCTAATCCTTGTATGAATCTAGCAACACATATTTTTCTCGTTATTTTCAACTGCGCGTCACGATCCTCCTCTAATTCATCCTCAAGTATTGCCTCTCTAAAAGAAGCTGACAATGTTTCTATTTTGTGTGCCGAAAGTGCGACTGATTCTCGCGGGTCCTGCGCTGTTTGGAACATTTGACAAATGTACAAATCTAATGTGCCTTGCTGGCCATAATATTCTGTTAATGCCCGCTTGGCTTTCTCCCAATTATGTATATCACGTCTGTACAACAATTTATCTCGGGCTCTGCCCGTAACTTTAGTTAAAATATACTTGAAAAACAACTCTTGATCTTCATCCTTAATCATACGAACAGCAGCATCTACGTTAGCTATGAACTCATGCAATCTATCTGGTTGACTGCCATCAAACTCTCGTCCAATGAGGCGATGTCCTTCTACTACTGTAACAAAAGGCCCACTCATACTTACTGATTCCACCTCGTCAAGCATCTCAGTGCCTTGGTCTGCTGGTACTGAACTATTCTGTCGTGCCATTTGAAATAAATATTCAGCTTACCTTAATCTGCAATGCTGCTTCACTGCTGCGCTGGATGAGTAGTCGGCTGTATTGCTGCGTCTCCACCGGATGGCGTTGTCTGCTACTGGACTGCTACCCCTCTGCTGGGCTGGCTTAGTAGGCTGCGGTAGTGATGCTCCTCTTCTGCGATGCGCGGCACACGAACGAAACTACGCGGTAGCGCGGTTCGGACAATCTTCTGCGAAGTCGCGATTTTTTTCACACGGAAATCTTCTGCGAAGTCGCTGTTCTCTTACGGACAATCTTCTACGAAGTCGCGGTTCTCTCACGTTATTTCGGTAAGTTGACACTATTCGAGGATCGAACTCGGGACCCTGCACTACCTGACACCAAATTTTTATACGTGCCTGTCGTGACCTACCTGTCCTAAGAGACGTTCTCGTAGGTTGGTCACCAGGCCGTTGGATGTTGAAGTATTACCTGACCTGCCGAGCGGAATGAAGGGAGGTAATTTGTAGGTATGACTCGTCCCGCAACTCCCGAAATAAAAGAAGAAGTTATTTCCCTGTCCTTTATTACTGAGGACACTAAAACTACTATGTACAATATATTTACAAGTCTGAATGTAATGATCTATAAAGAGAGCGAGCTTGTTCCACGCGCCTACTGTTCTACTACGCGTCTATCTGAATCTTGCCCTGCGGCACTTGGGCTATGTTCGAACAGAATCTCGTTCTGACAAGTACGAACTACTGGCTGGAAGAAGGCCCCGCGCCATCTTGGCCAGGGATTATATCTCCGCTCCTGAACTCAAAGTTCTATCCCTACCTCCTACCAAGGGGTTGGGTCTTACAGGCATTACCAAACTGTTCATCCAGTCACTAGCGCCCTCAAGTGGCTATTCTCAATAGTTGTCACAGTAAGTGCTGCTACCTAGGCACTACTGTCTTCTGTCTTACTTTGTCCTCATCTTTCCTTGTTTCCTAAGTGCATCTGTACTGACCCTGAATGACCTTGCGCTCGGCTTTGTTCATTTGTCGGTTTATCGGCGGGCCGCCTGGCTCGCTGGCATACTAGCTCTGTTTGTCGATACACAGTAAATAACTTGTTGTGATCAACAAGTCTCCGCTCTTAGTCAACTCTTGTGTAAGCGCACATCGCAAGCTCTCTCAACTACATGTAACTTCTTGAAACATTTCCCTTTTCTTACAGTAACTAAATCTGACTATAATTATTATTCAATTACCTTAATGCTACAAGGTGTCTCCTGTCTTTGATTATCATTCTAACACTAATTAATCTCCTCTGACACCTTGAGCTCAAGACTCGGCTGCGAACCCCGGCTGCCTTCCACCTGGCAGTCCACCGGTCCGAGTCCGTGGGAGGTCGGTACACGACACTTGATATATTTTATTGAACATTTATTGAGAATTTATTTCTTATAATTGCACTTCAATATGGAACAAAAATGAAATTTATAGCTTATAATAATTCTGGTTACTTGCATTAGAATATTAATATGTGTCAAGAACCTTGCTAGAATTATCTTGAAACAAGTTTGTCATTACAATGTACAACCTAAGGATATCGAGACACACCTTGAATACTACACAGATGATCTTGGTACATCAAGGTTCCAGAATTCACTTACGTCAACACACATACAAATGGAAAATCCCTGCACAACTTGGAATACACCGCAAGATTTAACCTCATTCCAGAGTTCTCTTGAGTTAACACACATACAACTAGAAGTTTCCTGAATGACTTAGAACACACAAAAGATTATTTATATGTGACAAACATAGCCCAAACTACAGCATAACACAAAAGTTATAAAACATGATTAAATGCAAATACATAACATAGCCTATAACATATGAAAATTTGTGTTTAGTTATACACATAACTTTGTGCCAAAGTGAACGCTTATGCTGTTGTGGGCACAAAGATTCCAGTGAAAGAAAGAAAGAAAGAAAGAAAGAAAGAAAGAAAGAAAGGAAGAAAGAAAGAAAGAAAGAAAGAAAAGAAAGGAAAAGAAAGTCAAGTCAAGTCAAGTCAAGTCAAGTCAAGTCAAGTCAAGTCAAGTCAGTCAGTCAGTCAGTCAGTCAGTCAGTCAGTCCTAATCTGCATTTAGGGTAGTCGCCCACGTGGCAGATTTCCTATCTGTTGTTTTCCAAGCATTTTCTTGAATTATTTCAATAAAATTGGAAAATAATTGAACATCTCCCTTGGTAAGTTATTCCAATCCCTAACTCACCTTCCTACAAACAAATATTTGCCCTACTTTGTAGTCTTGCATTTTAACTGTATCTTCATATTGAGATCTCTCCTTCTTTTAAGGACACCACTGAAACGTATTCGTCTACTTATATCATTCCATGACATCTCTCCACTGACAGGTTGGAACATACCACATATAATACCAATACAAATGGTCCGTTATTGGACATTATAAATTTTCCAGCTAACTCATTCCTGATTGCCAGCGTTTCGCTCCCGTGTGCTAGGTTGGGCTCATCAGTTCGTATCTAGCACACCTACCAAGACGCATGGCCAGTGCATACCGTGGAGGCCACTGTCTTTGGAGCCACTGGCAGTGCCAATGCACTCTTTACCAAATAAGACAGTCTCAAGTGCACTGGCACTGCCGGTTGCTCCAAGTAGCCCACGAAGTGGCCTCCACAGTATGCACTGGCCATGAGTCTTGGTAGGTGTGCTAGGCACCAACTGATGAGCCCAAACTAGCACATGGGGGCAAAACGCTGGCAGCCAGGAATGAGTAAGATGGAAAAATTATAATGACCAATAACGGACCATTTATATTGGTATTATAAATTTACTCATTCGGGACAAATATTTCCGATTCCCTATGGGAATCAACATCTATATCATCCGATGGCCAAGCAGACATCAATTTTGGTAATAAGACAAAGTCTCAAGTGCATTGGCACTGCCAGTTGCTCCAAGTAGCCTACGCAGTGGTCTCTACGGTATGCACTGGCCATGCGTCTTGGTAGGTGTGCTAGATACCAACTAATGAGCCCAACCTAGTGCACAGGGGCGAAACGCTGGCAATTAGGAATGAGTTAGCTGGAAAATTTATAATGTCCAATAACGGACCATTTATATTGGTATTATAAATTTACTCATTTGGGACAAATATTTCCGATTCCCTATGGGAATCAACATCTATATAACATACCACTTATGCAAGCAGCTCATCATTTTTCACACAAGTCTTCCCAACACGAACTCTGCAATACTTTTGCAATGCTACTCTTTTGTCGGAAATCACACTGAATAAATCAAGCTTCTTTTCTTTGGATTTTCTCCAGTTCTTGAATCAAGTAATCCTGATGAGGGTCCCATACACTGGAACAATACCCTATTTGGGATCTTATCAGAGACTTATATGCCCTCTCATTTACATCCTTACTACAACCCCTAAACACCTCAAACACCCTCATAACCATGTGCAGAGGTCTGTACCCTTCATTTACAATCCCATTTATGTGAATACCCCATTGAAGATATTTCCTTACATTAACACTCTGGCAATTACAGTGAACCCTTTTAAGGAACTTTCATCCCATCAATGCAGTAATTAAAACTGAGGGAGATTTTCCCATTTGTGAAACTCAAAACCTCACTTTAAACCCTGTATATCATCATACAATTGCCTGCTGTCCATCTCACAATATTATCGAGGTAATTCTGCAGTTGATCACAATCTTGTAACATATGTATCACTCTATACAGAATAACATCATCCGCATAAAGCTTTATCTCTGATTCCACTTCTTTATCATATCATTTATATATATAACAAAACATAAAGGTCCAATATTACTGCCTGGAAGAATTCCCATCTTAATTATTACAGGGTCAGATAAAGGTTTCCCTACTTTAATTCTCCTAGATCTATGTTCTAGAAATATAGCCACCCATTCAGTCACTCCTTTGTCTAGTCCAATGCACTCATTTTTGCCAGTAGTCTTGCATGATTCACCCTATCAAATGCCTTTGACAGGTATATCAGGATACAGTTCATTTGACAACCTGAAGCTCAGATACCTACTATATATTGCTGGAATCTTACAAGTGAGCTTTCCTAAACCTGAATTGCCTTCTATTGAACCAGTTATTAATTTCACAAACATGTCTAATATAATCAGAAATAGATTACACACAATGCATGTCAAACAGACTGGCCTGTAATTTTCAGCTTTATGTCTACCACCCTTTCCTTTATACACAGGGGCTACTATAGAAACTCTCCATTCTTTTAGTATAGCTACCTCATGCAAACAACAATCAAATGAGAACTTCAGATATCGTACTATATCCCAACCTACTGTCTTTTGTATATCCCGAGAAATCTTATCAATTCCAGCCCCTTTTCTAGTTTTCAAATTATGTATCTTATTCTAACTCTCATTGTTATCATAGGTTATCATAGGTAAATTATAACACCTTTTAGTATTAGTCACCTCCTCTATCTGAACATTATCCTTGTAACCAACAGTCCTTACTGCTGACTGACTACTTCTGACTTTTGAAAATCCTCACATACACACTCCCCTTGTTCATTAATGATTCCTGGAATGTCCTTCTTGGAATGTGTTTCTGCCTCGGACTACCTATACATACTCTTCCATTTTTCACTAAAATTTGCTAGATTCATTTTCCTACTAAGTTCCTTCAATTTCTCCTTACTGCCGCAGCCGTTTCTAACTCTATTGCTTTCCAGTCTGCACCTCTTTCTTAGTCTCTTTGTTTCTCTGTTATAATGAAGTGGGCTTTACCATTCCTCACCACCTTTAAAGGTACAAACGTGTTTTCACATTCCTCAACAACTGCTTTAAACGCAGCCCACAGTCTGTTTACATTTTTATTTACCATTTTCCATCGATCATAATTACTTTTTGAAAACTCTCTCAATAATGCCTTATCAGCCATATGGTACTGCCTAATTGTCCTACTTTTAAGACATTCCTTTCTATCACCTTTCTTTGTATCTATGACAAAAACAGCTTCTTGATTATTAATACAATCTAATAGTTTGGTTTCTCCAGAATATTCTTCCTTCTAGTTGGTTGAATCACTTTCTGAATCAGCTGTACTTCCCATATTAAGTTATTTGCCATTTGTTGGTCATGCTTCCTGACATTCGCATTACCTTCCCAAATGGCATTTGGTAAACTGAGATCTCCCACTATAATCACATTCACTTCCATACCGTTTCCCACATAGCTGATTATGTTATCAAATAATTCTGAATCTGCATCAGCACTACCTTTTCCCGTGCAGTACACTCCAAAGACACCAAGCAGCCTATTATCATTAGAAATCAGCCTTAGACCTAGAATTATTAGTTTGGGATCTTTAATATTTTTGTACCTTAAAAATTCTTCTTCCACCAGAAGGAATACTCACCCTCCTGCCATTCCTATCCTATCTCTACGATAACAGCGAGAAAAAGTTTATTAATGCTGCTCGAGAATGGCATATTGCTATGATCCTGATGCTATCGCCACATAGCTTAGCTTGCTCCCAGTCGCTCTTGGGATATCATGCGGAGTGGTACTGTGTTAGCTGTTATTGCTTACATGTTTGTTTTCTGAATACCATTTTTGTTGTTAGTTTATTTTCATCAGGTCATCAATGGAAATGTATGTATAGTTATTTTAAGGCAGAGACAGGTATCCTCAAAGGACATTCTGGGAATCATTAATGAACAAATAGAGTGTATAATTGAGGATTTACAGAAGGCAGAAATATTTGGTCTTTAGTATGTAAAGACTGTTACATTTAAAGATAATGTCCAGAGAGAGGAGGTGACTTATGCTTGCCAGGTACTGAAATTTAAGTATAATAAATACATTTACAAAACAATACAAAATTTGAAAACCAGAAAAGCAGCTGGAAATGCTAAGATTTCTGGTGATAAACTAAAAGCCATCAATTTTGTTGGGATCCATTGTAAACTGTGGAACGTGTAGGCATTTGAAATAATTCGTTATCATAATGTTGCTAGAGTCGATGTGTGTGTGTGTGCGTGCGTGTGCGTATGTGTGTGTGTGTGTGTGTGTGTGTGTGTGTGTGTGTGTGTGTGTGTGTGTGTGTGTGTGTGTCGGAGGGGGTGTAATTGGGGGAGGGCATGGTCGAATAGTTTAAATGACATTAACACACCACTAAAACTAGATATTTAAGGATTAATTGTAGTTTATGTAGATTATAGTCATGGCATTCTTTCGTATGTGGATTTGTTGGTGGACCAAGAATAACAAATGAAAGAGGCAAAATCAACACTCTAGGATGCCAAGAGTTATGGGACACTTATTCAACTCACCTGCCTGGAGTCAACCTCCTCAATTTCAGCATGATCCAGATCCGCATATTGCAGCTCCTGACAAACAGAGATACAAGCATGATAATCCAAATTGTTGTTAATGTCACCTGTGTGTCATCAAGAAAGGACAGCAGAATTTCATTTAAAAAAATTAGTATTGTGGGAAAATGAAGAAATAATGACTATGGACTCTGCTGGAATTTTTTATGTAACTGGAAGAAATTTTTTTTGCTATGGGCTTTACGTCGCGCCGACACAGATAGGTCTTATGGCGACGATGGGATAGGAAAGGCCTAGGAGTTGGAAGGAAGCGGCCGTGGGCTTAATTAAGGTACAGCCCAAGCATTTGCCTGGTGTGAAAATGGGAAACCACGGAAAACCATTCTCAGGGCTGCCGATAGTGGGATTCGAACCTACTATCTCCCGGATGCAAGCTCACAGCCGCGCGCCTCTACGCACATGGCTAACTCGCCCGGTTGGAAGAAAATTATGTTTGATTATTGTCATATTTCTTTTATGCAATTTATGGAAACCTCAAGAATAGAATTATACTGTAAATGAACATTGTAAGAGCTATTAAGTGACCTTGTATTTAAATTTTATTTAGTTGTGTTTTATGTGTATCAGTTAAATTAATTTCCAAAAGCGTGAAGAAAAGATATTCTGGACATTTTAATGTAACATGAGGAATTTATTGAATTTTTTTAATTTATTGTATCAAGAAGGATTACTGAAGGTATTATCATTGTATATTCTGTACTTCAAGAATTGTAACCTTGTAATGTATTTGAAAAATTTAAAAGGGCTTATTTTTGGGGCAGCCTAAACTGCATGTGCGTTTACCACTGACGAAACTTTTGTGTCACAATTGAAATTTTCAAGAACTTGTGAAATTGCTGACTATCTTAAACTGACCATGTATGGTCATGCAAATGGATTGTTCAGAATAACGACCTTTCCAACTGCGGAGTGGTACTTTGTTAGCTGTTATTGCTTATGTGTTTGTTTTCTGAATACCATTTTTGTTGTTAGTTTATTTTCATCAGGTCATCAATGGAAATGTATGTATAGTTATTTTAAGGCAGAGACAGCTATCCTCAAAGGACATTCTGGGAATCATTAATGAACAAATAGAGTGTATAATTGAGGATTTACAGAAGGCAGAAATATTTGGTCTTTAGTATGTAAAGACTGTTACATTTAAAGATAATGTCCAGATAGAGGAGGTGACTTATGCTAGCCAGGTATTGAAATTGAAGTATAACAAATACATTTACAAAACAATACAAAATTTGAAAACCAGAAAAGCAGAAGGAAATGCTAAGATTTCTGGTGATAAATTAAAAGCCATCAATTTTGTTGGGATCCATTGTAAACTGTGGAACGTGTAGGCATTTGAAATCATTCGTTATCATAATGCTGCTAGAGTCGATGTGTGTGTGTGTGTGTGTGTGTGTGTCGGAGGGGGTGTAATTGGGGGAGGGCATGGTCGAATAGTTTAAATGACATTATCTATCTATCTATCTAGGTATTCTGCCTTATGGCAGGTCTTGTCATGGGATGAACCTCTTCCACTGTTGCCTGTCCTGCGCCAAGTTTTTCATGTCCGAATATTTATTTCCTTGGATATTGTCCAACATTTGATATTTTTTCCTTCCTCTTCCTCGTTTGCCTTTCACCATTCCTTCTATTCCTTTTTTCAGTAAACAGTCCCGCCTCAAACAATGTCCGATCCAGTTCATTTTTCTCCTCCTAATGGTTTGTAACATACTTCGTTCTTCTCCAACTCTTCGTAATACCTCCTCATTCCTTACCCGGTCTTCCCATTTCCCTCGTTCCATTCTCCTCCATACCCACATCTCTAGTGCCTCCAATCTTCTCTCATCTTTCTTTCTCAATGTCCAAGTCTCTGCGCCATACAGCGCTATGCTCCAAATGTAACATTTAGCAAGTCTTTTCCTCAAATCTTTGTTTAGTGGTCCACAAAATAATTTTGATTTTTTCCTAAAGCCTTCTTTTGCTAAGGCAATTCTTTTCTTAATTTCTGTTGTGCAATACATATCATCTCTGATCATACTTCCCAAATACTTGAAGTTACTGACTTGCTCTATTTCTTCTCCTCCTATACTAATATGACAACTTCTACCTTTTCCTCCAATTATCATACTTTTGGTCTTCTTCTTATTAATTCTCATTCCATATTCTTCTAGTTTCATGTTGAGTTTATCTAACATTTGTATCATTTCACGTTCGCTTTCTCCCATCACAACCATATCATCTGCAAACCTTATATATTCTACTCTCCTACCTCCAACATAAACTCCACTATTTCCATTAAAACATTCATTGATTATTTCTTTGAGATACATGTTGAACAGTGTCGGTGATAAAGAGCAGCCCTGTCTTACACCTCTTCCTAATTCAGTTTCTTCACTCAACTCATCTCCTATTCTCACTCTTGCTCTCTGGTTTATATACAAATTCTTTATTAGCCTTCTATCCCTCCAATCAACTCCAACTAGATATTTAAGGATTAATTGTAGTTTATGTAATTACAGTCATGGCATTCTTTCGTATGTGGATTTGTTGGTGGACCAAAAATAACAAATGAAAGAGGCAAAATCAACACTCTAGGATGCCGAGAGTTATGGGACACTTATTCAACTCACCTGCCTGGAGTCAACCTCCTCAATTTCAGCATGATCCAGATCCGCATATTGCAACTCCTGACAAACAGAGATACAAGCATGATAATCCAGACTGTTGTTAATATCACCTGTGTGTCATCAAGAAAGGACAGCAGAATTTCATTTAAAAAAATTAGTATTGTGGGAAAATGAAGAAATAAGGACTATGGACTCTGCTGGAATTTTTTATGTAACTGGAAGAAAATTATGTTTGATTATTGTAATATTTCTTTTATGCAATTTATGGAAACCTCAAGAATAGAATTATACTGTAAATGAACATTGTAAGAGCTATTAAGTGACCTTGTATTTAAATTTTATTTAGTTGTGTTTTATGTGTATCAGTTAAATTAATTTCCAAAAGCGTGAAGAAAAGACATTCTGGACATTTTAATGTAACTTGAGGAATTTATTGAATTTTTTTTAATTTATTGTATCAAGAAGGATTACTGAAGGTATTATCATTGTATATTCTGTACTTCAAGTATTGTAACCTTGCAATGTATTTGAAAAATTTAAAAGGGCTTATTTTTGGGGCAGCCTATACCGCATGTGCGGTTACCACTGACAAAACTTTTGTGTCACAACTGAAATTTTCAAGAACTTGTGAAATTGCTAACTATCTTAAACTGACCATGTATGGTCATGCAAATGGATTGGTCAGAATAACGACCTTTCCAACTGCGGAGTGGTACTGTGTTAGCTGTTATTGCTTACGTGTTTGTTTTCTGAATACCATTTTTGTTGTTAGTTTATTTTCATCAGGTCATCAATGGAAATGTATGTATAGTTATTTTAAGGCAGGGACAGGTATGCTCAAAGGACATTCTGGGAATCATTAATGAACAAGTAGAGTGTATAATGGAGGATTTACAGAAGGAAGAAATATTTGGTCTTTAGTATGTAAAGACTGTTACATTTAAAGATAATGTCCAGATAGAGGAGGTGACATATGCTAGCCAGGTATAGAAATTGAAGTATAACAAATACATTTACAAAACAATACAAAATTTGAAAACCAGAAAAGCAGCTGGAAATGCTAAGATTTCTGGTGATAAACTAAAAGCCATCAATTTTGTTGGGATCCATTGTAAACTGTGGAACGTGTAGGCATTTGAAATAATTCGTTATCATAATGTTGCTAGAGTCGATGTGTGTGTGTGCGTGCGTGTGTGTGTGTGTGTGTGTGTGTGTGTGTGTGTGTGTGTGTGTGTGTGTGTGTGTGTGTGTGTGTGTCGGAGGGGGTGTAATTGGGGGAGGGCATGGTCGAATAGTTTAAATGACATTAACACACCACTAAAACTAGATATTTAAGGATTAATTGTAGTTTATGTAGATTATAGTCATGGCATTCTTTCGTATGTGGATTTGTTGGTGGACCAAAAATAACAAATGAAAGAGGCAAAATCAACACTCTAGGATGCCAAGAGTTATGGGACACTTATTCAACTCACCTGCCTGGAGTCAACCTCCTCAATTTCAGCATGATCCAGATCTGCATATTGCAGCTCCTGACAAACAGAGATACAGGCATGATAATCCAGACTGTTGTTAATGTCACATGCGTGTCATCAAGAAAGAACAGCAGAATTTCATTTTAAAAAATTAGTATTGTGGGAAAATGAAGAAATAAGGACTATGGACTCTGCTGGAATTTTTTATGTAACTGGAAGAAAATTATGTTTGATTATTGTAATATTTCTTTTATGCAATTTATGGAAACCTCAAGAATAGAATTATACTGTAAATGAACATTATAAGAGCTATTAAGTGACCTTGTATTTAAATGTTATTTAGTTGTGTTTTATGTGTATCAGTTAAATTAATTTCCAAAAGCGTGAAGAAAAGACATTCTGGACATTTTAATGTAACTTGAGGAATTTATTGATTTTTTTTAATTTATTGTATCAAGAAGGATTACTGAAGGTATTATCATTGTATATTCTGTACTTCAAGAATTGTAACGTTGCAATGTATTTGAAAAATTTAAAAGGGCTTATTTTTGGGGCAGCCTATACCGCATGTGCGGTTACCACTGACGAAACTTTTGTGTCACAACTGACATTTTCAAGAACTTGAGAAATTGCTAACTATCTTAAACTGACCATGTATGGTCATGCAAATGGATTGGTCAGAATAACGACTTTTCCAACTGCGGAGTGGTACTGTGTTAGCTGTTATTGCTTACGTGTTTGTTTTCTGAATACCAGTTTTGTTGTTAGTTTATTTTCATCAGGTCATCAATGGAAATGTATGTATAGTTATTTTAAGGCAGGGACAGGTATCCTCAAAGGACATTCTGGGAATCATTAATGAACAAATAGAGTGTATAATTGAGGATTTACAGAAGGAAGAAATATTTGGTCTTTAGTATGTAAAGACTGTTACATTTAAAGACAATGTCCAGATAGAAGAGGTGACATATGCTAGCCAGGTATTGAAATTTAAGTATAACAAATACATTTACAAAACAATACAAAATTTGAAAAACAGAAAAGCAGCTGGAAATGCTAAGATTGCTGGTGATAAACTAAAAGCCATCAATTTCGTTGGGATCCCTTGTAAACTGTGGATCGTGTAAGCATTTGAAATCATTCGTTATCATAATGCTGCTAGAGTCGATGTGTGTGTGTCGGAGGGGGTGTAATTGGGGGAGGGCATGGTCGAATAGTTTAAATGACATTAACATACCACTAAAACTAGATATTTAAGGATTAATTGTAGTTTATGTAGATTATAGTCATGGCATTCTTTCGTATGTGGATTTGTTGGTGAACCAAAAATAACAAATGAAAGAGGCAAAATCAACACTCTAGGATGCCAAGAGTTATGGGACACTTATTCAACTCACCTGCCTGGAGTCAACCTCCTCAATTTCAGCATGATCCAGATCCGCATATTGCAGCTCCTGACAAACAGAAATACAAGCATGATAATCCAGACTGTTGTTAATGTCACCTGTGTGTCATCAAGAAAGGACAGCGGAATTTAATTTTAAAAAATTAGTATTGTGGGAAAATGAAGAAATAAGGACTATGGACTCTGCTGGAATTTTTTATGTAACTGGAAGAAAATTATGTTTGATTATTGTAATATTTCTTTTATGCAATTTATGGAAACCTCAAGAATAGAATTATACTGTAAATGAACATTGTAAGAGCTATTAAGTGACCTTGTATTTAAATTTTATTTAGTTGTGTTTTATGTGTATCAGTTAAATTAATTTCCAAAAGCGTGAAGAAAAGACATTCTGGACATTTTAATGTAACTTGAGGAATTTATTGAATTTTTTTAATTTATTGTATCAAGAAGGATTACTGAAGGTATTATCATTGTATATTCTGTACTTCAAGAATTGTAACCTTGTAATGTATTTGAAAATTTTAAAAGGGCTTATTTTTGGGGCAGCCTATACCGCATGTGCGGTTACCACTGACGAAACTTTTGTGTCACAATTGAAATTTTCAAGAACTTGTGAAATTGCTAACTATCTTAAACTGACCATATATGGTCATGCAAATGGATTGGTCAGAATAACGACCTTTCCAACTGCGGAGTGGTACTGTGTTAGCTGTTATTGCTTACGTGTTTGTTTTCTGAATACCATTTTTGTTGTTAGTTTATTTTCATCAGGTCATCAATGGAAATGTATGTATAGTTATTTTAAGGCAGAGACAGGTATTCTCAAAGGACATTCTGGGAATCATTAATGAACAAATAGAGTGTATAATTGAGGATTTACAGAAGGCAGAAATATTTGGTCTTTAGTATGTAAAGACTGTTACATTTAGAGATAATGGCCAGACAGAGGAGGTGACTTATGCTAGCCAGGTATTGAAATTTAAGTATAACGAATACATTTACAAAACAATACAAAATTTGAAAACCAGAAAAGCAGCTGGAAATGCTAAGATTTCTGGTGATAAACTAAAAGCCATCAATTTTGTTGGGATCCATTGTAAACTGTGGAACGTGAAGGCATTTGAAATCATTCGTTATCATAATGCTGCTAGAGTCGATGTTTGTGTGTGTGTGTGTGTGTGTGTGTGTGTCGGAGGGGGTGTAATTGGGGGAGGGCATGGTCGAATATTTCAAATGACATTAACACACCACTAAAACTAGATATTTAAGGATTAATTGTAGTTTATGTAGATTATAGTCAAGGCATTCTTTCGTATGTGAATTTGTTGGTGGACCATTAAATAACAAATGAAAGAGGCAAAATCAACACTCTAGGATGCCAAGAGTTATGGGACATTTATTCAACTCACCTGCCTGGAGTCAACCTCCTCAATTTCAGCATGATCCAGATCTGCATATTGCAGCTCCTGACAAACAGAGATACAAGCATGATAATCCAGACTGTTGTTAATATCACCTGTGTGTCATCAAGAAAGGACAGCAGAATTTCATTTTAAAAAATTAGTATTGTGGGAAAATGAAGAAATAAGGACTAACGACTCTGCTGGAATTTTTTATGTAACTGGAAGAAAATTATGTTTGATTATTGTAATATTTCTTTTAAGCAATTTATGGAAACCTCAAGAATAGAATTATACTGTAAATGAACATTGTAAGAGCTATTAAGTGACCTTGTATTTAAATTTTACTTAGTTGTGTTTTATGTGTATCAGTTAAATTAATTTCCAAAAGCGTGAAGAAAAGACATTCTGGACATTTTAATGTAACTTGAGGAATTTATTGAATTTTTTTAATTTATTGTATCAAGAAGGATTACTGAAGTTATTATCATCGTATATTCTGTACTTCAAGAATTGTAACCTTGTAATGTATTTGAAAAATTTAAAAGGGCTTATTTTTGGGGCAGCCTATACCGCATGTGCGGTTACCACTGATGAAACTTTTGTGTCACAATTGAAATTTTCAAGAACTTGTGAAATTGCTAACTATCTTAAACTGACCATGTATGGTCATGCAAATGGATTGGTCAGAATAACGACCTTTCCAACTGGTGAAAAATGGGAATCTAGAGGAATTTGGTGCGCTATTGGTTATTTGTGATCAGGCCATTTCCGGCCTTCTGCCGGCTTTGTGTGTGTGATGTAATTCGGCCGTGTCTGTTCCTTCTTCTGACCGTCCTCAAGAGCGGTCGTACTCAAGGGTTCCCCTCATGAAACTCCTATCGTTCTTGGTAAGTGCTATTTTTATGCTTTTCTATCATGTTGATTTTATTTAATTCTTTCTAGTGTTTCGGTATTTTCTAGTTTAATGTAGCTTTCAATGATTTAAATTCAACGTGTTGGAGTTTGTGCAAGATTTCCATCATCACTAATTCAGTTCTTGAATGACTATTTACGACAGTCACCTGCATTTTGTGATTGACAATATATTGTAATTCGGCATAATCTTACGATGTTAAATCTTTTGTTTCGTAATTTTACTTACGTGTCCTGATTATGTCTTCATTTTGGTTTAGTGGATGTGTATCTTTCCTTAAAGTCTATTTGTGAGTTAAGTATCAGTTGCTCTGGCATTTATTAATTTTGTTTCTTGTATTTTTTCATTTGTTAATTTAATATATCATGAGTTTGAGGTGGATGATCGTGAACCTTTTCTTCCCCGTAACGGTATACCTTCCCATGGACTTCAACAGGGCTCCAACATGTTCGACAATCCTTCCTTACTTGTCGTTTATTAGGCCTATAAGTTGTTTACCTTGCGTTTGGTTCAATTTTGAATGTTTGATAAGCTACCATCACGTTTATTTTCATGTTTTTCTTATTCTCATTCACATTATTATTTTCTGTGTTCATTTTTATTATTATGGTGTTATTATTAGGTGCAAATAGTCTCCTAAGGTGCTACATTGGTAGCAGAGTGTGGTTATGGAAGAAGGGAAGGTTGGCGATAATCATTCTTGGCTAACTTTTGTAAAATTATTTTTAGATCTTAATTTTGAATAAGTTACTCACGTGTTTCTTTTATAGGTGGTAATTGTAATGTGTGCATTCTTAATTCCTGTTTATTTCCTTTTCATGGGTCTTGCTCGAGTTCTATACATCACAAGGGAGCTGCCAATTATCTCCGGATGGGGCAGTTGGATGTATTTTTAATTCCGCGATGTGCAGTTTGTCTTGCTGTGTTTCACCTTGTAATTAATGGCTGGAGGAAATGGTAAGTCACAATCTATAACAAATTATTTTGTTGTCAACTTTCATTAAATTTCTTTGATGGCATGCCTTCTGCTGGCCACATGTTTTTTGGTACAGGGATATCATCACATTGTGTGTGCTGTGTTCTAATTTGAGTCGTCGGTAATAGATTTCAATGTGTGTTCATTAACTTACTTTCTTCGAGCCGTGTTCTGATCGTAACATCTCTGTGATCACCTGTTGCACTGAACTACCGATATGTCATAAAATAATGCTAAGTCCTGTAGTTCCTTGTCTGAATTTACGTTTATATCTTGAACAGCTGAAGTGCCTGCTGAAAATAGCTGAGCACTTGACCCACTGCGAATCGTGCACACCCTACATCCTAAAGTTTTCTGGTGTCGTGTTCTGCTTGTTCTTCATCCAGATGACATGAATTGTAGATTTCACTGTCGTACTAACTATCGTGTTCTGGTTAATTTTAGCATGGATTCTCATTAGTTATTCTGAAATTTCTGTTTTTGTAAATTTTCTTTTTTTCTTGCTATTTGCTTTACGTCACACAGACAGAGATAGTTCTCATGGTGACGATGGGATAGGAAAGGCCTAGGAAGTGGAAGGAAGCGGCCATGGCCTTAATTAAGGTACAGCACCGGCATTTGCCTGGTGTGAAAATGGGAAACCACGGAAAACCATCTTCAGGGCTGCCGATAGTGGGGCTCGAACCCACTATCTCTCGAATACTGGATATTGGCCGCACTTAAGCGACTGCAGCTATCGAGCTCGGTCGTAAATTTTCAGCAGCAATTTTGAGGTTAAAGTTCGTTTTTTGGTTTGCAAATCTCGTGTTTTGGCACATTCTTTCCAAAATTTCATTTCTTGTCACCTGTTGTGTTTTATTTGGAATTATTCTACATGTGTGATCACCTAAAATTATTTTAACGTTGTGTTTTAGCTCGGTAGATATATAAATTTCTGGACATGTGTTGTGTTCGTCTTTTTACTGTACCTGGGTTATTTTCCAGGGGGGTATGGGACTATTTGAAGCAATTCCCAGCCAGTTTCTAAATTTGCCAATCAGATTAGAGAGTATGGGATCTTTTAATCTGAGTGAAAATTTCCTAGTTTGTCTCATTGAACGTTTCCATCGTGTAAAGTGTCTTGTTGCCCTGTCGCGTTATTTTTATTTACCTGTGTATTCCTCTACTTGCTAGGGAGGGTTCTATGGGGACTGGAATAATCTCGTAGGGTGAAATGTGCTCACCATATTAATAGTCTAGCATCAGGCTGGGGCGTTTTTGGCAAATTTTGATGGGTTACAGATTTGCACTCATGCTTGTGACATGTTTGAAATCTGGTGCATTTGGTATGAGATTCCTTGCAATCTTTTTCTTGGTATTAGGTGGCTAGATGGAAAATGATGTCCCTTGTTACTGTAAAATTATTACTAGGAAGATTTTCTGCAAATGTTCATTTCGGTATTATGCTGAGCTATTAATTTCTGTTGAATTCATAGTTGGTTTGCAGGCCAGTGAGATTTTCATTTCTGTTATTTTAAATTCATCACTAGTGAAATTTTGAAGATGTTATGATTTAGCAAAGCTCCGTCAATTATTTGTCCTTTATTTTGTTTTGTTTCATTTTGCTCGGTGTTAAATTTTCTTTCGTTTTTGGTTTCGTGTCTTCTAAATTTATTTACTCAGTTGCTAGAGTATGGGATCTTGCAGACTGAGTATGCTTCTAAATTTTGTAGCCATGCTGTATTTGTTCTCCCACTTTTGTAAATAATTGTGTGTTTGTCTTGGGTGTCTTGGGAAGGCATTGGTGTGTGTACTGAGACTTAGGGCTTAAGATGCTGAGAGGCCATTCCTCTTCTGTGAGTACGATTTTGCCCTAAAAGTCTCATTGTCGTGTGATAAATTCAAGGGTACTTGAGGTCATATTCTGACATTTGTGGTCATGTTTTGTCCTTTCACTTTGTGGGTACTCCTCGATGGGTCATCGCACGTGTATGTGTTCTTGTGATGTCGTGTGATGGGATGGGTATTGAGGTCGTTTATGCCTTTTACCATGGGTTGGTACTGCTGATTCAGAGGTCATCTCTCTTGTGTCTTGGTGGTGTTGGTGTGTTGGAGGACGGATGGGCTCGATAGTCTTGTGAGTCGTGCTGTTATCTGATAATCTCTGGTATGAAGGTGTTACTTGTGCCTTTTTATTTCTTATATCAGTGAGTTAGATTGTTGTATGCACACTCTTGCATTGCTTTCGTTTCTCATTTCGGAGTTTTTTTTGGTAAATTTAATGATTTCAATTTTGTATTCCTGGCTTAATTGTGTTTTAATTTAACTGGTGCGACACGTGATATGTCAGGTGAGTTTTATCTGTGTTAAAATTTTAATGAGTAAATGACATGGTAAATGAATAGTCACTTACTAACCTCATTTAATTGAATATTGCAGTAAAGTTGCAAGCTAACGTAATTATGTAGTTATTTCCCTGTTTTGAGTTCCCTTGCAACATCCTAAATTTTCCCATTTATTTGTTTTGTTTTTTCTTAAGGTTGGGCAATTAAGAGTGTACACAGTAATTTAATTTAGTTATTTTCTGGTGAATTGTCTTCATTTGAATTGGGGTAGTTAAAAGGAATTTAGTTATAAGCAAAATTTTGGGTAAAAGGCTGGCCGGTAATCTCCTGGATTTTATAGTTTAATTAGGAATAATAGTTATAATAAGGATGGTCGTTTGAGACCATGCTAGGTATAATTTAATATAATGCATTTTGGGGTAAGATTTAGATTTTCATTAATGTGTATTACTAGAGACATTCTGTAAGTTTTCTGGTTCTAGGGTAAATTCTGGCAGATTTTCTTTTAGCCTTTTAATGATTTCCTATTGAAATTTTGATATAGCACTTGCCAGTGGGGAGCTAGGTTATCCCTGGTCTATGGGAGGGGCTCTGCCTAAGGAGTTTTGTTATTTGTTGCAAAAACATTATAAAAAACCCACCCTTGAAACTCATAAATTTTAGTTCTTTGACAGTTCTGGCCAGTGGCCTTATTTCTTCTGTTACTGCTGGGTGTGTATTTATGTTCCAGTGGCTGCGTGGTGCATCCCCAAATGTGGTACCTATTTGGAGGCTACAAAGTATCTAGGGCCACTACTATCCGACGCTGGAGTGGGCAGGCCCTCCTTATGGCGGCAGTCGGCAGTGCCACACCTGAATCCTCTGCCTGTTATAATCCAGTTTTTTACACAAGTGTGCTGAAAGGAGGCTCTGTTGATGGCCTCGGTGGGACTGCAAATGATGAAGATCGTTGGTGCGGCTGGAGCCAACACCTACATTGGACAGCAATACTGATGTTCAACTTGTGAATCTTCGATCTGTATGGACGTTCCTGGCCTGAACGACATCAAGATTTATGTGTGCTAAAGTGTCGGATCATGTGTGGTCACAACCCCCTCAGTAAATTTAAAAGGTTTTTTTTTCTCAAGCGGAGCTCGAGGTTAAAGGGCGGGGAGAAGATGACACCAGTATGTCATCAAGAAAGGACAGCAGAATTTTACTTTTAAAAATTAGCATTGTGGGAAAATGAAGAAATACGGACTCTGGACGCTGCTGAAATATTTTATGAAACTGGAAGAAAATTATGTTTGATTACTGTAATATATCTTTTTTGCAATTTATGGAAACCTCAAGAATATAATTATACTCTAAATGAACATTGCAAGAGCTATTATGTGACCTTGTATTTAAATTTTATTTAGTTGTGTTTTACGTGTATCATTTAAATTAATTTCAAGAAGCGTGAAGAAAAGACATTCTGGAAATTTTAATGTACCTGGAAGAAATTATTGACATTTTTATTTATTTATTGTATGAAGAAGAATTACTGAAGGTATTATCATTGTATATTCTGTACTTCAAGAATTGTAACCTTGTAATGTATTTGAAAAATTTAAAAGGGGTTTATTTTTGGGGCAGCCTACACCGCACGTGCGGCTACCACTGACGAAACTTTTGTGTCGCAATTGAAATGTTCGAAAATTTGTGAAATTGCTAACTATCTTAAACTGACCATATAAGGTCATGCAATTGGACTGGTCAGAATAACGACCTTTCCAATTGGCGAAAAATGGGAATCTAGAGGAATTTGGTGTCCTATTAGTTATTTGTGATCGGGCCATTTCTGGCCTTCTGCCAGTTTCGAGTGTGTGATGCGATTCGGCCGTGTTTATTCCTTCTGACCATCCTCAAGAGCAGTCGCTCTTGAGGTCTCCCCTTGGGGAACTCCTATCCTTCTTGCTAAGTGCTATTTTTATGTTTTTTTATCATGTTGGTTTTATTTAATTCTTTCAAGTGTTTTGGTATTTTCTAGCTTAAAGTAGCTTTCAGGGATTTAAATTCAACGTGTTGGAGTTTGCCCTAGATTCCCGTCATCATTTCATCACTAATTCAATTTTCTGAATGACTGTCTATGGGAATCAACATCTATATAATCTTACGCTGTTAAATCTTCTGTTTCATAAATTTACTTAAGTGTCCTGATTATGTATTCATCTTGGTTTAGTGGATGTGTATATTTCCTTAAAGTCTATTTGTGAGTTAAGTATCAGTTGCTCTGGCATTTATTAATTTTGTTTTTTGTATTTTTCATTTGTTAATTTAATATAACATGAGTTCAAGGTGGATGATCATGAACCTTTTCTTCCCCATAACAGCATAATTCCTATGGACCTCAACAGGGCTCCAACACGTTCCACAATCTTTCCTTAGTTGCCGTTTATTAGGCCTATAAGTTGTTTACCTTGCGTTTGGTTCAATTTTGCGTGTTTGATAAGCTACCATCACTTTTATATTCATGTTTTTCTTATTCTCAATCACATTATTATTTTCTGTATTCATTTTTATTATTACGGTGTTATTATTAGGTGCAAATACTCTCTTAAGGTGCTACAGTTAATACGAGTGCGACATGCAATTTAGCCTCCCCTGAACTAATCCGACACTTCTTGTGCCTTGTTACTGTGCCACCTAGTGTGATTCACCCAAACTAACTGTTTGAGTGAAAATTTGAGCCCTGTCTTGGCAACATATCGTACCAGAAAATTTAGGGTTATACCGCTGTGCCTGATAATATACAATTGCCACGTAGTTATATAACGCCATGTGTCATCCACTGTGTGTGAGATTCTACTTGTGGACTTTGAAGTGTGACTGTCATGTCAGACATGAAGAAGTGTTCCGAGAATGGCTGGTGGGCAAAGAAGGTAGGAAAAATTGAAATTACTCTTCAAAGCAATGTCAAGTAACTCTCCTCCTAATTGAGTGTGATGTATTTTTATTGTGAACTTACAGTATAATGTTAATTTTTATGTACTGGTATTTACCTTTATTCTGTTTTATTGATAAATAAAGTAAGTAAAATTAATATTTTCTATTGTCAAGCTAGTAATATGGCAAAGAGTTGTTTATTTACGTCTCCTCTTCATATTGCCATGCGGAGATAAGAGAGGTTATAGATCTCTGCATTTTCCTCATTTCATGGGTATGTTCGAGTATGTTTCGCTCTGAATCCCCTTCAAATTTTTATTCGCTGGGAGTAGGTTTTTCTAAATTTAACCTTCATATGCATTTTTGGAATTTTGCTTTCCTTCCCAAAAATTGCAGGTGAGTTTAGGCTTAGCCACTGTTTATTTGGGCACTTGTGCCCCGGTAGGATATTGTCAAAATACTTATATTTATGGGATTTCCTATAGTTTTTTAATATCTGGCTTCTTGTTTTTTATCATTTCAGTAAATTGTCTTGCTGCTTATTTATGTAGATTGAGATTACCTCTTATCTTCACACGTGAATATACCCAATTAGGAGTTATTTCGGCTGTCGTTTCCCTGTTTTTCTTTTTTCAAAATAACTGGGTAGGTTAAAATATTGGGTAATCTTGTGATTCTATATACTATTTATACCAGGGTGCAAAAGAGTGGGAGTCTGACATTTAGAGCTAACAGCGAGGAAGAGGCAAGTAATTCTGCTCGAAAATGACCTATTGCCATGATAACTATCCATTAATGCAATATTTTTGCGATGCTATCGCCACGTGGCTTAGCTTGCTCTCAGCCCCTCTTGTGATATCATGAGGAGTGGTACTTTGTTAGCTGTTATTGCTTACATGTTTGTTTTCCGAATATTATTTTTGTTGTTGGTTTATTGCTGTCAGATAATCAATGGAAATGTATGTAGAGATACTTTAAGGCAGAGAGATATCCAGGAAGGACATTCCAGGAATTATTAATGAACGAATAGAGTGTATAACTGAGGATTTACAGAAGGCAAAAATATTTGGTCTTCAGTATGTAAAGACTGTTACATTTAAGGATAATGTCCAGGTAGAGGAGGTGACTTATGCCAGTCAGGTACTGAAATTTACTTATAACAAATATGTTTGCAAAACGGTACAAAATTTGAAAACCATAAAACCAGCTGGAAATGCTATGATTTCTGGCGATAAGCTAAACACAGTCTATTTTGTTGGGATCTATTGTAAACAGTGCAACTTAGAAGCGTCTGAAATTTTCCGTTGTTGTAATGCTGCTGGAGTTGATGTGTGTGTGGGGGGGATTATTGGGGGGCATAATCGAATGGTTTAAAGGACATTAACACACCACTAAAATTAGATATTTAAGGATTAATTGCAGTTTATGTAGATTATAGTAATGGCCTTCTTTCAAACATGTATTTGTTGGTGGAGCAAAAATAACAAATGAAAGATGCAAAATCAACACTCTAGGACGCCAAGAGTTACGGGGCATTTATTCAACTCAACTGCCTGCAATCAGCCACCTCAACTTCAGGAGAATCGAGATCTGCACTTTGCGGCACCTGATAAACAGAGATACGAGCATGATAATCCAGACTGTTGTTAACATGATCGTGGCATGCAACTTCGCCTCCCCTCAACAGATTCAACACTTCTTGTGCCTTGCTACTGTGCCAACTAGTGTGATTCACCCGTACTAGAAGATTAAAGGAAACTTCAAGCACTGACTTGGCAACATATTGTGCCATCCTACTTCGTGTGCTATACAGTATATACTGACTTTACAGTTTTGGTGAACTTACCTCTTCATCTCTACTCTGCATATGTTTTTGCGTTTAATCTTCCACTCCCTCCCGCTGATATTCGTCTGGTCGCCTTGTTTGATGCTCATCTGTTTCCTGCGCTGACGTCATACGTCACCTGCTCAGCTGTTTGTTACAAGACATTCTCTAGAATGATCTCTCCACCTATATATTCTCACCACCCTGCCTATTTAGGGAGGTAGAATCGAGAACTGCAAAGAGCACTAGACCTCATCGACGTGTGAGATTTTCTCTGCCCATCACTTCGTTGCTGCTACCCTGAGTTGAGAGATATGGAGACGTTCCTATTCAAATTTTATTGTTAACCTTTCTTTTCTACGGGCATCTTGGCGGGAGTTGGGGGAGGGATCTGCGCTTTGTGCACTATCAAGACATTTATGCTAAGAACTTACCTTTATTCGTGTCAAATAGCAACCATAGAACTGGATGGCCATCTACCATAACCTCTATCTGACGTACACTTCGCGTTCTGTTCTTTGGTATCCTATTTCTCCCATCGTGACCCTTATTAGCTTATTACCTTAGGTTGTACTAGCTTTGTATCTTGTATAAGATTTCCCATCGTATTTCACATTTTTATGCATACTTGTATTATTATGGAACATGTGATCCAAAGCATGTACTATGATCCCTTGGAACTACTTTCCTATTAATGTTTTTCACTAATGTTATTATGGAACTTGTTATAATCATCATACATTCTAAGTATGTGCTATGATCCCTTTGATCAACCTTTTCTCACGTCTTATGTTAACGAATTTTCTGATAACCTATTTCTTCTAAAAAAATGTACTTGGTGTTGTTGATAATGCTTTTTCTCACATAGTTATCCATCAGTGCATTTATTTAGCACGTTTACCTTTACCATCGCTGTTAGGTTTACTTATTATATTTGGAAAATCTATTATTCATCAACAAAGTTTAAATATAGTCTATTAATTTACTTAAAGTTGGTACCCCTGTTAATTATCAGCCCATGTTTTGAGAATTCATGTATATCGTTAATTTATTGATATCTATTTTAACATTCCATTCTCATTGTACAGTTTTTCAATTTGTACTCTATTTCTCTTAAATTGTTTGTGATCTAAGTTAATATACATTTATTTGTACATTCTATTTTATCAACCTTGCCAAACATTAATTAATCTCTATTTCTACTGTATGGTTTTTCTATTTTTGAAAATAAATAATAGTCCTGCTAAATAGTTTTTGCTAGAGTATAAGTGGTGTCTGAGTATCAAAAGAGAACCCCTGAGCACTTTTAGCCCCCAGTCGATGAACTCCTTGGTACTGATGTTAAAGGTCTTCATCAGTTCTATCGTCTTCTTAGGAACTGTCCCTCTCGCACCAATCATGAGACCGCTCACTTCTATGTCGTCCAGTTCGTATTTGGTCTTATAATACGGCACTGTAGGCTGGTAGATAGACTTCTTTTCTTGGTCCACTTCGTCTGGTTGGTTGGAGTGTGTTTCGAATCTTACTGTGGGGTCTAATATATATCCTTTCTTCCCTTTGATTGCGATCATATCAATCCTTCCTGTGCTGCCATTTACTCCAATGCCATGGACTTCCTCATGCACTTGATATCCTTTCTCATGGAGCATCTGTGCTATGGATGACCTGATGTTGTGATGTCTAGTGTTTCAAAGAGCTTCACCAAAGGCACAGGAAATACTGTTATCTTTCTGCTGGTTCAAAAATAAAATAAAATAAATATACATGTTATCTGAAACCCTATTATCTTGTTTCACCCATATGCTCACGGGTCCTGATGGTCCTCTTCTTCTGAGCCCCTCTTACTATTCCACTGCACACTGATATACATTTACTGGGACTTTATTGATAATTAATTTTTGTTTACATTAGCGTCACCTCCTTGGTGACGTTACAAATTTATTACTCAACATCATTAAACATACCCCAAAATAGGACGCAACAATATCGTACTGGAAAATTTAGGATAATACCCCGGTGCCTGTTAATATAACCTTGCCACCTAGTTATATAATACCATGTGTCATCCATTGTGTGTGAGATTCTACATGTGGATTTCGAAGTGTGACTTTCGTGTCAGACATGAAGAAGTGTTCCCGAGAATGGCTGGTGGACGAAGAAGGTAGGAAAATCTGAAATTACCCTGAATGAGGGTGACACATTTTTATTGTGAACTTACAGTATAATGTTAATTTTTATGTATTTTATTGTATTTTTATGTATTGGTATTTATCTTTATTATGTTTCATAGAGTAAGTAGAATCAATATATTCTATTGTCGAGCTACTTATAGGGCCAATATTAGTTTATTTACGTCTCTTCTAAGTATCGCCATAAGGAGCTAGACGAAGTTATAGATCATTGTATTTTCCTCATGTCATGGGCATGTTCGAGTAGGTCCCCGACTGAATTATCTTCCCCTTTTTATTTGCTGGGAGTATTTTATTCCAAATTTAACCTTCATGTGCAGTTTTGGAATTTTGATTCCCTTCCCACCAAACCCAGCTGAGATTAGGCTCAATCAATCAATCAATCAATCAATCAATCAATCAATCAATCAATCAATCAATCAATCAATCAATCAATCAATCAATCAATCAATCAATCAATTAATCAATCAATCAATCAATCAATCAATCAATCAATCAATAATGATCTACATTTAGGGCAGTCACCCAGGTGGCAGATTCCCTATCTGTCGTTTTCCTAGATTTTCTCAAATTATTTCAAATAAATTGGAAATTTATTGAACATTTCCCTTGGTAAATTATTCCAATCCCTAACTCCCCTTCCTATAAACGAATATCTGCCTCAGGTTGTCCTCTGAATTCAAACTTTATCTTTATATTGTGATCTTTCCTACTTAAAGACACCACTCAAACTCAAACTCACTCAAACTTATTTGTCTAAAAAATTGTCTGAGAGATTTCAAAATAGAGTAAATGATATTTGGTAAAAGAATGAAATTAAAATATTGTACAAAAAGAAAGCCCAATTGAACTTACAGTTATATAGAACACATTTAATAGTGGCCCAAGAATTGGCCCCATTAGAATGGAAATCATTCCAACAACATGTAGACAACAAATTGATGCATTTGATGGATAAGAAACAGGCGACACTAGATAAAAATCTAATGCAATTAAGAGTATCCCAAACACAACATTCTAGGCTGAATACAGATAAACAGAAGATAAACCCTTTATGTACCAACACTCCTACCGTAGTAAATTTGACAGATACACAGTTTTCAGATAAAGAGATAGAGCTTTTGAACAAGGGTCCGAAGTATAATTAGCTTAACAAGAATAAAGAGGGAGACATCATAAACACAGTAGCCGAAATAAAAACCAACGTTTCCAAACTACCATATGAAATACAAAACGACATAAAAATAGAATTAAAGAAAAAAATTCCAAGATTAGCAGAAAATCTGAATACTAAATTTGATCCTAATCAACATACATTAATAAAAAACATGAAACCCAAGATGGAAAGCAACAACATCATTGTAACAAACCCGACAAAGGGAGATCAATAGTTCTACTAGATAAAGAAACATATATTCAAAAAAACAGAAGATTTTTTTAATAGTAATATTTACATGGTAGTTAATAAGGACCCGATAGTAAAAATACAGCGTAACTTAATGACATTATTAAAGAAATGCATATTTCTCTTTAATGAACAAGATCAACAAAGACTCATAAACATGAATCCTAACATCCCTGTAGCAAGAGCCCTTCCTAAAGTACATAAGAATGACATCCCAATAAGTCCCATTATTAACTGCCGTAATAGTCCAACCTATAAAGCTTCTAAGTATATTCATGGCTTCCTGAAGAAACATTACACATTGAATAGCCAGCAACCTTTAAAGAATTCCATTGATTTTTGTGAGATCCAAAATAAGTTCAATCTACAACCTAATCACACAATATGCTCCTCTGATGTGATTAACATGTACTCAAATATTCCGACTAAAGACACTGTCAACATCATCTATAATAACATTTGTAAACATAGTGGCCTCAGTAAAATGGAGATCAATGAGTTCATGGCACTATTAAATTTTGTTTTAGATAACAACTATTTCACTTTTAATAAGAACATTTATAAACAGAACGGCTTAGCGATGGGTGACACAATTTTGGGCATCCTAGCTGATATTTACATGGACACGACTGAACACACAAAAATAAGAACTAAGATTAAAGGGATTTGTTTATGGTTGAGATACGTGGATGATACGTTTGTAATAATTGATAAGAATATCACCAATAGCAGCGGTCTTAGATATCTTATATAATATCAATTCTAACACAAAATTCACTAAGGAAGATGAAGACAAAGGCTCCTTAAATTTCTTAGACATAAAGGACACCCGAACCAATAACACCTTTGAGTTTCAGATTCATAGAAAGCCTACACATTCGTCGGTAACCATAAATAATTCCTCACTACACCCCGGTTCTCAGAAACAGGCATCTTTTTATAGTTTGATATTTAGAGCGTTAAGAATCCCATTATCCCCTACTAGCTTAAAAACAGAATTAAATTACATAAGGAACCTTGCCAAAATTAATGGTTTTAAGTTTGAAATGGTAGACCGCTTAATTCATAAGATTAAAAACAAGATATCTACAAATCTTATACCAGACAAACCTAAAAAAACGTGAGTACGCCACTTTCACGTACAGTAGCCCAGTTGTCCACCAAATTCAAATTCCTAACACTTTCAACAAATATAATATGATCATAGCCTTTAGAACAACCAACACAACACAAAATATATTTTTCAATTTTAACAAAATCAATAATAATAATAATAATAATAATAATAATAATAATAATAATAATAATAATAATAATAATAGTAATAACAATAAATATTCAGGCTCAATGGGCTACAGGTTAACATATTCCCAGTGTGGAATTTCATATGCTGGACAGACTGGACAAAGCTTCTTTATAAGGTACATGGAACACTTCAATGAAGAAAAACACAATAAATATTCGGCAATGAGCACGCATATGAAGGAAACTGGTCACCGTTTTACTTCAATAGGGAAGGACCTCACAATAATCAGAAATACAAACAAAGGTAGACTTTTAAATGAATTAGAAATATTTTTTTTCTGGACTAAACATATAATAAAGATCGAAACCTTAATGATGATACGGTAGTCAAGAGTCCCTTATATACTACAACGCCTAAGTTATTAAAAACAGTCAATCCAAATCAGAATAGAGTCCCATGAATATTTAAATCCTTTGAATCAAAAACTCCCCTTATCTCATTGTATACTAAGCCTGCACTTGCCTCTCTAAATAATTGCCCTCCCACATTAACACAGACATGTGATGCTCTGCCTACCTCCGCTTCCCCTCAACATTCCCCTCCTCCTCCACGGCATCGATACAACACAAGGAGTAGGAACTCCAGACAGACCAACGCAGCTAATACACTAAGATAGACATAGTTACGGCGAATGAGTAAGTACCCGTTTTACATAACACATAACTCTTGAATATTAACATACGATTCAAACACACACCGTCATACACGTCTTTCTTTTTGTTTCATTACAGTATAACCACATCCTCTTCCACGATGTTCTACATCTTCTAGAGGGACTACACTTTCACGGGGCAGTCAAACATACCTGTCAAATACCAGATATACTTGTCTCAAAAGCAGCTTCAACCAGCACAACATATGTTTTGCATTGGTTATATTACGATATATTATGATATATTACGATAATTTATGGATCAACCAACTTAATAAGCTCCTGTTCGCAAAGATAAACAAAATCCAACCTCAACGTTTCAACCAATCCAGTCTATTGAAGACTTGTATTGACAAATGCCTCAAGGTAACATATGCTCGAATTTTCTTATGAAGAAGATACGCTTCAGTGCAGGACAAGAGTTGTTTTTAGAATTTTATATGACACAAATTTTCTTTTGGACAAAGATTTTTTTAAATTGTTTACATTGATTTTAACATGTGTTGTATATGTCATGTCTCAACATCATATTTTATAACTACTATCCCTTTGTGTTTTAACCTTAAGAAATAACAGTTCAATTTTTATAAACTATAAATGTCAATGTCCTCTAAGTAATGTTTGTTTTAAGATAAACGCTCTAAATATCAAACTATAAAAGAAGGGCAAAATATGTCCCCTTAAAGTTTAGAATTTCTACGTTTATTTAACCACATAACGTGGTATTAATTGTATTGAAGAGGTGGGGTAATAAATATATTCCTTTTGTAAACCAAGTGACATATCATTTAGTCGATCAGCTAATCTCCTTTCTCCCAAGTCTTCCCAACCAAAACTTTGCAACATTTTTGTAACGCTACTCTTTTGTCAGAAATCACCCAGAACAAATCAAGCTGCTTGTCTTGGATTTTTCACAGTTCTTGAATCAGGTAATCCTGGTGAGGGTCCCATACACTGGAACCATACTCTAGTTCGGGTCTTACCAGAGACTTACATGCCCTCTCCTTTACATCCTTACTACAACCCCTGAACACACTCATAACCATGTGCAGAGATCTGTACCCTTTATTTACAATCCCATTTATGTGATTACCCCAATGAAGATCTTTCCTTATATTAACACCTAGATACTTACGATCCCCAAAAGGAACTTCAAATTTAATCAATATTGTTTTATTTGCAACTGAGGTGTCTACCTCGGTGGGAAAAGGTACACTAAAATACATTGTCAAACACTAAATTTTAAATTAACAAGAGAAGAAAATTTTCCTAGAATACAATATTATACAATTTACGCAAACAATTTTTTCTATTAAACACACGGCTCATCCTTAATAAATTTATGTTGTTTACAAAATTCTACTTATTATATCTCCTATACTTACAAACATAGTCAACTCATATACAGTATGTGGAATTACTTCAAACAATACTATACAACTGGTATAAGATTGAAATTAACAATGCTTTTATTTACTTTTTTTTTCCTCCCCATTTTGGAACCTAAGTAGCAGAACAACCTGCTGCGTCTTAACCAGAACCCCCTTTGCCACCACTTTTCAGAGTTCCTGAAGGGCCTTCACAGATACCGTAGCGGTCCCAGGGCCCTCGAAGTCCCCTCTGTACATCACCTCTACAAGCAGTTCCCTACTTACGCTGTCCAAACTCCTTAGACCAGAGGATGGAATTAATTTATTCACACACATTTTTTATTTACAATAACCTACACTGGTTGAATGCCCCCTAACATTTCAATTATTTTCTCTGTTGCTGTTTATTCTCTTCTTGAATATCGGTACAGATTTTGGAAAAAGGATCAAACACTACCCCTGGTAAACTATTCCGCTCTTTCACGCCCTTCACAATGAATGAAAATTTACCGCAACCTTCACCCCATCAACACAGTAATTAAAACTGAGAGGACTTTTCCTATTTGTGAAATTCACAACCTGATTTTTAATCCCATTTATCAACATACCATTGCCTGCTGTCCATCTCACAACAATATCGAGGTCACATTGCAGTTGCTCACAATCTTGTAACTTATTTATTACTCCATACAGAATAACATCATCTGCAAAAAGCCTTACCTCTGATTCCACTTCTTCACTCATATCATTTATATATATAAGAAAACATAAAGGTCCAACAATACTGCCCTGAGGAATTCCCCTCTTAATTATTACAGGGTCAGATAATGCTTCACCTACTCTAATTCTCTGAGATCTATTTTCTAGAAATATAGCAACCCATTCAGTCACTCTTTTGTCTAGTCCAGTTGCACTCATTTTTGCCAGTAGTCTCCCATGATCCTCCCTATCATATGCTTTAGACAGGTCAGTCGCAATAGAGTCCATTTGACCTCCTGAATCCAAGATACCTGCTACATCTTACTGGAATCCTACAAGTTGAGCTTCAGTGGAATAACCTTTCCTAAAACCAAACTGCCATCTATCAAACCAGTTATTAATTTCACAAACATGTCTAATATAATCGGAAAGAATGCCTTCCCAAAGTTTACATCCAACCCATGTCAAACTTACTGGCCTGTGATTTTCAGCTTTCTGTCTATCACTCTTTCCTTTATACACAGGGGCTACTATAGCAACTCGCCATTCATTTGGTATAGCTCCTTCAAGCAAACAATAATCAAATAAGTGCTTCAGATATGGTACTATATCCCAACCCATTGTCTTTAGTATATCCCCAGAAATCTTATCAATTCCAGCCGCTTTTCTAGTTTTCACCTTTGGTATCTTATTGTAAATGTCATTATCATCATATGTAAATTTTAATACTTCTTTAGCATTAGTCTCCTCCTCTATCTGGACATTATCCTCGTAACCATCAATCTTTTATACTACTGACTGAATACCTCTGCCTTTATAGATCCTCACATACACACTCCCCTTGTTCACTAATTATTCCTGGAATGTCCTTCTTGGAACCTGTTTCTGCCTTAAAATACCTATACATACCCTTCCATTTATCACTAAAATTTGTATGACTGCCAATTATGCTTGCCATCATGTTATTCAATTTCCTAGCAAGTTCCTTCAATTTCTCCTTACTTCCACAGCCATTTCTAACTCTATTTATTTCCAGTCTGCACCTCCTTCTTAGTATCTTTATTTCTCTGTTATAATAAGGTGGGTCTTTACCATTTATTACCACCTTTAAAGGTACAAACCTGTTTTCACATTCCTCAACAATTGCTTTAAACCTATCTCAGAGTCTGTTTTCATTTTTATTTACCGTTTTCCACCAATCATAGTTACTTTTTAAAGACTGCCTCATTACTGCTTTATCAGCCATATGGTACTGCATAATAGTCCTACTTTAAAGACCTTCCTTTCTAACACATTTATTTTTAACTACGACAAAAACAGCTTCATGATCACTAATGCCATCTATTACTTCGATTTCTCTATAGAGCTCATGTTCTTTTACCAGCACCACATCCTGGATATTTTTGCCTCTAGTTGGTTCCATCACTTTCTGAATCACCTGTCCTTCCCATATTAGCTTATTTGCCATTTGTTGGTCATGCTTCCTGTCGTTCGCATTTCCTTAGCAATTGACATTTGGTAAATTCAGATACCCCGCTACAATCACATTCTTTTCCATGTCGTTTACCACATAGCTGATTATCTTATCAAATAATTCTGAATCCGTGTCAGCGCTACCTTTTCTCAGTCTATACACTCCAAAGACATCAAGTTGCCTTTTATCTTTAGAAATGTGCCTTACACCTAGAATTTCATGTTTCTCATCTTTAACTTTTTCGTAGCTTACAAATTCTTCTTTCACCAGAATGAATACTCCCCCTCCCACCATTCCCAACTTATCTCTATGATAAACTCTCCAGTTCCGTGAGAAAATTTCTGCATTCATTATATCATTCCTCAGCCATGGTTCAACTCCTATTACAATATCTGGTAAATATATATCTATTAAATTACTTAATTCCATTCCTTTCTTTACAATACTGCTGCAGTTCAACACTAATATTTTTATGTCATCCCTACTTGACTTCCAGATCTTTGTACCCTTATCACTGCTCCCTAGACAGCCCTGTTTCCCTGAATGTACCTCCCTATTACCCTTCCAAACAAATTTCCTAACTTGTACGTACCACTGCGGCTTAAGTGAAAGCCATCTGAGTGCAGATCCCTATCTCCTAACCACCCATTAGGATCTAGAAATTTCACTCCCATTTTCCCACATACCCACTCCATAGTCTCATTTAAATCCCCAATCACCCTCCAGTCATTACCCCTCCAACACAGAATTCCACTGATAACAATCTTCGCTTCCTTAAACTTAACCCAAGCTGCATTTACCAGATGCTACACATCGCCAACTATGTTGGTACTTATATCAGCTTGCCTTATGTTGCTGGTACCAACGTGAAACACTACCACCTTCTCCTTCAACTCCTCCCTCTCTTCTGCTTTTCTCAACATCTGCCTCAACCTGGTTCCCTTTCCTCCACACCCTTTCCCCATATGTCTAACGATGGAACCCCCATGACCAGAGCCAGCCTCAACCCTACCCACCTCATTTGATCCCCTCCCCTCCTGGTCAGCCCTATCTTTCCTGATAGCTGCAGAAACTACTTCATCCTCCCTTTTCTCCTTCCCATGACCCTGTTCCACCTGTCTTTTCCTATCCTCTACTCTACATTTCCCTTTCCTACCTTTTCCCTTCCTCCTACTTCCACACATCTCAGCAACAGTTCCCTGTTCCTTGTCTTCCCTCTGTTGCGCTACTTGGAGTGGCTCGCACTGATTTTGTACGGACACCTGTTCTGAATTGTGATCCTGAATACAGCGCTTAGCCTGCAATCTCCTTTCCCTTAGAATATTAGACCACCTGTGTTCTACAACTCCCCCCTTTCCTTCCTCTCCCTCTTGTACACCTACTGTAACCTGTACAATTCTGTGGGAGGCCTATCTTCCTTCGTGTCTTCTGTGAGAATCCTAATTATCTCCCTCAAACTCTCCAACTCCTCCCTCATACCCCTCAATGCCTCACCACACCCACAGTCCCTACACTTGCACTCCTTAGATATTAGTTATGGAAAAAAAAATCAAAATAAAAGGAAAAATAAAATAACTCATGTGCAAAAAGAATGAACGGAGGGATATATTGTCTGAGATAGTACTCAAAGATCACACGACAATACAGTAATTAATATACGACTACACCACAATACTACTTAGTCGACCGAGCTCGATAGCTGCAGTCGCTTAAGTGCGGCCAGCATCCAGTATTCGGGAGATAGTAGGTTCGAACCCCACTGTCGGCAGCCCTGAAAATGGTTTTCCGTGATTTCCCATTTTCACACCAGGCAAATGCTGGGGCTGTACCTTAATTATGGCCACGGCTGCTTCCTTCCAACTCCTGGGCCTTTCCTATCCCATCGTTGCCATAAGACCTATCTGTGTCAGTGTGGCGTAAAGCAAATAGCACTACTTAGTCGAACTCTATTTTTATCCTACAACACCCTAACAGGATAAAAACTGCTGTTAATTACTGAATACTGAAAGGAATACACAAAATCTAAACTGCAATTAAGCCTATCCTAATTACAACAACAGAATTTAGTAAGAGAGTTTCAACGGATACCTCTACTATACCGGTACTACACAATTATTTTACAATAATAAAATAAGCACGCTAAATTCTAATAAGATATTACTCTTATACTACTGTACAGTACACTACAATAAGTTTAAAGAACGTTCAGACATATCCTAATTACAATACCGGTACCGTATGTCACTACTAAGCATGAACAGAAATGAAAATTGCAAGTTTGAAATTTGCAAGAACTACTGTACTCAAAAATTACAAATAAAGCTAAATGCTTAGACAGCTAATTATTAGTACTATGCTCTAATAGATTCACACTAAAGATACACACGAATATAGCAGGCAAGATATGGTACTATCTAAATATACTGTATCTACACTACACTTCTCAGCTGAAATGTGGTTATATGAATTTTTACCGCTGGTGGATTACTATTATTTTACCTACTACGCGGGACGGAGAATAAAAGTGTCCTTAAATGCTGAAAAATAAGAGGCTGTCTACAATAATTTCTGTCAAAACTACGCTGGGGGCTTGAACTGCAATGTTATTGGGATATACGAATTTGATTATTAACTTTTACTCGATGAATAAACAAAGGTGGAAAGTACAAAGTATGGAGGAAACTAAGACTACAAATTATCGGAATGTAGTAATCAGCTGATTTTGTATTTATTTACACAACTACCATGTGCATGTAGCAACAATCGTCAACAATCCAAAAACTGTTAAGTACCGTAATTATCCAGTGAAATTACTGTGTATTCTCTTTAACTTCTTTTTAAATCGAAGTTTACAGGCGAATCGTGTTTTTGCTTTAATAAATTTTTACTTTCATGATAGTTTGAATGGATATCTATATGAAATTTCGGAAAAGTTGAATATGAACTTCCGATCTCTAGTCTTTCGAGGTGTTCTGGTTTTTATGAACATGAGTGTAAAACTTATAATACCAATATAAATGGTCCGTTATTGGACATTATAAATTTTCCAGCTAACTCATTCCTGGTTGCCAGCGTTTCACCCCCGTGTGCTAGGCTGAGCTCATCAGTTGGTACCTGGTTCCCTGTGAGGATCAACATCTATATGATAAAACTTATAGTCACTGAAACACAAGAGCTGTCTTAGAAATAATACAAAACATTTTCTGTAGTAGGTAAATAAATGTGTACATGAATATGTGGTATTTGTAAATAAATAGAGTAGGATAAACTAGGATAGGGTGTCTTTTCTTTAAGGACTGTGTTACATTTTTGTTTATATTTTGCTGTGTAAATCAGTGTATCTTCAATTGTATATTATTTGCACATAATTAAGTTGGGGGAATATCCCACAGTTGTTTTTATGATAGGATTTTGGAAGACAACCTGCAGTAACTTAATTAAAAGCAACTCTTCAAATGCACTCTCACAGGCAATAACTACACCCTACAAGTCACTAAACAGACTTTCATCAATTACATTTGTATGTTATAATCTATCAGTTTTATGTCCGTATTGATGCTTGGTACTTACAATTGCAAAGAATGGGTACCTTCCTTTATTATATCTTGTTACTATACAGTACAGGTTTCGAACTTCACAGAGGTCATCAACAGGTGGTCATAAGATCTAAAGTTAACTTAACATATAATTTTAAAACATTACTAAATCTAATGAAGAATGTCATATGATATGAGTGATGATATTAAAATATACAATGATATTACATGTCCTCTGGTTAAAAACAAAGCGTCAATGTTTGTGTGACATATATAAGCTACTTAAAATTCTAGTGTACTGTTCGTGAGTAACACATAATTTGTTAAAATACCATTTCTACAGCTTAAAATGTTCACAGTATTCTTGAGGTACACTTTGGAGTTATATTAATGTTGGTAAAGCGTTGCATATGTTCAAAGGTATGTTTGTACCAAGCATTCTAGAATACTCAATGATGCGAATTGTTCATCTCGTGCATTCATACAGTTGAGATGTTGAATTATTTACATCGAAATTTTGTAGCGTGTCATTAGTTTCTTTAGTACTAATCTCGTTATATGATATTAAATAGGTGCAGATGCTCCCTCTTTCTAGTTGTGTTGTTGGACATGCTAGTAATCTGCGAGAACAGAAAAGAAACGAAGAATAAGAATTTTGCTAATAGAATGTCTACTGAATGCGTGGATTGATGAGTGTTTACTTACATAGTACTGTTGACTAGTCGATGCGTACAGTTAGGGAGCACGTCGTTACGGAGAGGAGAAGTGTGATTATGGAAGGTGGGGTAGAGCGGGGCATGTCTTTGGGAGGTTCCTTGATATTTATTGGATTCTGTTTCTTAACTATTTTTATGTAGGTATTTCTTTTAAATGGGATAACTGTATTAAAGAGGATATTAACTCTATCTGTAATTTCATTTAAGTTAAAATTTCAGTTTACATATTGATCCATACTAATGTAGAATTCTTCCGTTATATTGAGTAGAGGGCCCTTGGAGATCATACTTAGAATCTGCATGTCGTTTTCAATATTTGTAAAATTGTGCTTTTAATCCTCATTATGTTGAGCTATAGACGAAAAGTGATTATGTTTTAAGGCGTTAATATGTTCATTGTAACAGATAAAGAAATTTTTTCCAGTACGTCCAAGATATAGCTACCCTCACAATTATACCAAGCATTCTAAAATATTCAGTGACTTGTAAGTTATAAGATTGTGACCTAGGAAATCAAGAGTGTGAGAAGGTAGTTAATTTGGTGTTAGTGTATTAATTTAATCAGATCCAATCTGTATCAGGTGCGATCAGCTAATGTAACTTGTAACTTGTGTAAAGCAGGGTCTGTTCACTTTACAAAGGAAAAAATTTAATGTATCCTAATTCAATACAAAACATAATTCCATCATTAGAAGGAGCAGTGAAATTCAAACAAGTTTTGACTCGTTTGAGCCATCTTCAGTGAAATAAGGGTGGGGGGGGTTAAAGTAATCTACATAATACAAGCTAGAAATGTGCTAAAAACATAATGAAGAAACAAGCAAAAAGCAAAGGAGACATGATGGAAATAAAAACAATAACAATATACAATATTTAGATCACCAGAAGGAGCAATAAATAACTCGCTGAGACAAATTCAGTGAAAAAAAGGTTAATATGAAACATAATTGAGTCCAAAAAGTGTGCTAGCCTAAGAAGAAAAGAAAAGAAAACATATGTGATACAGACGGAAACGAACAATAAGTGCTTGTGGTGAGGTTGCAGACCTCTTAGTCTAAAATTTTTTAGCTTGATAACAATTCAACCATAGGACAAAAACATTGTGTTGAAAATTCAGGCTGACAGTCTGTCTTTGTAGAAACACCATCACCACGAATGGCTGGGAGGAAAGTGAAAAAGCTTGAGGAACCAAGTTTGAGAGGACACAACGTGCCAGGTGAAATGCATGGAATAAGTGATGGAAAAACGCTGATGAATTTAAAATTTTAGAATAGCAGCATTCTCAATTTCTACTCAATTTAGCGGTCCCGTTCTCGAAGAATGTTTCCAATGTTGGCTAGGTGTGTTTGCTTTATTTTAAATGGTCAGGAGGGTAGCGACAAAATTGAGAACCTGTAACAGGTGCATGGTAAACTGTAAGTGACCATAGTGAAAACCATCAGTGAAGTTCCAAAGGTACTTAAAAGGTGGGTGTCCTCTTAACCAGCCTGGCCTTCTCAAAATTAACAGTCTCGTTTGTATCTTGTAAAGGGTCTGTTCAGTCAAAAGTATTTAAAATTAATTGAGGTAAACGACCTCTATAATTTTCTTTAGTTTTTACAATGTGATTTAACAGTATTGTTCAAAGGTAATGAAACAAATGACTAGGAATTTGTATTTGTTACTGAAATCTGAGGGAGACTTTAAGCCCTGAGAGGCTACAGAGGCCATGCAAACAATGTATACATTTAATAGTAATGGGAGATATGACTCCAGAATTATGTGTGTGTCCTGAGGAGTAAATGTTCACAGTAGAGCAGTTGTAACTCTGCACATTTATTAATTGAGCAATTTTAATTTATATTTTATGTAAACCATTTAAGATCAATTAGATAATCTGAATTAATGCTCAAAGTTAAAAAGTCCACAGGCATTATATTTTGCCCAGTAGTGGATGAAATTTCACTTGTCAATTAATTTACATTTGATTTGTCAATTATTTTAACTGCTTAAATTAATTAGGTGTATGTTTGAGAGGAGTTAGAAGTTGTTTTCTTTGATGTAATGATATTTGCGTCGAGCATTTTGCCAGTTCGAAGATTTTATTTTGTTCATTTCATTTATCATAGGTTTACCTTGTATATATATTGTATAAAATCACCATACGATTAAATAATAAATCATAGGTTATTTAGGAGCAACGACATAGTTCAGCACCAACAGCAGCAGTTTTGAAGTGTCATTTGATTTCAATTTTGGATGTGTTGTTTGGACTTCAACAATGTTTTAAAATTTGGATTGTAAATACACCTAATTAATCTAAGCAGTTAAAATAATTGAAAAATCAAATGTAAATTAATTGACAAGTGAAATTTCGTCCACTACTGGGCAAAATATAATGTCTGTGGACTTCTTAACTTTGGGCATTAAATTGTTTAATTTATCATGTGTTGTATGTGAGTGTATATTTTTCCAACTGGATCATGGCTGAAGATGACCCAGTGTATATGGGGTCGAAACTAGTCCCAATTATATAAGACACTATACAAGTTAATTGTATTGAATAGGTGGACCCTTCTCTACCCTTTGATGGTCATTTCATTTATTTCACTTTATACCTTCCTTTTAATTTGTTAATAATAAGCTCAAGTATTTAAATCAGTCTGGTCAACTTTATTTTATGATAGCGTAGCAATACCATAGTTCCCCTTATGTACCCAAAAAGATGAGTCCAATGAACAATCCACACACTGAGGCAAGAGTCAACTGCGGTAAGTATTCTCACAGCGCCAAGGCAGGAGCAAGAACCCAGATGCTGCAGCTCATGCAGTTACAAGGGTACAATATATATATAAAGGCTTTATGAAATGAGAAATGGGTGCAACTAGGAAGGAAGCAACCTTGGCAATACTAATTTTAATCATAAAAATAAGATCCGAGGCAGCGGAAGATATGGTAATGGCCACACTGGTTTACACAGTATTAATCTTGGTAATACTCATTAGAGGACAAGCTGATAGCAGCACTGTCATCAAACACTCTCACAGTTATAAAAGTATGTGTACCCACCCTGCTCATTTCATTTCATCCTGAAAATGACCATAGCACAGTAGCTGAATCATCCACATATTTACAATGTCAACACTGTTAAATGTCCTGAAAGAACAACCATAATTTTTTAATTGACACCAGTTGTGAATGCCTACACCATTATAAAATAATTGTCACTTGAAATAGACTTATTCAACCTTACGTCTTATTCAAACAATTTCTATAATGCCATGTAATATAACTGCCACTTGGATAGAGGTGACAGAGAGAGTTGATTGCTTCAATTTATACTTGACACATTTTCAAAGCATAAGTTTAAAATTAAAGCAGTACTACTTAACTAGCTTTGGTTGTACATATTAAAATAAAAAATACCTTTAATCCCAGTTATTAAAAGATCTTACTAGACAGCAGTTCTATAATTGATATGCTGCTGATACATCAATTCCAGAATGAACTTCTCACAGTATGGATATCAAGCCTGCTTGTATCATTTCACCTGCATAGTAGACGGCGATGGTATGACAAAGGCTACTGGGGAATAGTTGATACTTCAGAATATTCACAATGCCAACTAAGTCTAATATCCAGAAATCAGTCCAAATCTTGCTAGTTGATAATATCACTATACCATAGATCATGTAATAGCCTACTTATCACTGGAAGGATCACCATTAATAGGCATCTTCTCTTTTCTTCTCGGTGCCTACATTCCTGAATTTAATTTCCTAATCTTTCTCTGCTTGTGGCATGTCGCTCTTCAAAAGTTGCACAGAATGCATCACTGTCAGATGTTTCTTTATCATACTACAATTTTTAAGCCAGTGTAATTCACGCTGTAGCAAATCCTAAAAAAACAGTACAATGCTGGACACAATAATACTCTCTAATTCCTTTTCCTTTTCTAGCTTTCTACAGTCTTATTCATAACAAATTCATCTCTGGAACAATTAGTTACAATTTACATTCCTTTCTACACATGCCAAAGTGAAATGCAAAAAATGGTTAATGGGGCCCTGAAAGCAAGTAAGCAAAAATAATATCTTACCTTTGTGCTATATTTGCAATTAAAAGAAATGTACAGTAAATCATAAAAAATAAATTAATTACCTCAAGTTGTACACTCTGCATCAGCTTCATTCTCTTTTTCAAAGCTTTTTTCTTGGAATAGCTCATACTTTTCGATGCCTTTCGAACTCTGTCTCTGTTTCTAAGTTTTCTGAAGAGAAAATTAAAACATATTCATTATCAACACTGTAGACCTAAATAAGTATTATCAAATTAATATATAATAATAATAATAATAATAATAATAATAATAATAATAATAATAATAATAATAATAATAATAATAATAATAATAATAATAATCAAGATGTAGCGAAATTATGCAAACAATATAATTTCCGTGATCAAAATATTTACATCAATCTTGCAAATGTATACTTTTATAACTTCTTACATTGTCAGAGGTGAATTTTTATCAGTCTAAAAATAAAGAATACATGCATTATTTAAAAATCAAATAAACACTCTAAACATACCTCAAAATGCTACATATAGAACTAAAAATTTCTTAAAAGAAGAAATAATTACTGACCAGCACGAATCAGAAAAAATGCAAAAAGTTGCAAAATAAAATCAGATTATCCTTTGTTATATCGCGGAATGAATTTCTATATTACCGAGCAGCGTTCTAATTGAAAGGGAAAAACTATGATATTTCAAAAACTTCTGCACTCTACTCAGTACTATTATTAATATTATGTGGAATATGAAACAAAACACAGTTGTTCTTACTGTAATTTTGAAAATATTGTCATTATTACACATATGGGTAAAAAGGTGTTCTTATCTCTTTTCATCCAAGGTTATGAATTTCATTTTTGGTTCTGTATTGAATTAAGATTACATATAATACATAATACATATAATACATGCCTTTGCTGGAAAGATGTAGTGTTTACAGTGCGCTATGTCTTCTGGTATGGGCTAGAATAAAATTTTTACCTTCATTGACCTGTCTCAGTCTCTTCCTTGGCTTTGACAATATGAATGTGGCTGAGGTATGAGTGACGCTAGTAATGTCACCCCTTATGCAGCCAGTCCCTGCTATGAATGGTGTGAAAATATCGCTCATAGGGTCAGTTGATGCACACATTTCAGTGAGCTTGGCAGACTGATGTGCAATAGCAACTTCTGGCTCGGTGAGGAAAGCAACGGGAAACTACCTCACTCCTCATTTCCCTGGTACACCTCTTCAGTGACACCTAGGCCATCTATGACAGCTAATGGTGAACCTGTTGAGGATCCAACCAGCCTTCGGTCTGAATACCCAAGATACATACGTACATACATACAAACATACATACATACATACATACATACATACATACATACATACATACATACATACATACATACATACATACATACATACATACATATATGTTATTCTTTTTCTCAGAATATTCTTTCACAAGCATGGTAGTTGGTTTGTTCTTATTTCAATAACAATTCTATCAATGAAACTCCTTTTGTAAACAATATTAGCAGCTACTGAATGAATGGTATAGATTTCTTTTTAAAAATTATTATGGGATAATGGGTTGTTGAAGGCTCTGTAGATCAGACTGTAAAAAGTAATTTGTTCGTGAGCTCCACAGTGGAGGGAGTCTTGTTTTTTGACGTTTATTGTTTGACTAAGGTTAGTCTATTTCCTATTAAAATTGGAGAAGGATTGCTTTTGTTTCTAGTTATTACAAGATCAAGAAAATTTAGTGAACTATTATTTTCAGATATCTTCATGAATTTAATAGAAGGATCTAGTGAGATAAGTTGCTCCAATACTATTGAAATGTTGGTGACCTGTTGGTTAGGGTCTACTTATAGAAAATATGTCATAAACATATAACCCAATGGAAGATTCCTTATAAGTTGTTATTTATTATGATCTTTTACAAATTATCGCTATAGATTTTTGCTAAGTTGTTTTCGTAGATATATAATATTATTGAATGAATATCAAGTATTTGTTTTAAAAATTCCAAAATGATAATCAATTAATTTATTATTTATTTATTGCTTTATGTTGCACCGACACAAAATGACGACGATGAGATAGGAAAGCACTAGGAGTGGAAAAAAAGCAGGCAACATCTTCCTGGTGTAAAAAAAGGAAACCATGAGTTGTTACATAGTTCATCCTGGCACAGTATGAAATAGGAAAGATATTAGCCGCACGCAGCTATCCCTGATTCACTGAGGTAATAGGATGACATCACCTGTCTCATTTGCCTCCTCCCAGGACCCAAAACAATATGGCGTAAGTTTTTTTTTTAGCAGATGATGTAGATGAGTAGCTTACTTACACAGCACATGCTGCCTACCCTGGACACATAGCTATCAGCTTGCATTCAGGAGATAGTGGGATCATACCTCACTGTCGGCAGCCCTATAGATGGTAATAGCGTAAAAACAGTTCATCCTGGCACAGTATCAAAAGGGCAGGATGGCAGCCATGCGCAACTACCTCTGATATCCTGAGGCAATAGGATGACGTCCCAGTGTAGAAAGACAAACAAAAAGGCTGAGAGGATCCATCGTGCTGACCACACGACACCTCATAATCTGATAGCCTTCGAGCTGAGCAGCGGTCGCTTGACATGCCTTGGCCCTTTGGGGCTGTTGCGCCATAGCATGACATCACCCATTTCACTCACCTCCCAGGAACAGAAAATATGTGAGTTTTTGTTTAGCGGATGAACCACTTACTATTTTTTCGGATAACCGGATACCACGTAGCCTACTTTCCAATAGAAGGGTGATTACCTAGTAATGTTAACAACAAACAACATCGTGGCTAATTTTTCATAACTGCATAAGTTTGAAGGATCCCCACTGCATATTGGGCTAATTCGGCGGCCTCATCCTCCTAACCAGCAGAACTTCCCAGCCTGAGTCTTTGTTGGGGTGATGTAGTAACAGTGGCATTTTTTCTCTTTGTGGATGGGAGGGCAGTTGAATACTGCTGTAATATGCGATTAGAATGGGAACTTAAGACACTTTCCTCTTAGGAGCATGGGTTGGTGATTATAAGACCCCTAGCTGAGTCTGGCAATATTTCAGTTGTTTAACCTTCTGTGAATAGGGAAACGAGTGTTAAGCTGGTTTGTAGATTTCAATGGTTCTGACTCGAGAAAACCCTTCTACTGTAATAACACATGCAATTTCCTATTCACAGCAGATGCTGCCTACCCTCATAGTGTCAGAGTATTTGGGGACCTAGGCACTTCTCTTGAATATAGTGTGGAATGGTGACCGGGTTGCTGGGCCACCTGAATTTTTGGAGGAGAATTGCTAAAACAGTATTAGATCAGAACATGTGAAGAAGATGCTTGCTTACTTAGAACATTATGATATGAGATACTGAATGCCACGCCTCTTCAGTAATCTGCTTACGTACACAGAGAAGTTACGTGGTCATGCGATGTAAGCAATATCCTTGAACACAGCTACCAGTAATAAAAGGCCTAGTGAGGAAGATTATTTTTACATTGTATGCAGGTAGCAGGTAGGGACCCTCTTCGAAAGGCAGCCCTACCCAGGGAGTGGCGCCCCTGCCTATGTGAGTCCCAGAGCACACTGACCTGGTGTGTAATATCTGGTATGGGTCCCAGCTCAGGGTTACGAGTAAAGATCTCAATGACATCTACGGCAGAGAAGGTGGACTTCAGTTCGGTGGAGATGGTGGAAGGGGCAAATCTGTAGTGTCTGTACTCCAGAGGGGCAGTTACGAAAGTCATCTGTCTCCATGTTAGGGGCGGCCTAATTTTGAACCTGGCAGTAGGTATAAAATTCCTTTGGGTGTGGCGAGCCCATCGTAACAATAGCCTACATGGTGCCTCGGAAAAGGTTAGGGCGTCCTCTGCTAAAAGCGACGTGCAGCTCTTTGGGTGCTGGGAGAACTGTGAGAAATGGGCAACCAGCACCAAACTACATCAGGATTGCAACAGCAAATGTCCTGGTACTGACGGGAATGACAGAAGAACTGTTTGACTTCATGAAAGAAAAAGATATAGCCATACTTGGACTGTGTGAGACCAAGAAGAGGGACACGGGAGAGATTCCCCTGAAGGAAGGATACAGACTGTATTACAGCGGAGGACCTGAAGCAAAAAATGGAGTGGCCATCATACTTAGCAAAGATATCCAAGAATATGTGGAATATACAAAATTCGTCAGCAATAGGATAATGGTGATGAGACTCCAGTTTAAAAATGGCATGAAAGATCTATTTCAGTTGTATGCCCCACAAACGGGTTGCATAGATGAACATCTAGAGGACTTTTTACAGGAAGTAGAGAGACGGACAGAAGATAAGGAATGGAAAGACAAGGAAAAGAAGATGTTGTAGGGCCCTTTGGATATGGAAAGGTAAATCCAGAAGGTGAGTTGTTGATGGATTTTTGCATGAGGAAACAAATGATTGTTGGAAACACCTGGTTTAGGAAGAAGAACAGTCAGAAGATTACAAGGTATGGTTGGGGAGACAGACGAACAAAGAACATGATTGATTACACTGACCTGCGAATTCAAACTTTCCAATCATTGCATGAAGTTTACAATAGTGATCTTTTATATTTCGGGCATGCTGATTCCAGAACTGAAGTCAGTTTTCCCCTATCACATCAGGTTTTTGTGCAAATTTAAAATGAAAATTTGGTAAATATGCAGCACGCGCACATGCAAGATTACTATTATCACATGTAAAGAACGCTTCTTTCTTATTATTTTCACCCATCTGAACACTCCTATCTTACACTGGTACACTTCTGAACATAATTTGTAGGTCAACTATTTTTTCGTGCTTGCAAGCAGGCATCAGTTTTTGATAATGAGACAAAGTCTCTCATAGTGCATTGGCACTGTCGTTGGCTACAATTAGCCTATGTAGTGGCCTCCACGGTATGCACTGGCCATGCATCTTGGTAGGTGTGCTAGGTACCAACTGATGAGCCCAGCCTAGCACACGGTGGTGAAACAGTGGCAATCAGGAATGAGTTAGTTGGAAAATTTATAATGCCCAATGTCCAATTTATAATGGCCAATAACAGACCATTTATATTGGTATTATAAATTTATTCATTTGGAACAAATATTTCAGATTCCCTATGGGAATCAACATCTGTATCATCTGATGGCCAAGCAGGCATCAATTTTTGATAATGAGACAAAGTCTCTCATAGTGCATTGGCACTGTCGGTAGCTACAATTAGCCTACGTAGTGGCCTCCACGGTATGCACTGGCCATGTATCTTGGTAGGTGTGCTAGGTACCAACTGATGATCCCAGCCTAGCATACAGGGGCAAAACGCTGGCAACCAGGAATGAGTTAGCTGGAAAATTTATAATGTCCAATAATGGACGATTTATATTGGTATTATAAATGTACTCATTCGGAACAAATATTTCAGATTCCCTATGGGAATCAACATCTGTATCACATACCACTTAGTCGAGCAGCTCGTCTTCTTTCTCCCAATTCTTCCCAGCCCAAACTTAATAACCTGTGTGAATCAGTAGCTATTAGATTGTGTGAATAAGATTTTGTTGTAGTATCTGTGTATCGTGCTCCTAAAACCAATGTATAATTATTTATATCACAGTTAGAGAAGTTGATTTCTTATTTAACTTGTAAATATGATCAAAAGATTGCTATAACGGGTGACTTCAATATAAATATCTTAGAGGTATCACAAAATACTCAAAACTTCCTTAATATGTTAAGATCACACGATTTATATTGTACACACAGTGAACCCACAAGAAATAATGCATGCCTAGATAATGTTGTAACCAATGTACACAAATCATTTTTCAAATGTTTGTTTCTAGGACAAGATGTATTGTCAGACCATGGTGGTATTTGTGTTGAATTTAAAGTTAACTGTAAGAGAAAAGTTTTTGAGTCGTCGAAAGAATTAAAATGCATCAGACGTGTCATATCTATTAAAGGGGTTAATGAATTCCAAGACAAATTAATAAGAACAGACTGGATTAGCCTTTATGCCATGAGTGATGTCAACTTTGCATTTTCTTATTTCATTAACATGATAATTATATATTTTAATTCAGCCTTCCCTGAAGAAGTTGTAACTATTAAGACCAACAGCTCTAAACCAAGAAATTGAGTTAAAACTGGTTTACGCCTGATATGGGTAAAATGCATAGCATTATGTTAGCTTGTTATAATAAGTGTAAATTAAATAATAATTTAGAGGATAAAGAAATATTCAAAAACTACGGAAATTATATAAAATACTTATATATGAGGCTAAACTTGCAGCAAATGACAGGTATATCCAAAGCGTGAACAATAAATGCAAAGCTGCATGGTCTATTATAAGAAGTGTTAGTCATACTTTAAATAACAAAGACGTGATTCCTCCGGAAACTGATCAAGGTATTAGGTATTTTATCAATGCACATGAAAGCACATGTGATCAGGATAATAGCATTTCATCAGATGGGGATGCAAGTAAACATAATTTCTTAGACTGGTTGCATAACTTTGATCTTCCCTCAAATGTACTGAATAATGATTTTAGGTGGGTGGAAGTAAATCTGCAAACAGTCAGAAGTATTATTACAAATTCAAATTCATCTAGTACCCAAGACATTTATGGTCTCTCCAACAAAACAATCCAAGCAGTTATTGACATGATATTAATGCCATTGTCATTTTAATAAATTTAATGCTTAGACAAGGTGTTTTTCCTGAGTGTTTAAAGATGTCTAAAGTGCTACCTATCTTTAAAGGGGGGATAGAATGTGCCCATCAAATTACTGCCCTATAACAATAGTACCCATTCTGAGCAAAATTATTGAATTCTGTATATTTATACAACTCGATGAGTACTTTTTCAAAAATAATTTGCTTTACAACAAACAGTTTGGCTTTAGAAAGGGTCATTCAACAATAAAAGCAGTTGAATGTGCCATCAAAGACATATTAAATAACTTTGATAATAAAACAGCTACAGGTGCTACATTAATTGACCTGACAAAAGCTTTTGATTGTGTCTCGCATGAAATCTTCATTCATAACCTGTTATTATGGAGTAAGGGGACATGAACTGAAATGAATGGCATCCTATCTTTATCAAAGGAAACAGATGTGGTAATAAGTGATAAAAAATCTGGCATGGAAATGGTTAAATCAGGTGTCCCACAAGGGTCTGTTTTGGGACTTTTCCTGTTTTTGGTCTATACCAATGACCTAGCATGTAATGTTCCCTGCACATCAGTTCTATATGCTGATGATACAACTTTCCTAAATAGTAATGTTGATATCACAACACTACAAAACCAAGTCAACATATCTGTTAAAATTGCTGAAAACTGGTTTCATCATAATAAATTAACTATTAATATCACTAAAACAGAAAATATCCTATTTACCTTGAATCACACTGTGAATAATGGCTGCCGTAATTCTGTTAAATTATTAGGCCTACATGTAGATACAAGACTTACCTGGGAAATACATACATCAGAACTCTGTAAGAGATTAGCCAGGGTGTGGTATCTGTTGCGGAAACTGGAAACCTGCATCAGTTGGGATATGCTACTTGCATTCTATCATGCTTTCTTTCACCCTCATATACTGTATGGGATCAGGTTATGGGGCAATTTCCTACATCAAATAATGTATTTATTTGGCAGAAAAGGGCAGTCCATCTAATTGCTGGATTAGGATTTAGATACTCCTGTAAAACTTTCTTTGCGAGACTAAAAATTATGACAATTCCCTGTTTATATAATCTTACAAATATTATACACGTGAAAGAGAATCTTTCTGAACTTAAAGAAAGATCTACAGTTCACATGCATGACACAAAATACAAGAATGATCTGGATACTCCTCACTCCAGGCTTAGTAAAAGCACAAACAGCCACTGTTATCAACAGCTTAAGATATACAATAAGCTTCCACTACCTATTCGAACATTAGACAATAGTGCATTTAAAAGGGTGCTGTCACAATTTTTAAGAAAAAAAGCATTTTATAGTGTAGAAGAGTATCTAGAATATCGAGTTCTCAGGATTGCCTGGGAGAATAAGGAGGTCCCGGAGGTTTGGCAAAAAGGAATAATGATCCCAATTTTCAAGAAAGGCGATAAGAAAGTATTGATGAACTACAGGGGAATTACTCCAATATCCCAGGTTGCTAATATAATGAAAAGGATAATGGAAAGGATACTGGAAAGTAGGATTAGATTGAGGGTTGAAAATCAGATACAGGAAAATCAGTTTGGTTTCAGAAGTGGAAGGTCAACAACAGAGCCCATTTTTATTATGAGACAACTAATGGAAAAGCAATGGGAGTATGGGAATGATATGGTGATGTCATTCATTGACATTGAAAAGGCATATATGGGTGTCCCCAAGACTAAAGTTTGGAACAGTCTGGTGCAAAAAGGAATTGGACAGGGATTAATAAAAATGATCATGGTAATGTACAAGGAATGTTGTAGTTGCGTGCAAACACAAGTTGGCAGGACAAGTTGGTTCGAAATAACTAGTGGGCTGAGACAGGGAAGTGTTCTATCTCCAATCCTGTTTACAATAGTAATGGATGACATGAGAACAGCAAAAGCAACATATGGAGGAAGGGAAATGAACATCATGTTATTTGTAGATGATATTGTGATTTGGGGAGAAGAGGGCATGAAAGTTCAAGAACAGTTGGATGTGGTGAGTGGGAAGATCGCAGAACGTGGATTGAAAATAAGTGTAGAAAAGAGTAAAACTCTTGTTATGACTAGAGGAGAGAAAGAAGGGAAAAGTCATATTAGACTTGGAGACATGCCCCTGGAAGTAGCTGAGACGTTCAAATACCTGGGGAGTTAATTAATGGAGAATGCTCGACTGGATGCTCAAATAAGTAAGAGGATTCAAGCTGAAAGCTATTTTCATCATAGTGTAAGAAGCATGTTATGGGACAAAGATATGACAATGGAAGCAAAGGAAACTATGTGCAAGATGTATTACGTACCCATAACAACTTACGGAGCAGAAACTTGGACAATGACAAAGAAGGATGAGAGTCGAATACAAGCAGCCGAAATTAAGTTCTTGAGGAGTACGATACAGAAGAGTAGAAGAGACAAAATAAGGAATAAGAACATCCGGGAAGAAATTGGAGTGGAAAAAATGAATCATAGAATAGAGAAGAGCTGACTAAGATGGTTTGGGCACATAAAGCGAATGAGTGACGAAAGAATACCAATATAAATGGTCCGTTATTGGACATTATAAATTTTCCAGCTAACTCATTCCTGGTTACCAGTGTGCTAAGTTGGGCTCATCAGTTGGTAAACAGCACACCCACCAAAACGCATGCCTAGCACATACCATGGAGTCAACTGCGTAGGCTACTTGGAGCCACTGGCAGTGCCAATGCACTATGCTAGTGGCTTTACGTCGCACCGACAGAGATAGGTCTTATGGCGATGATGGGATAGGAAAGGCCTAGGAATTGGAAGGAAGCAGCCATGGCCTTCATTAAGGTGTGAAAATGGGAAACCACGGAAAACCATCTTCAGGGCTGCTGACAGTGGGATTCAAACCCATTATCTCCCGGATGCACTATGACAGACTTTATCTCATTACCAAAAATTGATGCCTGCCTGGCCATTCGGGACAAATATTTTCCTATGGCAATCAACATCTATATCATCTGATGAAAGAATGCCAAAAAAAGGTGATGGAAATTTAAAATGCACGGAAGGAGAGGTTGTGGACGACCATGATTGAGGTGGAAGGACACAATCCAACGTAGTATTATAGAAAGAAACCTGGACTGGGACACAGTGTTGAAGGAAGGGTGATGGAAAGACCGAAGAAAGTGGAGAGGAACCATATTTGCCCCTACCCGGCTAGAGCTGGATAATGAGAAATTATGATGATGGCGATGATGTATGCTGTTACAGCTAACGCAAATGAAATAACCGACCTGACAAGGCTTTGACTCTACGTATTAAGGACTTGGATTCCTCCTACTTAATTTTCCACAGGGCTTTTCTCTTTTATTTACTTTGTCTAACTTTTTTTTTCCTGAAATGATTTCAGGGTCCCGGAGTTGATGCAGGGGTGTAGCACTTATGTTTCTCTTTGGCAGTTAAAGTGCCTGACCTCCTTTAGCTAGACTTCAGACTGGCTCCACAGCTAGAGGCAGAGTTAACATCCTGTGCAGGGAAGGAATTCAAATTATAGCTACTCAGTATATTATATGCTACAGAAAGAGGACTTAGGTGAGGGTGGTGGGTGGGATGTAGGAAGGTGTTTAGGGTACTATGCTAAACTGTAGAGAGAGAGAGACAGATATTTATTTTCTTTCTTCTATGTTGACAGTATAATACTAGACTAGCAGCATATTCAGCTCAGTTTGGAGACAGCATAGTGTCCATGGGTGTAAATAGGTATTCCGTTTTTTGCAACTACTCTTGTATCATCATACAGTGGGAGGGCAATCTTATTTAGTTAAACTGATGCTGCCTGGTGAAGTTTTGACATGATTATATTCATAGAAATTCTCTTCAGTTGCTTGCTGATAAAACAGTCTTCATAAACTTTAAATGTTATGCAATTTTTGAAAAGATCTCCCTTAATTATCTTATTCTCCTTTAAGTTCGAATCCATCAATGAATAAGGCATACATTTTCGCATGATGCCCAAGACATATACGGATTACCTAGGACGAGATTCAAGTATCTATCTCTTAACTTGGAGATTCAGGGTTCGATTCTTAATGTCAGTAGGGATTCTCATCAGGAGGAAGACATTCATTTTTAATCTGAATGGATGAGGTAGAAAGTTTAACAGCGATTCTTTTCGATCTTCATAAAAGGATATTGTCTATTAAGAAGTCAGAGAGATAGTTCTGGGGTTCATTCAGCCTTCAGTGGGTTAATTTATGACGGCTAAGATGGTTGGTTGAGGAAACTATTCAATGTAATTTCTTAGGTATAGCAGAGTTGGGTGCTGTAATTACATTAGGTGTAGACCCACCTTAGTTTTTCAGGGTGTAATGCAAAGGGAAGTTCATTTCACTTACTCTCAGGAGAATAGAACTTGTAAAGAGGATAACTGCTCGCATTCCAAGGTCATGATGAAACGAGATACTCCCTACTACAAAAAAACCACCCCATGGCACAACAGCCCCAAAGGGGCATTGGCCTACAAAGCGGCCGCTGCTCAGCCCGAAGGCCTGCAGGTTACGACATGTTGTGTGGTCAGCACGACAAATCCTCTCGACCGTTATTTTTGGCTTTCTAGACCGGGGCCACTATCTCACCATCAGATACCTCCTCAATTGAAATCACGTAGGCTGAGTGAACCTCAAACCAGTTCTCAGATCCAGGTGAAAATCCCTGACCTGGGCGGGAATCAAACCCGGGGCCTCCGAGTAACAGGCAGGGCCACTATCTGCACACCGAGGGGCCGGCTATACTTCCTACTATGCAGCAGCATTAAGAGACTGCCGACTTAAAGCTTCGCGAGTCTAGAGGTGACAGCGGACTTGTGTAATTTAGGATTGGTAGCATTCAGAATTAGTATTCTCTAGGCAAGGCATACCTGCCTTACGTAGGACAGCCTTCAGGTCTCTGCCTCTTTCCCTGAAGATACAGGGTTCGATTCTTAGTAGTGACAGACATTTGAAAAATGAGGAAGGCACTTATGTTTTAAAATCCCTGGCCAAATCTAAATGGAGGTAGCTGTTAGTGATTCTACCAATTTTTAGGAACCTGAAGAAAAGTTAACTGATTTCCTTTGGTCTACATGAAAGATTGTTGGTTCAATTTTCTTTCAGAAATTCAGAGAGACACATCACTCTGGAGTTCACACAGCCTTCAACAGAAATTAGTAACAGACAGTTGGTTGACGGAATTTCTTAGCGTAACCTCTCGGTTATAGTGCAGAAATGTAGCTCTGATTATGTGAGGTGAAGGCTTGCTTGAATTTTTGACCGTGGCTATTTTATGAGTTAGTAATAAGAGAACAAAGCAAAGGAAGGAAGGAATAAAGGAAGGAAGAAAGAAAGAAAGAAAGAAAGAAAGAAAGAAAGAAAGAAAGGAAGGAAGGAAGGAAGGAAGGAAGGAAGGAAGGAAGGAAGAACAGAAGGAAGAACAGAAGGAAAGAAGAAAGAATATTAGAAAGGAAGGGAGGAAGGAAGGAAGGAAGGAAGAGGAAGGAAGGAAGGAAGGAAGGAAGGAAGGAAGGAAGAAAAGTAATTGCATGGTTTGCTATCATAGCTAAGAATAACGCTACAGCTGTTGACTTTAATACATAAGAATTTCTTTTCTTGGTTTCTTGACCTGACTCGTATGAAGACCTGATTATAGTTCAGGTAGAAGCTATGTCTTGTTACTAAACAAAATATACTTCATGACTGCTATGATAATCTTGAAAACTGAATACTCCAAAACACATAAAAGTAGCTAGCGGGACATCAAGTAAATATCATTATTAAAAAACTGAATAAGATGAAGGAATACTAGTCAGGATTGCTACTATTACCTAGACCTCAGATTTCTCCCTTCAGTATTTACATGCGCCATAAAATAATTCAGATAAAAGTAGGTTACACGTTGGAAATTTATAATTTTGAAACTTGCTGAAAGACAGTTATCTTTATCATGGTTCTTGACACAGGATTAACATGTAAAATCTACTTTAAACTATAGGTTATCACCTTAAAGTAACAAGACTTTTCAGTCAACCTATTGAAAACTATAGGGCTATCAGCCTACGAGACAGATCTAAGACAAACAGAAATGAAATAAAGCAGGTTTAAATCTTACAGCATATCAAGTTTATGTGGTCTAACATTGTACCTAGTAAATTTGAGCTCCTTTAGAAAAGATTACGTCGCATGATGTTAGTGTAAAACAATAAATTTCTGCTTACATATGTGGTGTTTATACAAAAGTCCAGTAAAACTCTGCAATAATCTATCGTACTAGTAGCTGCTATTATAAGCAGCACCTCCGTCCTATAGCAGACTGTGGCAAAATCTCTGCGTAGTCTGTTCCATATGCGCCTGAACGTAAGATGTTGATAATACACTTACAAGCATTTCGCTATACTGTAGGCAGACTGTCACTCGAATTTTCGGTAACATTAACATTCAAGTCGTCAGTCCTAGGATAAGATCTGTAATCGGGTGTGAGAGTGTTCAGGATAGAGAGACAGAGAGAGTGATGAAAGATTAACATAAAAAACCATCTAAGCTTCAGACACCGCAATAAACGTAGGGGAAGATAACAAGAGTTGACTAAGAGTTTACTAAAGAAGAGTCTGGCTCCATGGCTAAATGGTTAGCGTGCTGGCCTTTGGTCACAGGGGACCTAGGTTCGATTCCCGGCAGGGTTGGGAATGTTAACCATAATTGGTTAATTTCATTGACACGGGGGCTGGGTGTATGTGTCGTCTCCATCATCATTTCATCCTCATCACGACATATAGGTCGCCTACGGGAGTTAAATGAAAAGACCTGCATCTGGCGAGCCGAACTTGTCCTCGGACACTCCCGGCACTAAAAGCCATACTCCATTTCATTTCACCAAAGAAAAGAGGAACCTGCGAAATGTAAAGATCAGAAGCAGAAGCGAGGAAAAGGAAAGAATGGTAACCTACCTCACTATGTCATGGTGTAGGGTGGCTAAACAGCTGATCAGTTCTAGCTCTAAGATTATTTATCATGTATATTAGTAAATTGCCTAAAAGTATCACTGGCAAATATTTTGCAAAGGAAATGTGCAATTTATGACCTGTTTTTTTCATAAGTGTAGCCATCCTAGAGGCTCATTAGATGTAATTATAAAAGATTTGTAACAATAAAAAACTAAAACTCATAGATATAATAATGTAAACAAATAAAAGTTAATATTCTTTTTTTCTTCAGTGCATAGCTTTTTTATTCTTCTAGTGCCAAAGTGTGCAAAAAAAACATGTTCAAATCTTTAGTTCTGTAGCTGCTTCTCCTCCTCAGTAAATCACCATGTTGTAAGTTGCATGTTTGAGGCTATCAGCCCTATGTGTAAATGTAATTGTAAAATCTAGGGATTAAAAAGGCGTGTTCGTAGTATTCAATCAATAACCACTGATCTACATTTAGGGCAGTCACCCAGGTGACAGATTCCTTATCTGATGTTTACCTAGTCTTTTCTTAAATAATTGCAAAGAATTTAGAAATTTATTGATCATCTCCCTTGGTAAATTATTCCATTCCCTAACTCCCCTTCCTATAAACAAGTATTTGCCCCAATTTTTCCTCTTGAGTTCCAACTTTGTCTTCATATTGCAAATTTTCCTACTTTTAAAAACAACACTCAGACTTATTAATCTACTATTGTAATTCCATGCCATCTCTCCACTGACAGCTCGGAACATACCACGTATTAAATTAAAAACAAGAAATGTTTATTACTCGTCCACCTTTTCGATACATTAAAGTCATAAAATTAGGATTTTATCCTTGATAAATAGAAGGAATGGTACATGTTTCACCTCTCTCAGTAGGCATAATCAGCCAATTGTATCATCTCAAGAATAAACCAGGTACCTGATTGAATTTAACATGTAAAGAGCTAAAATATACCTCTGCGGACTTAATCTAAATAAGCAGTCATATTACAAAAATTGAAAATATTAGTGTAGTACAATATAGAACTCAAATAGTATGGTTATATTGCGTAATGTAAAAAACTATTACACATCCTCAATTTGACAATAGGAAACACATTCCAACTAGGGTAACAATTACGTATTCTTTTATCGATTTTGGCCACCTGTGGACCACCTAAATAACTCCTCATGATTTAAGTTTTCTTTGGCGCCAGTACTCCTTCATCCTCCTGCTTGCTGCTTCTTTCCTTTCAGCCGTCCATTGTTGTTTCTTCTTGGTTGCTGTTTCTGGCTCTAGGAAACCCTTAAATGTGAGTAACTTTTTTCTGAAGGTGGTTCTATTGTGGAAGTCTTGATGTGTGATGTTCATTTCTTGCAAATCCTTCTTCGTGTTAACGAACCATTTTTCATAAGAGCTGCCTTTCCTATTGGGCTTATTGAAGTAGTTAAAGACTTTCTTAGCAAGTCTGTCATCAGGCATTCTTGAAATATGCCCAAAAAATTTAACTCTTCGCTTTCGAATGGCATCTGAAATCCTACTGCATATTTTATATATTTCTTTGTTAATGCATAATCAATATGTATCAGTACATTTCTTTATTATTAATTTTTTAAATATAAATAGCATTAAAACATATAGAATCATCTGGCTAAAGTCCTTGGTTCAAGGAATTGATATGTGCTCTAAAATTTTATATACAAATGTGATTGAAGTTCTTCTTATGTGACGTAGTGTTCGGAAAAAGTTCACATGTTACACATTTTAAGTAACAATTATAGAATTGAAGCATACAGCGGAATTCATTGGGCCATCTTCTTCTATTGTGTGGTGTTTGTAGAGAAGTTTGATACTATAAACATGATTCGTTGCTGTTACAACATACTGAATAACAAGCGGGCTGGTCTAAAGGGAACGATCAAATTGTAGCAGATGTTATGAAGAATGAGAAGCCCCATTTTCGCAAAATATCGACTGTTAATTCTGATAAGCATGATGCAGTCTTATTAATCAAAACACCATAAAAGCCTATGAATCTTTCTGTAGGACCCTGTTTTGAGCAGAACCAGAATATTACGCTGACTTGAGATCTATTTAGATATTTAGATAAAAATCTCATCCACCTAAATACCAATGAAATCACTAGAATCTAACTCTGCTCTGATTTTCTACTGGATTACGGCAGTTACAGTCTCAATGAATTCATTCTATATTTCACTTGATGTACCCTTGAAGCCCGATGTGGACTGGAGATGATCTCGAATGTACCTTTCCTATTTTGAAAGATCTAACAACTCTAGGTGATTGCCCCTGTTGATCGAGATTCCCCTTTAAAATGACCTAGAACTCCAAGCTTCTGTTCTCCAAGAAAACACACAATGTCAAAAAGTCTCTCAACAACAAGTTGATTTTGTAAGACTACTTCGTTATGTTCAACGGCTTGACTTCTTGCACCTTTAAGATAAAGCACTTTCTATCCTCCCGCGTCCCATTAAATGGAATCTCTCTTCATTCTGAATATGCTTATATGAATTTAAATGCTTCTCCTCTTTTCTAAGAGATTTTTTTTTGTAAAAATTATCTCATGCAAAGTCCATTCCTTTTCACCACCAAAAAAAACACACTTATAACAAAAAACGTCTTGCTTTCAGAACAGGCGGTTAACCACAAATATCGTGCATACCAAGAAAATTGAAATTTACTCACTACTTTACCATCAAAATACTTCATAATTAAATTAGGTATACATCTTTTGCCTTCGGCTTCACACTTTTCTTCGCAAATCCAAGAATAGAACATTTACAATTTGAAGAGTGCAAATGATTCGCTAAGTTTCCAAAGGGGCCTAATTCATTAATTATTTTAACACAAGTTTCAACCAGATGATATCAGACTTGTTTTACACAACCAACAGAAATTCAGAATTTCAATTGGTTGTTACAATGCCTGAATTGTCACAAATAATGCCAATAATGTACCGATTGCCTACTAATTCAAGAGAATAGGACTAGCGCACAATTAACAATACGGTACTTCATTGTCACCTTCGCGCTGGGCGTACATAACACGTACATAACAGAGGAGGCATTGGGGCCTAGACCTTGTGAAGACACGAGCGCAGGCGGTAACCTAACTTTCCTCCGCCCGCCCGCTTCCAATCCAAGCTGGTGGAACACAAACAAAATAAAAATTCTTGGGTGAGTCAAGTTAACGTCTTGCCTCCCTGTCAGAATAAGCTGCTGTTGCTATATAGTGGGCGATCAGCAAAGCACATTGTCCGCTCTAATTATGTAGCATATATAAAGTAGATATTATTTTAGTTTAGCACAATGAAACAGCATATCAAGTTTTTAAAATTTTTACATAATTTAATAATATTTTCTAGGGTAGTCATTGCCTCAAATGACTCAAAGTAATTTCGCCACTGGATAAACCTATAGTATTCAAGAGGTTAACTGATAAGGATTGTCACCTTAAGGTGATAACCAACAGTTTTAAGTAGATAATTCATGTTAATCCTGTTAAGAACCATGATAGAGATAAGTATGTTTCAGCATGTTTCGAAACTACACATTAGAAGATTCTATCGCATAACCTACCTACATAGCTGAATGCTTTAATGATGCATGAAAAGATTGAATGTAGAGATCTGAGGTTTAAATAATAGTAGCTATCCTGACTAGTATTTCTGCATCTTATTCAGTTTTCAAGATCATCATAGCAGTTATGAAGTAGATTATTTATATATTTATTTATTTCTTTGACTTCAGCAGCAGTGACATTAGGGCTCATGGCCTTCTCCTACACTTAACCACGTAAATTACAAGGTAATACGTATATAAAATCAAATATACTATTCCATTAGAAAATGAAAGATAACTAAGCTAAATAAGATATTTGGAGAACATACAGGGTGATTCAAAAAGAATATACGTATTTGGAATGCATATATTTATTAAACTGTAAGACATACGAATATGAAACTTTACACACATATTTATAAACCTCTCAAGTTCAGATATGTTCAATATGTCCTCCATCAGCGACACAAACAATATCACATCGATACTCAAATTTCTCCCATACTCGAGCAAGCATGTCCTTCGTCACTGATGTTATGGCAGTACTGATCCGGTTCTTCAACTCTTCCAGGTCCTGTGGGAGTGGTGGTACATAAACGTTTTCTTTAATGAAACCCCACAGGAAGAAGTCATAGGGTGTCAAATCCGGTGACCGTGGAGCCCAACTGAGACACGCTAAGTCGCCCGCTCCTTGACGACCAATCTAACAGTTCAGTAGAGTTTCATTCAGATATTCACGCACTTGGCGAATCCAGTGAGGGATATATCTGAACTTGTTGAAAAATGAAGCTGTCTTCATGCAGCCTAGAAAACAACCAGTTTTGTAACATAGCGAGATACTGCTGATCGTTAACCGTGTTTCCATCACAGAAGAATGGGCCGTAAACAGATGATCGGGATATCGCACAAAACACATTGACTTTGGGCTAATCTCGTACACATTCAATGACTACATGTGGGTTCTGTAGGCCCCAAATTCGAACATTGTGTTTGTCCACCTGACCACTAACATGGAAAGTCGCTTCATCACTGAACACGATGCGTTGTGCGAAAGTGTTTTCATTGTCAATAGCATCAAGAATCTCGTTACAAAATGCCACACGTTTGCGTTTGTCATCACTCATCAGCATGCAGAGCTTGTAACAGCTGTAACTTGTATGGCTTCATAACCATCCAACGTCTCAAAACATGCCAAATTGTTGTTGTAGGCAGTTGTAACTCCCGACTGGAATGACGAGTTGATTTTGAAGGACTACGTTGGAAAGCAGTTTCAATTCGTGCAACATTTTCTTCAGGAACACGAGGGCAGCTAGGATGCTTTCCTTTACATACACATCCTGTATCTATAAACTTTCGATACCATCTGCGAATGTTCCACCCATTCGGAGGATCAATATGGTACCTCAACCTGAAAAGTCTTTGCACTATAATCACGGAATTGCACTTCGCAAACTCGAGAACACAAAATGATTTCTGCTGCGGAGTAGCCATTTTAAACATATGACGGTTACCAAGCAAAACAGAAGACAACTGACATCTAGCGGCTATTAATATAAACTAGACTATGTATTTGTTTCTCCAGTAGCCGAGCCGAGGCGCAGCAATCGATAGCTTGGACAAAATAATACTTTGTAATAGGTATATTCTTGAAACACCCTGTATAATGAACAAAGAAAGCAAAGCTCAACAAATACAATAAAATAAAATAAAATCCAGAGCATAAAAGTAAAAAAAGAAAGAGAAAAAGTCATAATGAAAAAGTAACATACAAATTGAGAAATATAAGCAATGCACAAACAATACACAATAAAGTAATGGAAATACAAGTATGGCCATAAACAGTGATCTATGTAAATTAAATAAAAGCTAAATATTATGTACATTTACACTATAACAATAAAAATAACATAGGTAATCTTAATTAAAATAAGTTACAGTGTTCTTCAGCTGTACAATAAAATGGCAATGTTACTACTCTACCTACCACAATCACACAACCTACCTACCATACCTTACCAATCACACTAAACAATCAGCTGTATTCAACAGGTAATCTCTACATGCAGTCTTAAATTTTGATATTGACTTAAGAGTTCCTGACAGCAGCTGGAAGTGAATTCCAAAGTCGTGACCCAGCCACAACGAAGGATCTATTATACATTGAAAAGTGGTTGACGGGAATAGTGAGGGAAGTGCCAGATCTCGTGTAACAATTATCGAATGTGGATAACAAATGAAATTTTGAACAAATATATTTGGGTAGATTTTCCTTCAGAGTTCGATATATCAATGTAAGTTCGTGGAACTTCCGTCGTCTCTAGTGTTTCAGTTAGGAAAGAGCTGTGTAGCTGAAGTATCCACAAAGACGGAAACAAAATGCTGTTTATTTTCAAATTATTACATAAATTCCATTTACATTCTCTACACACACGCACTAATGAACTGCCATCATGAAACAAAATACTACTACGAAAGAATAAGAAGAGACTGCAGCAAACGCATGTCAACTACCAAACCAGCAAAACCAATTCACATACTTGACATCAACCACATGGCTTATACGACTTTCACACAAGTCTCATCAAAACAACTCCTCTCAGACTCACAAGACTGCCTCTTTGTATATATATTGCCTGGCCAGGCTTCTTCTCGTAAATTCGAGATCTCCAACAGCCTAGCTACAATGTAAAGAAGTTTCTACAACTATCTAGTGCCAAGGATACATTATTCTGGCTATTACAGTGTGTTGCACAGTGTTACATTAGATAATACATACAGGTAATAATAAATTATATACTATTAGTTACATGTTCTTACATTAAATAAACTCATATTAATATATATACAGCACATGTTTCATGACATAACCTCACATATAGCATGATCATCCGTATATAACTATGTAAGTAATAATAATAATAATAATAATAATAATAATAATAATAATAATAATAATAATAATAATAATAATAATAATAATAATAATAATAATAATAATAATAATAATAAATGGATGTAAACACTTCATAGCCATACCTCAAGGGTAATAATAATAATAATAATAATAATAATAATAATAATAATAATAATAATAATAATAATAATAATAATAATAATAATAATAATAATTGTACCAGGAGGTGCAACTCAACTCTGCTCATTTAAAAGGAGCGCCTTAAAGAACACTATCTATCCAACAAAACGTGAAACAGCTATGGCATGAAGTTGGGACATTGACCAGAAGATGTCACCATTGACTTATTGAGTAATGTGTTATTTTGAAGTTGCCTAAACTGTCTGTATTTATTTGTTTTGTTTTCGTTAATGTCAAGAAGTTTGAACTTTTCTCCATAGATGACCTTACAAAAAACTGAGGTCACGCACTCTGGTGTAAGATGGAAGAATTAGTGATTTAAAGAAGTTTTGTGTTTATAGGTTTTCACAACTAAATTAACATTCATTTATTTTGTTATTTAAAGGTTTGCAACACTTCCTTCTCAGTCCGCCAGCTTTTGAATCTGGCCAATCAAAAATTTTCTGTAATTGTTTTTTAGCCAATCGCTGGCTCCTTGTAACTTTTAAAACTATCCAATAAAAATGAGACTGTGTGTCTGGATTTAGTCCAGAAACTTCTCGACCCATCCCCTCGGGTATATAAGCTGCAGATTTTTCAAGCTACCTCGTCTTATTGATCGTCGTCCTACTGAGTGTGTGTGTTAAGACAGGCAGTTCAACAGCCAAGGTAATGGCCACCAGTCTAACTTTTCTGTAGCTACCTCCGCAGACTTACATGAGGGGAAGGTTCTAAATTCTAACTATGTAACCTCCTGTTTTCTAAAATGTAAAACTTCTTTTGGCTAATGCAAAATTTCATCAAGACTTAAATTGTAAATCGGGGATAGAGAGTGCGTTACCCTCTCGAATTCCCCTTCAATTTATCTTGAGGTGACTACTATTTTGTAACTGTTTCTCTTTTCAGTCAAGCATTAAATTAATCTTCATTCGAGTCACCTCAATAGCTTGGGATTAACCTCTGCATCATCAGGCCAAGAGCGCAATTAGGGTTTTATACTTAATTTTCTAGGAGCGCAAGTGTATGCCTCCACTCATTCTGTGTTCGGGCCAGTAATTTAACCTGTTCTTCTTTTCCACGAAGGCCCAGTAGGTTGGGTAATAGATACCCCTGTGTAAAAATTGTAAATTGTAGGCTGGAAATTGTAAGATTTTTGTAATGTTGCCTTGAGTAGGCTGTAAGAAATTGGGAGCCAGTCTCCTTTGTGGATTCGGAAGGTTTGTAAAATCTTTCTGGTTTTGTGGGATACTATTAGTGCCTTTGGAAGGCCGTAAGATTGTAACAGTTGGAGCAAAGTGCTCTGGTAATTGGTGTTTAATTAAACACTACATAGGCATCATTGTAACCTTGTGAATTTGCAGCTTAAAGCCTGAAACTGTTAAATTCCCTATTCTTGGGTTTTCCAATTCTTGTATCAAGATTGTTATTGTACCTGACCTTTATTTTCTTCACCTAGTGAAGAAGCTTGTTTCTTGTTTCTTACCCATGGGTTAAATAATATTGTTTACAAGTTATATTAGTCTGTTACACTTGCATCATAGCTAGGGGTTATGTGAGCATCTTAACTCAAGTAAAAGCAAATCAGAGACCGAGGTTCAAGGCTTGTTGAAGTTACATAATTTGTTCATGGGTCGCATTACCCTGGATAATGTCGCAGTAGTCAAGTAGGTATTGGTAGTACAAAAGTTTGAAGAAGTTTTACCTTTACATCTTGTGGCAAAACGTCCCTTTGTCGTTTCAGAGAGTGTAGCATCGTATACATCTTTCTACATGTATTTCCTACGTATGCAGACCAGTCAAGAATTTCAGTCAGGGTCATACCTAGGTTCTTCACTTCCTTACTGAACGGGATTACGGTTGCATTTAATGTCACCAGAGGAATAGCATAATTTGTATACATGACGTTTAATAATTTTTGAGAACCGGTTATGTTTGTTTGAGTTTTTGGGGTGGGGGTTGAGGAGGAGAGAGTTTTCACTGGCGTACACACTGAGTTGGTGAAGGGTGAAGTTACTATCCCTTATTACATTTGATATATCATTTATATTAACATGGCAGTAAATTTGGAGGTCATCGGTAAAGAGGTGATATCTATTATACTTTATTTTAGAGGAGATATCATTAATATAGAGAGTAAACAGGTGAGGAACAAGCACAGAACCCTGTGGAGCTCCTGCTTCCTGAACCATCACTGTGAAGTAATATCGTGAGTTGTGCACGATCTTCAAGTTAAGAGCAAAAATACTTTACAACTTCAGTACAAAAAAATGATTCAATTTGTTTAAGGCGACACTCCGGAGATGATAATATATTTTTACCTAATGCATGGATTTTCACAAAACTTTGTGGGAATGTCACCTAGATAAAAGTAGAGATATCACAAACATTCCTTTCATATACAATTCATAGATTTTCCAAAATAAAGTTTTGTTTTTCAAATTTTTAATTCAATTTTTTCATGAAATTTAATTAACATGTTAATGTAAATTCGTAACGATGTAGATAATAGTATTTTTAAAAGTGATGATGATGCTAGGGGCTTTACGTCGCACCGACACAGATAGGTCTTATGGCGACGATGGGATGGGAAAGGCCTAGGAGTTGGAAGGAAGCGGCCGTGGCCTTAATTAAGGTACAGCCCCAGCATTTGCCTGGTGTGAAAATGGGAAACCACGGAAAACCATCTTCAGGGCTGCCGATAGTGGGATTCGAACCTACTATCTCCCGGATGCAAGCTCACAGCCGCGCGCCTCTACGCGCACGGCCAACTCGCCCGGTATTTTTAAAAGTACGACATATATTTTTTCTGTACATAATTTATATAAGGAGATACAGCATACTAAAATTTGTGTAATTTTTACGTTCTAAAATTTTGAACTTAAAAATCCCTACTACTTGAAAAATTTCTGCAATCAGAAATTCCATATGCAGGTTTCTTAATATAGCTGTGATACATATACCATACAAATTTTGTTACATTTGGCAAAATATTCTGGGAGAAAATGGGATTTAAATGTAAAATTACAATTGGCAAACAAAGCATTATTACAGTGATAAATTGTTTGAATTCAGCAGAGTAACAAGAAAACAATCACCTGACTGTTGAATGCAGGCATGCAAATGTGCATGCATTGTGTCATACAGGTAGTGGATGGAGTTCCATACCTCTTGTACTCTGTCAGTCAATACAAAGATTGTTAATGCTAGTTGTGGATGATGTTGGAGTTGCCGTCTAATGATGTCCTATACGTGCTGGATTGGGGACAGATTGGGGGATCAAGCTGGCCCAGACAACATGTCAACACTCTCTAGAGCATGCTGGGTTACAACAGCAGCATGGGGGCATGAATTATCCTGCTGGAAAACACCCCTGGGAATGCTGTTCTTGAATGGCAGCGCAACAGGTTGAAATACCAGATGGACGTATACATCTGCAGTAAGGGTGCATGGAATAACAGTGAGAGTGCTGTTGCTGTCATACAAAATTGCTCCCCAGACCAGAATTCGCAGTGTAGATGCAGTGTGTCAACACAACAGACAGGTGGAATGCAGGCGCTCACTTGGCCTCCTTCTAACCAACACACAGCCATCACTGGCACAAAGGCAGAACCGGCTTTCATCTGAAAACACAACGGACCTCCACTCTCTCCTCCAACAACCTCTTGCTTGACACCAGTGAAGTCACAGGCGGCAGATGCTGCTGCAGACGCAGAGCACTGCGCCACAGCCATGCACCGAATACGGCAGTCCCCCCTCTCGGTGGTCCAAAGGCGCATCTGAAGCCCACTCTTCTTGCAAGCGTACTTACTTGTGACCACTGCTGCCAGCACGCATGCACAGTGGAGACATTCCTGCCAAGTTGTTCTGCAATAGTGCAGAAGAAATATCCACCTTCACGCAGCGCTATTATACGGTCTCATTCAACCGCAGTGAGCTGTTGACAATGGCCTCATCGTCGTCGTAAGGGCATTATTGACCCACTCATATTCCTTCCATCCAATCTCACAGGTAACTAACGCTCTCGCACAGTACAGCCCAGATTTAAAGCAAACCTGACGTGCAACGCCATTGGGCCGCTACTAGTGTCACGCTAATGCGATATGCAGGAAAATTTAATCAGCGTCATCACTCAGATGCATGAACATGTCTACCAACATTTGTTAATCTAGCACAACCCCTTCTTGGTGTTTGGATATTTCTTTCCACCAGTGTATATGTTTTTACAGCATAACAATACTTGGTATCGAATTGCACATCTAACTAACTAATAAATCTTCACCTGGAATATCTCGTTCACTAAATCTCATGTTATAATTTGAATAAAAATACAAAATAATCATCTTTGGTTAAAACTTACTTGATAGCTTCTTCACAGTAAGTATTCTTCGCGGTATGGAGATAACTTGTTGGAGCAAAGTCCATTTCATGGCATGGTTGCCCATAATCATCTAGAGACGTAAAAACATTATTATTATTATTATAAGTAAAATGATCACTTCTTCATAATTCTTGTGTTGAGTGATAAGCATATTCATACGAAAGATATGGGAGAAAGTCTCAATAAATTAACCAAAATTATTTTTGCATTGCTGTCTATCTGAATTACTAGCTTAAAAAGTAACATACCTCGCTAAATAAACTAGAGAGAACTTTTTTTTTTTTCAGAAACAAAAATAATGTTTGCAGTTAATTATGAACAGTATGGTGTTTACGTTAGTCCTTCAAATGCTTTAAAAGTGATTTGAATAATGAATAGTGATATAAAGATTACTACATACCTCTCCTTTTCTTGGCTTCCTGTATATTTCTTTCGTCTTCATATGTCCTTTTAACTCTTTTATCTGCATACCGAACTGGAATATTCCAGCTGAAAAGTACAAAAATAAATATATAAAGAAACATTTCACTAACACATCTGAGTAAAGCATGGAATCATAGCTCATAAATGTTTAATATGAATCCACTAAGGTCGTAAATATTTTGCACTGATTCTATAGGATTCTTGGTGTGTTCCAGCTATGGTTCTGCATATATATATATGTCACATCCATACTTACAATGATGGCAGTAGCCATATTTGGAACCCACGTTGGAAAGAATACCAGAACTATTCTACAAACAAATTTCACTATGGTCAATGAGTCTTGAATATTGGGAAAGAAAGGAGGGAAGCGTTAAGAGAAAAAACAACAAAATACTTCTTGAATCCATACATAATTCATAGCAAGGAAATGCTGCCAGCGTTATGGGCACATTTCTGGATAAGGCTCCACTGGATGAAGTCTTTTATCTTACACCTTAGACTTTCGAGCTGGAGCGAAGCAATAATAATAAAAATTTTTAAAATGATAGTTGAAATATTATTTTGTAATTATATAAATGTACGTAGTTATTGTCAGTACATATTTTAATTTGTAAAAAAACATAAGAAAGTTACTTATAATAAGAATATAAAGATATAAACATGTGTATGGAAAACTATACAATAGCATAGTGGCAATACCAAGTGGAAGAAAATTTAAATTAAATAAACTTATGTGAAGCTGCATACAAAATCAGTAGAAAGCCAAATATTTCTAGTAGCCTGCATTAACTTGTAAAGGAAGATGCCATTTAGTTGACATAATCAGCTAATATTACCATAATTTCAAGAACATGTGGACATGCATTGCGAGACCAATCTGTTGACTTAACCTTTGCAAGGATATCTACAATCTTGTGTTAAGGGCCAGATATTACACCATACGTGCTTACACGATGGATACACTACGCAGTAACAGTTTTTATTTATTTATTCATATCAGAAGCAATACATCATGTATAAATGATTAGTTAAGAATGAGAACTATGATTATGTAACTGGTAAAAACACACTAGAGGTACATTCAAAGTAACAATTATGTCATACCATATCGGACCAGAATTTGGCAAGATCTCGAGCATTTGGTGTGGCCTTCACTAAATCTTGTAGAGTGCAAATGAAAGGGCAGGAGTAGCAATGAAGGAGGTGCGCCATGGTTTGTTCTTCTCTGCAGGCACGGAGGGTTGACTCATCAGATAGACCCCATTTCTTCATATTGATCTTAGATCGACCGACCCCAGACCGCAGCCTGTTCAGACTCTTCCATGTAGACCACAACTCTTAACAACCAGCTGGAAGAGTTTCAGATGGATCCATCCATCCATTGAGATGAAGGTGTCCGGATCTCGAGGAAGTTAGTCTTGATGATTGATGTGAATCCGAAAGGCACTCAGTAGAATGTAGAAAATTTCTCCTGGATTTCAATCGTTGTTGAGCACTTTAGATTTTTCATGTTTGGCAGCTACATCATGTCTAATATCTGGGGGAGCAATCCCAGCCAATCAGAAGCTGTAACACTGACAATGGTTCTTCCACTAAATTTATAGCAATTTTGTATAACTTTCAGTTATGCAAACGCCTGCCAGAACTTCCACATTATTTTATGTTATCATGCTCCGTCCATACCCAATCTGTCTCAAAATGTATCCATTGTATGTCTGTCGACATAGGTTATTAAGGGCAGAGATATAAAAGAATTGTAAGAAATTTACAAGGAGGTAGCTAAATATTCCAGCCTATATTAAAAGTGTGTGTCCCACTCCTTGGCTGAATGGTCAGTGCTGAGCTTGCAGATCAGAGGGTCAGGGATTGTAATCGTTCATGATTGATTCCTCCGGGTCGGGGACTGGGTATTTGTGTTTATCATAACACTCTCCTCTTCATATTAAGACAACACACCACACTACACTACCAACATCCCTGCAGATGAGGTTCATATCAGGCGAGGCATCCTGCCGTGTGCTACACAGTTCGCACCAACGAACCCAAAGCTATGAGAACAAAGGGTAAAATAAATAGATGTTAGAGGTGCATGTTGATAATTTGTGCGAAAAACAAAAACACACATGAATTTGTTGCTTTCATATGGCGTATCATCCTACGGTGGTGAATACATGCCGGATAGCGATAATCGGCGTGCCAGTGAGTTGTTGAACAGAATATAGTGACGCTACAGTAAACTCGCATACTCAACAGGGAACTTACTTAATCTGTAACTCCTCTGCCATTTTCATTTTGTTTGATAGAATTTCCAGTGTAGAAAAAGCTTGCTTATCCTCTTCACTTCAGAGGTACACATGTATACCTTGATTTAGAGGCCATTCCTGGCAATTCGTGAACATTTTTTGTAGTTTAGATCGAGTATCCACGTATGTATAGGTCGAAGCTTCTAAGTTCCATCACTAGATGGATCCTCCTGCTGTGTTCACTCTGTTTGCGCATGTAAGAAGTTGGTGTTTTCATGAAATGGCGGCCAAGCACTACGCCCAAGAAGGTAACTGAATCATTCAACAAAACTTGCACATTTTGGTGTTATATTATGATTGCAGGGAATGGAGGGAATATGTAGTAATGTTTTAAGCTCTTTGAAAATAGAGTTCGGTCACTTCATGACATTCTGAGAGGCTAATAAAAATGGGTCCACGTATGTGTATCTTAGGTCTCAAGTACCTGAAATAATATTCTAGGTTATGTTCAACGATGTTTGATATTTTTTCAAAATTGCATGTAGGGTTGCTGGAAGATGAACAAATCACTGAAATATTGAATAATAGTGATGTGGATGTGTCGGATGATGATGGTGATGATGAATCTGGAATATATTTACCAATATTCAGCAGTAGTGATTGTCCTTCCAACAGTGACTCAGAATATGAAGAATCACGAGAGAAACCCATTCCAAGAGAGCCTAGAAACAGAGGTACGGTGTGGAAATCAAAGAAGTAAGTAAACCCTATCTACATTTTGTACTATTCTGTATTATTAGGACATATGGTGATGATAAATTACAATAGCATGTCTATGATTGCCCCTAGAACCTGTGCGTTGTTCATTCTTTCATAGAATGCAATCCCGTGGACCTCCCGTCCCAGAAATATTAGTAGCTTACCACAGTGAACCAAAAGGGGTGTTGGAATCATTTCCTGAATATCTCGGCATTGATTTTTGGAAGAAGGTTGCATACAATACTAACCTACACAGTGCAAACACGGCATTGTTCCGTCAACACAAACTACATTGAAATAATTTATTTTACAGACATGCATGTGTTAATGGGTCCGTCAATATTGGTCTCAAGATCTTGCAGTACCATTAATTGCTAATGCCATGCCATGTGATTGGTTTTTCAAATTGCAAAATATCTTACATTTTGCAGACAACCTGCAGGACTGAAGTAAGGAAACTGATAAATTGTGGAAAGTTTGTCTGTTTCTCAATGAAATTCAGGTAAAGTGTCAGTCCCTACAATGGTCGAATCATATGGCCACTGATGAGCAAATGATTCCATTCTCTGGACAGTGTGCCTTCCGGCAATTAGTTTCATCCAAACCTAATCCTCTTGGATTGAAAATTTTTATTCTTAACGCAAGAGATGACCTAGTGTTGGACTGCGAGATCTATCACGGCAAAGGGACTGTTCCTGAGGGGATTTGAGAATGTTTGGTCTAGGACCTAGTATTGTGAGATTACTTGTAAAGTCTGTACCTAATGATGGCAATCATGTCATTTACACAGACCGCTTCTTCACAAGTGTCAAATGTACTCAAAGTCTTCTCGACCATCAGACGTATCAGACAGGCACTGTAATGAAAAACAGAGTAGGCAATGCTGTGAAGAAGATGAAAGGACATACAGTGCTTCAAAGAGGTGAGTGGGATGAACTAGTACAAGATGATGGTGAGATGTGCTTAGTGAAATGGAAAGACAACAAGAGTGTTATCCTATTGTCAACATGCAATGGCAGTGAGACAGTTTCTCAGTGCAAACGCTGGTCCAAAGGGTAGGAGAAGAAAGTAAACGTTGACCAGCCGGCACTCTTAAACAGGTACAACACTTACATGGGAGGAACTGACCTGTGTGACCGGTACATATCATACTACAGGTGTGATATCAGAACCCGCAAGTGGCCAGTACGTGCCTTCAATCACTTTGTTGACCTCGTCACTGTTAACTGTTGGCTGATGCATGTCAAATACTGCAAAGAGAATTCAGTGCCCAAGAAGGACATTCCTGGACTCTTAATTTTTCGGAAACATGTTGGAGAAGCCCGAATAAAATTTGAAGGTGGTGTCTTGAATGCAGAGGCACCCTGTGGGAGGCCTCGTATTTCCACCGAATTGTTACAGTCAGCAAGTGATAAAGAAGACGAATCTAGAGGTCCTGCAATGAAACAGCAGGAGGTCGTAGCTCAACCAACTCCGGAGGTTCGTTATGATAATGTGGGCCATTTTCCGGTTTACAAAGAAGATAAAATTGCCTCGAAATGTCGCCTTCAAGGTTGTAAATCTCGATCAAGAGTCGTATGTCTTAAGTGTGATGTATACCTTTGTGTTTTAAAGAACAACTGTTTTCTGAAGTATCATAAGAACTAAAGTAAAAATACATTCCAGACTGTCAAAAAATTTAAGCTGAGACCCAAGGTCCACATATGTGTACCGTGCCTTTTTCAGAAACTCGACATTTTGAAATGTAAAATTGACTATATTCTGTCACTTTGTGTCCGAAATATACAATATTCATAAACAAACATTTTTTTTCTGTATGTTGTCTGTTGTTGGGACTGAAGAAATTCTGAAAATAATTCATGTAAGGAAAGAGATAGTTTTGGAGCAGTACACATGGTGGAAGGAGACAGTTTTGAAAAATTACATTAACTTTGAAGCTAAGTTATGCAGAAAAAGGGGTAACCAATTTGCTAGAAGAGTTTGTTGAAGGATTAAAACCGCCATTACCTCATTATTCTAAAAAGTGGAAGGAAGCAGATTTGGAAGCAAAGTCTTCATTTCAACAGTAAGCATTCCAGTTACAACTTCCAGTTGGTAGTGATGCAAGAAACTTGAAATTTTCGTTGTGGGCCAGTAATAATGAATGCCACGAGTTACCGCAGAATAAGAGAAGGCAACACTATCATGTTTATAATTATCGTGAATTTTTTTTATGTAGAAAAAGAAAGAATCATTTGTCACCCCTAAAAGTGTGAATATGTCTTGTTTAATCCTCTTAGAGCCAGGAGCCAATCTGGTCGGCCGCTCACCATCAGCTTGAAGAGGCCAGAGCTCCACCTCCACTCTACTACCGTAATGATGGGCTACTTGGACCCTGAAGGTGTTACTTGGATCCACATGAAAAAGAGTTTTCTTCTTCTGAAGCCCGTTAAACAATGTGATATCCAAGTAGTTTGCTGTTCCTTCCATCAGGTGGTATCACAATGTAAGACTATGCACGTTTGAACTAGTTTTTCAGCAATCCACTAAGCAGTAGCATGGTCTATGCACTGGTTTGACTAAAGTGACGTGATTTGTTCACTGCAAACTTGTATCAGTCTACTGTATTTTTATGGAATCCAGACCATTGGTAAGTAAACATATAAGCAATTACATATACGGCAATAACATGCTGTAGGAATCTTTCTCAGATGTAGCAAGGTTTTTGTAGAAATTTGTGATTTGTAGAGTGAGTACACATAACCACGAGAACCAGGCTACTTGAACCCATGTCTAGAAGTGGGTCCAAGTAGCCCGCAACATTTAATTTATCTTATAGAATGTGATAACTGGCCTGTTTCTATAATTTACACACTTTAAAAGGTAACTTTGTTCATTTTTCTTAACAGATCTGAGCATTATGGTTGTAACTGTTCGACCCTAAGCTTCCCACTTGAGGAGACGAAAGTTATTACCTTGGGACACATGAATATCAAATAAACTATATGTGGCTTGCCCGCAAATTGCCACGCAAAAAGAAACAATTAACATTCCATGGTTTCCCATTTCTCTATGTGATGTTTGGGCGCCAGGGTTACAGTTTTAAACAAAACTGTAAAGCAAAATTTATATTTACTAGCATAGAGACTTATACTTAAATCACAGGGGTAGGATTTTAAATAATTAACCATTAAGTATCGTTTGAGAAAGAAAATTAACGCAATATAAAATACAAATGAATTTATTATACAAAAAAAATGAGATGAATCGGAAAAGTTCCTTAAAGCATGGAGGAATTTAGAATTTACGTTACTGAAATTACTAATTGCTTGCTTTATCTAATTGAAGCTCACCAATTGCAGTTTCCGTTGAAGTCATCTGGTTTCCGTGGTTACTCGTTCTCTTCTTTTCGATGTAGAATTGACTCCATGGACATCCTTCCTTCTCTGATGTGGTATGGGCTATATGGACTAGCACTCCCTAATTGGCTAGTCTTTAAATTAGACATTGGCACTATACTTGTAAGAACTGATCAGCGTTGATCGTGTGAGGAGAAAATTCAGAGATATGAATTTTTCCATGTTAGTAGAAATCTCAATCCAACTGAGCTATACTATTTACACGGTACAGACTTGTACCAAATTCCATATACTTGAACTAAACATAGTTCTTCGTCCAGAAGATTTACTGAATATAACACAAGCCGTAAGCTTGTTTTGTCTCACGCAGATCCGATAACATGACCGCAGCTAAGTACTGTATTGAAGCGACAACACACTGTACAAAAATAACTATGTCTCGGAGAGACCACACACTGTCTCAAAATCAATAACATCGTTCAAAGTAGATGTTCACAGTAGAAGTAGCGATGTGAGTCCGTATCCGAGACTCCGTGTTAGATACTATCACCAGGCTCTCCCCACTCTTGGTAGCAGCTCAATCTCAGATCTCTATATAACAAAGCATCTGATTCGTAGATCGCATTATCATCTCCCTCTTCTTTCTTCTTGACAAGTCCAGTAGGTGTGGCGATGACGTAGTCTGCAAGCCTAGCCTTGCACGCGGGTCGCTGTATAGTCCCTTGCTCATGAGTTTAACCCAATGGCTCATGTAATTTTCCCCCGCTATAAGAATAACCTTTTCCGTATACACAAGCATGAGATGAAATGACAACAACTATGTCTCAACATATTGACCATATTTACAGTACATAATGAATTCCTATCCTACCTAATATAATAATTTAAATAATAAATGATGTTATAACTATATAATATGATTCCTTGTTTACAAATTATTGACGTAGAATAAATATGTTATTACGAATAATTGCCGATGGCGGATAAACTTGATATCAAATGATATCGCGTAAAATGATAGTATATTAAATTAGTCTGGCTGGAGGAGCCTGGACGGTTACATGGTGTACAAATATAAAAGACTGCCTAGAAGTTGAAAATATGCTAATTATACTGACCAACAGCTTGAAGAATGTTTAGCAATGATTCAGTCAGGGCAAATGTCGCAAAGGTAAGCTGAAAAAGTCTTTAAAATAAGTCGATCAACCTTCAAGAGAAGATTAAAAACAAATCCAGTCAGAAACCGGGTCATCCCAAAGTGTTTACTGAACAGGATGAGCTAGCCTTTGCTAACCACCCTGACAAAGTGTGTGGTTTCAGATTTCCTGTTGACGAATTTGATTTCAGATTTATTGTGAAGTCTTACTTAGCTATGCACGGTAGAACTGTAACAGCTTTCAAAGACAATTTTCCAGGGCATGAAGAATGTGGGAGAAGGAGATTTTGTTCTTGATTTATGGAATGAGAAAGAGTTTCCAGGTCTAGTACTGAGTACTCGCAGTGATGGTGCCATTGTAGATTGTATGGAGCCTACCAAAAATGCCTGGAGATGGCCAAAAGAGAAAAACACACTTCTTTACAAATGGTGTGACATTAAGTTAAAAATTAATCCTCCTAAGTTAATTAAAAGAGGTTTATTCTTACTCCAGCTGTAAGACTTTGCAACCCGTGTATTAAATTAAAATTAAGCTCTTAGTTGATTGAAATGGATTAGTGACATTACAACAGACAAATTACAGCACAGAGGTATTAAGATTTTGTTATAAAAATATCTTGTTCAAATCTAAAATAAGTTGTCTAGTGCCTATCACCTGCTGGTTACTAAAATGTTTGCTGTATGTTTTTCAGTGTATGCAAATGGTGTTATTAAAGAACCTAAGTCCTATTTAGACCCAGTGCAACACACAATGGTTTTATAGTGGGAAAACATGACATGGGTTCAAGTAGCCCAAACATGAGTGTTACTTGGAGGTTAAGAAGAAGAAACCAGAAATTCAAAAATAACTTCAAGTCCAACAATCAACAATGCTGCCGATCAACATAGCTTTAATACACCAAATGCCTAATTTCTCTGCTTAAGCTGATCAGTGTCAAGCCGACTCGGCATATGAAGATTATCACCTTTTACTCTCCAGACTTTGTACATACTTGTGTATATATTTTTATATTTTTATATGTGTCATTTTACATTGTATTCTTTAGTACGAGGACTACTGATATCCATGAGTGTATCATTTTTACAACACTAAGCACCCCATTTATTCTTTGTTCCAAACTTCTTAGTATGTATATTCCTTGTATAATTATTAATTATTACTCACCTGTACCATACTAACATTTCTCATTTCATTACCACACTTCACTTTATAAATTTTAAATCCATAAGATTCTTACCGTTAAAATAACATGTTTTAGGATTCGACAAGAGTTGTTTATGCTTTAATATGGCTGATGATGACCCCTAGGTTGGTCGAAACTAGTTCCATGTAATTTAAAATATTGTAAATACATATTAGTATTGAATAGGTGGAAACCTTTACTGTGTTATTATTCATATGTTACATCACTATAGGTTGCCACAAAATTATGCATATCATAGAATTTTAAGCCGGCCGATGTAATCGGCTCTGGCAACTTCCGACTGGATTTTTAAAGGCCGACCTGATCAGCTCTGGCAATTTAAAGGGCGGGTGCTCACAGTACCGCCTGGCTTCAAGAGAGTTAAACAGTCAACATGTTATTTGCAAGTGATTTAAGCCATGAAAATATACAGCTGTCTACTGTGCAGGGTAGAATTGTTATCAATGGATGTTCGTGTTAAACTCGAACAGGAAATAAGTTTTGCTTCTGTGTACTCCTTGGCTCTGAAAGGATCTTCAGATAGAAGTGACTGCGCTCAGTTGTGTGTATACAGTATATCCGTATTTTTTATTGTGTTCGAATTGTGGATGATTTGCTTTGCTTCAATTTTGCAGTTGCTCACAATCTTGTAACTTATTTATTACTCTGTACAGAATAACATCATCTGCAAAAAGCCTTATCTCTGATTCCACTTCTTTACACATATCATTGATATATATAAGAAAACATAAAGGTCCAATAATACTGCTTGAGGAATTCCCCTCTTAATTATTACAGGGACAGATAAAGCTTTGCCTATTCTAATTCTCTGAGTTCCATATTCTAGAAACTTAGCCACCCATTCAGTCACTCTTTTGTCAAGTCCAATTGCACTCATTTTTGCCAGTAGTCGCCCATGATCTACCCTATAAAATGCCTTAAATAGGTCAATCACGTTAAAATCCATTTGAGGTCCCGAATCCAGGATATCTGCTATATCTTGTTGGAATCCTACAAGTTGAGCTTCAGTGGAATAACCTTTCCTAAACCCAAACTGCCTTCTATCAAACCAGTTATTAATTTTGCTAACATGTCTAATATAATCAGAAAGAATGCTTTCCCAACGCTTACATGCAATGCACGTCAACTGACTGGCCTGTAATTTTCAGCTTTATGTCTAATCTAATCTAACCTTAATGTGACAAACACACATGACAAATTCTGATATTCCACAGTACAAAATTAATGAGATGAAATGGTGCGGGTGATAAATACTTAATTGATGTCAGAATTTAATGCAAAATATAATGATTATTAATTCATAGCAATAATTAGTGATGAGAAGTGGTTATAACTGTGTTGAACAGTTACAGTGAGGAGCAAATCATTTTTCTAGGCCAGGGGACATGTAAGTCTCGAAAACTTCTACCTTCTACATTTTTAATTCCAGTCTTTCCCTTTCTAAGCTAGACCTTACTCCATCTATGGCTCTTTTGTTCTTTTTTAAACATACTCTTATTGTAATGGCAAAACACACCCATTTGGCATCATGGATTCATGACATGCCAGACACTGTACACAGGTGAAGAAACAACTATACAAACGAGCCAAGCAAAGAAGAAGAAATAAGTATTGCCCAATAATACTGAACTGTGTTTTCACGCAATAATCCAAAAATAACGCAAAAATATTGTGCAATAATACTGATCGTGTAAGGGCACCTTTAGAGCAATCCAGCAATTTTCTGCAGTGATTGTGTTAACGCACTTGGTTTTGGTCATCATTCGAGCCATGGCTGATACGACTGTATATGATTAATGATAATAATAATAAAATGGCAGATCATGTGGAAAGGGGAGTATCTTCATAATTTAATTTAAAGGAGAGGAAAGATGGTGAGATATGTTGTGTGTAGGTGAAGACGTGTATTAGGATGATCACAGCCATGCAGTCTCCAAGCTAGAAGAATTAACCAAATGTGGTTAATATTCCCGCCTCATTCTTGAAATGAATCCGGGGCCCTAACGCGAGTATGCTGATCATTCATCCTGGAAGTCAGACTTTCAGATATACTTCAAAGCCTGAAAAAACGTTCTCAAGAGAATTTTCTACATTTTACAGCACATAATTCAAATAACCAATTCGTTTTTATTAACATAATATTCAAATTTTAGTCTCAAAATATTCAAAGCACTACAAGACTTCGTCCCCAACAGCTGTAACCCATTCAAGCTTATAAATCATTTCTTTTAACAATTCATGTTGGTCAGTAAAAACGTTCATAATTTTCAATTTTCCTTAGGATAATTGAATTTGTAAAACTGTTAGCTGAGTCAATTGATTAACAAAAGGCCAATCTATGATTCAGAATTTGAAAGTAAATGCTTGCAAAGGGAACATGTAGCATGAGGAAAACCCAACACATGTAGTACATATTCAGAGCCACAGAAATTGGTGGAGAAAAACAAAAAATATCGGGCATCTATTTTTTAGCATATACATTTGATTTATTTAATGTTATCTCCAATCAAATGGTCACCTATTCAGGAAATATATGGCAAAATGGAGCGAAGTTAGCTAATCCAAAATCCTACTGGCACAATGTAATTCTCACCATCGTACCATTCTGACTGACAGTTACTTTGTTAATTGTTAATGGTTATTGTGTGATTGTGATCTCGCGAGTTACTTATTCTAACAATACAACACCCTGTCTAGTTTTATGGAATACGTATTTAAAACTACAACCAGTGACAATAATGTTTGGTGAATAGTCCTGTACTATCAACATCGATGAACAATGCACGACAGTGACCTTACTGTCCTTCGAAATAGTCCCCTCCCATAACTATGCACTGCTGAGATCGGCGATACATGTCCTGGAAACTTTGCAAGAAGGCTTCCTTTGGGATGGTGTTCAAAAGCCTCATCACGTTTCGTTGGATGTCAGGAATATCGTCAAATCTCTTTCCTTTCAAAGCGAGTTTGAGTCGTGGGAATAGGAAGAAGTCTGAAGGATTGAGATCTGGCGATATGGGGGATGTTCAAGTTGCACCACCCTCTTTTTTGCCATGAACTGTTTTGACGATAATGGCTGTGTGTGGGCGAGCTTTGTCATGGACAAAAAACCATGAACTTTGTTGTGTGTACTGGGGTGTACCCTGCGTAGACTTTTCATGAAACGGGTCAAAATTTCAATGTACTGTGCAGCATTCAACGTCGTTCCCTCAGGTAGAAATTCCTTGTGGATAATGCCTTGGCTATCGAAAAAGGCGATGAGCATTGTTTTTATGCGTGACTTTTCTTCTCTGACCTTTTTCTGACAAGGGGGTCCCAGAGAACGCCATTCCATGCTTTGCCATTTTGTTTCAGGGTCATACCTGAGACACCAGGTTTCATCCTCAGTGACAATACAGTTCAAAAAATTTGGTGTCGCATCTGCCATTTCAATAAAATCCTGTGAAGCCTCTAAATGTGCCTGCTTCTGATCATCAGTCAAGTGATGTGGCACAAGACAAGAACAGGTTTTCCTCTTATCTAACTTCTGGGTAACGATTTGTCGCATGGATTCATGGTTAATCTGCAGTTCATCCGCTATCATGCACACAGTTAATCGCCGTTCGTTCATGATTAATGTCCTCACCTTCTCAATGCTTTCTTCACTGACGGCGGTCGCCGGTCTTCCGGTATGGGGGTCGTGAGAAACACTTCCCCGGCCTCCTCAAAAACGGGCAAACCACTCATACACACACTTCAAGGACAGTGCTTGATCTTCATAAACATGTACCAGCATTGCATGCATTTCTTTCAGTGTCTTGCCAAGCTTAAAACAAAACTGTACATTGATCTTTTGGTCGTTCATGTTCCTGTTCCCAGTTCAGAACCAATGCACTAAACACGCACTGTGTCAAACAGGTCTTACACGGCACACACACGATGCTCAACTGAACAACATTGGGAGCAGGTGGTCAAAACCTGCTGCTACGCAGGTGCAGTGTTGTGTGTCGCCAGTGTTGCCGGATCGACCGTTCTGACTTCATCCACCAAACTTTATTGTCACAGGTTGTATATACATTGCTATAATAAACGTTATTATAATTTATATGTGTATGTTTGAAGTGTTATACTGTAGCCTGAGGGGTGGTGATGAATTGATTTGTCCTTAAACGGATTGCATGTAATAACACACGTCAGTGGCGACTCGTGACTTTATCACCGAGGGTTCAACAAACATTTGTAGACACTTGAAAAACACAAGAGAAGTTGAAGGATGTATATTTGCAATTAATTTCAACAGGTATTATCTTAATGACTTCAAAGTTAAGTTGCCCTCTAAAAAGTAATTACCCCAAAGGAAGCAAATGGATAGATTTTAAGTAAGCATTGATACATATGGCATTTTAATGTGGCTCTTGGTGGCAAAGATGCTTGTCAGCACTTGTGCTAACAATGCGCCGACATGTCCATTCTCAGCTGCTGTAGTTACAGTGCTAAAAGGCATGTATAAGGGCAACAGATGGCAGGTATATACCGGTCTTCTAACCCCGACAACACGACTATCTATAACAAAGCTGCATGAGTATAGCACAGATATCCTGGTCTCGTCTTCGTGCTGGCTGACGAAACCCCGCACCTCAACACTCCCCTCGCCTTGGTGCGGACGGAGAGCTCGCCTTGAAAAGAAGTGTATTTCAGGTAAATATCCAACCACAGACTATGCATACTTCGAATGAATTGAAAGTCAGTACGAGTATATAACGGATAGATGAGCAAAGCAAGAGCTTCGAGATTGACAAGGTAGCTATGAAAATTAAGTAGTTTATTAAAACTTGATCTAAACTGGAAGTTAGAGGTTTAATGCTCCATAGCGCTATAGCAGAAATTGCCACTTATATATATGTAAGTAAACGTTAGGAAGTAGTTAAATTTATACATTTATTTGTGAACACAATTGATGAATTATTAGCATTTTCGTACTGAAGATCCTTCTTCCCCATTCAAAAACGTACCTATTAGTGAATATATTTATACTTAAATCTAAAAAAACAAAAGTCCGAGAAAATTATTACTTCCAACATTATCCACAAGACAACATTTGGGACTTCCAAAAAAATATGTCCTCATCTAAATTCTTCTTTAAAGTGTTTATCCTACTGGTGTACATTTCACTGTATAGTTCAAGGAAAGACATTTCCTGCAGTTGAAAACATCATTCCGCTGTAGGTGGAGTGCTCTTATGTCTGCGTTACTGGTATCCTGCCATCATTGCTTTGGCCTTCCAATTGACAAATTGACTTTAAGGTGGCAAGCAGTAATGGCGACCATGTGAGGTGCTGCGCACATGACATGGCCATACCATTGGAACGTCCCTCATACACTTTCTCTTTTACTGGAGCAATGCCAATCTTCCTCTGAGTAGTGTCATTTGTGATGTGGTCAAGTTGAGAGATTCCCATCAACCATCACTACATAGGCATCTCCATAACATGAAATAGGTGCTCTACTTGTCTCATAGGCCTACCTGGCCAGCAGTCTGCTCCATTGATAGCGACCAGACGAGCAACTGTACGACTTCAGGCATATCGGCATTCTCTTATCACAGAGCACTCGTTACCTCCCTCCATCGCATCCATCGAGCATTTATCCTTGCTCGCACTTCAGCATTAATGTTGATGTTATAACTGTACAAAAATTAGATCCGAAGTAACTGAAAATGTCGGTCTTCGGTAGGTTTTCACACTTGACTTCAATACCACCGTTACTCTGGCTTGTAAAGCATTCTGTCTTCTTGATGTTAAGATCAAGACCAAATCTGCCGAGGGCGTCATGCCAAGCTTGGACCTGGTGATGCAGATCATGTTTGGTGGAAATGGGAAGCATGACATCATAGGCATAGAATAAGTTCCATGGAACTTTGTGCTATAGGTCTCAAGTGATCATGTGTATTAAATAAAGAGTAGAGGTTACAAAGCTGAACCATGATGATTGAAAAGCTGTCTGATATACATACGCTTCTGTTGGTGCTAACATAGAGCATTTTAGCCCAATTAGTGGGTTGTTTCGGAACTACATGATCACGCAACATACCAAATTAGACGGTCCTTATCTGAACATTATTAAAAAATAAGTAATTTGTGACATACCGACATAGTATTATTTGTTTGCCATAATTCTGAGCAGAAATATGAATGGTCTAGAGGAATAGTCAGCCCCTATGTATATATAAAATATTCCCTAGATCTTGAAGAGTTGAAGAATGAAGTGAAAATTATAAAATAAATTAATCTCTTTTTTAAACAATTTTGTTTTACATTGCACAGATACAGATAGGTCTTATTGCGACGATGGGATAGGAAAGGGCTAGGAGTGGAAAGGAAGCGGCTGTGGCCTTAATTAAGGTACAGCCCCAGCATTTGCTTAGTGTGAAAATGGGAAACCATGGAAAACCATCTTCAGTGCTGCTGACAGATGGGTTAAAACCCACTATTTCCTGGATGCAAGCTCACAGCTGCGTGCCCCTTACCGCATGGCCAACTCGCCCAGTAATATAGATGAATCAAACTATGGGAAGTGGACCCCCATGTCAACAACATTATCCAAATGCAAAAATTTTACATTTTAATAGTGGTAAACAAAATATACTTTGCAAATTCAAAATATTATAAAAACTGTAAACAAATTAATCTTTATGCATTGTTTTAAAATCATAAATCAATGAATGTAACTCATAAATTCATGAATTTCACTTATAGTAAATAAACAAAAACAAGCTTTTAAATAAGATACAGAGATGGCAAGAAATAATAGGGAATCTGCCAGCTGGGCGACTGCCCTAAAAGCAGATCAGTAGTGATTCATTGATTAATAATAACTTTTAATAGCATGTTGTTGTTTGAGTCATCAGTCCAGAGACTGGTTTGATGCAGCCCTCCATGCCACCCTATCCTGTTCTAACCTTTTCATTTCTACGTAACTATTCCATCCTACATCTGCTCTAATCTGCTTGTCATATTCATACCTTGGTCTACCCCTACCATTCTTACCACTAACACTTCCTTCAAAAACCAGCTGAACAAGTCCTGGGTGTCTTAAGAAGTGTCCTATCATTTGATCTCTTCTTCTCATCAAATTTAGCCAAATCAATCTCCTTTCGCCAATTCGATTCAGTATCTCTTCATTTGTGATTCGATCTATCCATCTCACCTTCAGCATTCTTCTGTAACACCACATTTCAAAAGCTTCTATTCTCTTCCTTTCTTAGCTAGTTATCGTCCATGTTTCACTTCCATACAATGCCACGCTTCACACAAAAGTGTTCAAAAACATTTTTCGAATTCCAATATCAATGTTTGAAGTGAGCAAATTTCTTTCCTTAAGAAAACTCTTCCTTGCTTGTGCTAATCTGCATTTTATGTCCTCCTTACTTCTGCCATCATTAGTTATTTTACTACCCAAATAATAATATTCATTTACTTCCTTTAAGACTTCATTTCCTGATTTAATATTTCCTGCATTACCTGCCTCTGTTCGACTGCACTCCATTACTTTTGTTTCGGACTTATTCATTTTCATCTTGTACTCCTTACCCAAGACTTCGTCCATACCATTCAGCAGCTTCTCAAGATCTTCTGCATTCTCAGATAAAATAACAATGTCATCGGCAAATCTCAAGGTTTCGATTTCCTCTCCTTGGATTGTGATCCCCTTTCCAAATTCCTCTTTGATTTCCTTTACTGCCTGTTCTATGTAAATATTGAAAAGGAGGGGGGACAAACTGCAGCCTTTCCTCACTCCTTTCTGGATTGCTGCTTCTTTTTCAAAGCCCTCGATCCTTATTACTGCAGACTGATTTTTATACAGATTGTAGATAATTCTTCGTTCTCGGTATCTGATCCCAATCACTTTCAGAATCGTACATAGCTTGGTCCAATCAACATTATTGAATGCCTTTTCTAGATCCACAAATGCCATGCACGTGGGCTGGTTCTTCTTTATTCGATCCCCTAAGATCAGACGTAAAGTCAGGATTGCTTCATATGTTCCTACATTTCTTCTGAAGCCAAACTGATCTTCTCCCAACTCAGCTTCAACTTGTTTTTCCATTCTTCTGTAAATGATACATGTTAAAATTTTGCAGGCATGAGATACTAAACTAATGGTGCAGTAGTTTTCACACCTGTCAGCACCGGCTTTCTTGGGAATAAGTATAACAACATTCAGACGAAAATCGGATGGGACTTCTCCTGTCTCATACATCTTACACACTAAATGGAATAACCTGGCCATGCTGGTTTCTCCTAAGGCAGTCAGTAATTCAGAGGGAATGTCATCAATTCCAGGTGCCTTGTTCCTATTTAGGTCGCTCACAGCTGTGTCAAACTCTGACCTCAAAATTTTGTCTCCCATTTCATCAGCATTAACAGCTTCTTCTTGTTCCAGAACCCAATTACCTATATCTTTACCTTGATACAACTGTTGGATATGTTCCTGCCATCTTTCTGCTTTGTCTTCTTTCCCTAGAAGTGGCTTTCCATCTGAGCTCTTAATATTCATACACCTAGATTTCCTTTCTCCAAAGGTTTCCTTGATTTTCCTGTATGCAGCTTCTACCTTTCCTAGGACCATACAACCTTCGACATCCTTGCACTTCTCCTTCAGCCAGTCTTCCTTAGCTACCTTGCACTTTCTATCCACTTCATTCTTTAATCACCTGTATTCTTTTTTTTTTTTTTTTTTTTTTTTGCTAGTTGCTTTACGTCGCACCGACACAGATAGGTCTTATGGCGACGATGGGACGGGAAAGGGCTAGGAGGGGAAGGAAGCGGCCGTGGCCTTAATTAAGGTACAGCCCCAGCATTTGCCTGGTGTGAAAATGGGAAACCACGGAAAACCATTTTCAGGGCTGCCGACAGTGGGATTCGAACCTACAATCTCCCGAATATTGGATACTGGCTGCATTTAAGCGACTGCAGCTATCGAGCTCGGTAACTGTATTCTTTTCTCCCCTCTTCATTTCTAGCATTCTTGTATTTTCGTCGTTCATCAATCAGGTCTAGTATCTCCTGAGTTATCCACTGATTCTTAGTTGATCTTTTCTTCCTTCCTAACATTTCTTCAGCAGCCCTACTGACTTCATTTTTCATGACTATCCACTCTTCCTCTATTGTTTCCTTCAGCCTTTTCATTTAGTCCTTCTACAACATGTTCATTGAAACAATCCCTCACACTCTTTTCTTTCAACTTGTCTAGATCCCATCTTTTTGCATTCTTTTCTTTCTTCAATTTCTTCAGCTTCAGATGGCATTTCATGACCAACAAGTTGTGGTCAGAGTCCACGTCTGCTCCTGGGAAAGTTTTGCAATCCAACACCTGGTTTCTGAATCTCTGCCTAATCATAATGAAGTCTATTTGATACCTTCCAATGTCTCCAGGTCTCGTCCACGTATACAGCCGTCGTTTGTGGTGTTTGAACCAAGTATTGGCAAGGACTAAATTATGATCAGTGCAGAATACAACCAGCCGATTTCCTCTTTCGTTCCTTTTTCCCAATCCGAATTCTCCTACTGTATTACCTTCTCTTCCTTGGCCTACCACTGCATTCCAGTCTCCCATCACAATTAGATTCTCGTCGCCTTTTACATATTGTATTAAATCTTAATATTATCGTGTTATCTAGCCACTATAAAAAAAAATTTAAAATGTGTTGAACTAGTAAATAACTTTTATAAGAATTATAGTGAAAAAATGTCCTCCAGTTTTAAATAAATGACATAATTCTTTGTCTCGCAGTATAGCGTAGGCCGCCCACCATGCATGGTTACTTTGCCTTTCTACTTTACCGGCTGATTTGTAAATGGCACTGCTCTAAAATGGATTCAGCAACTTTTAAATCTATTTCATATTATCATTGAGCTACCAGCCTCTATTGATGATGATGATGCTTGTTGTTTAGAGGGGCCTAACATCTAAGTTATCGGCCCCTATGGTACGAAATGAGACGAAATGCGATTACAATTTAAAAGTACAAAATTCATCACTGACCAGAATTCAAAACGTGATGATGAGGAATGAATTGATAAATATGATTTTAAAACAATCAGTGGATAAGATGCTCAATGCCTCACATTCCCATAAACAATATTACTGACCAAGGGACTGCTTCCAAAGCCCAATCCTGAATCGATGATGCTTGCCTAAATGGGTCAATATCTATGTCAACGATCCTGCATAATGGCACTTATCGCTAGTAAAGAAGAACCATGGTATTTCTCAAGTTGCGGTATTAATCAAAGGTAGCGTAAACTCACAGTGTTTCAAACATTGTGGTACTACTCACAAGTATTGTACGTCGTACAGGTAACGCAGACTTATGGTGTTTCTCACACAATGGCGCCACTCATAGCCAACACAAACCGATGAGGTTCCTCACCTTGGTGTACTAATCACGGGTGCCGGTATTCCCGTGGTGTTCCTCACATAGTGGGTACTAATCACAGGCAACGCCCAGACCCGTGGTGTTGCTCACGTGGGTACGACTCACGGGTACTGGAAACCCACAGTCCGCATACACTGCTGCTACTAATCACAAACCTATTGTATACCTAATATAGTGGTACTACTCGCAAGTAAAGGCTACCAATGGTGTTACCCGCATGATGGTACTAATCAGGTCTAGTATCTCCTGATTCTTAGTTGATCTTTTCTTCCTTCCTAACATTTCATGGTTCTAAGACAATCATCCGTTGGTTGCCCCTTTTAGTTGCCTCTCACGACATGCTGGGGATATTGTGGGTGTATTGTTTGTTTGCGCCCTCACCCACAGGGGGTAGAGAGAGAGAAAAAAGAAGAAAGAAGGGACCCGCCACTTCGAAAAATGAAGTAACGGACGAAGAAAGGCAAGGGCCACGAAGGACATGAAAATGAAAGACTCCCTAGGCCTCGAATGCTCTAATACTGTCGGGATCGAAAAAGAACAAGAGTTGACCGAGGGAGATCGGACAGGATAGACGAAAGTGAGGAGCCTGGCACAAGTAAGTGGAAGCAATGCCAAGACTCAGCTAAGGGCCCCGTGGTTGACAACCCACACTCCTAAGTTGAGAGCCCCTTGGGCCCCTTTAAGTCGCCTCTTACGACAGGCAGGGGATACCACAGGTGTATTCTACATGTGCGTCCCCCACCCGCAGGGGGTACCAGCCTCTATTACCACTAGGCTAATCAGAGGCAATGTGGAAGATACCCGACCTTCGAAGAACAAAGGCTTCGGCATAAGAAAGGGGAAGGCTATGGTGGAATGAAAATTAAAGACTCCCTGAGCCTTGGAAATCTAATGAAGTCAGGATTGGAAGAGAACAAGTGCTAACCAAGTGTGGCCAGATAGGAAAGATAAAACTGAGCAGACTTACTCAAGTAAGTAGAAGCAAAGCCAGACTCAGGTCCCCATGGCTGTATTTTACCATCCCAATCCAAACCCTCCCAAAAGTAGTTCCAGGAACACAAAAGATTGATGGATAACCAATAAGTCACTAAGTTATTAGAATAAATGTTTTGCAAATGGCATGCGGGTTAAGAGTTCCAGTAACTGAATTTAAGGTAATATCTTAGGCTACCTGATAACTTTTAGAAATCAAAAATAGGAGGATTGTACATTCTTGGATTTCATCACATATATTGCGCCACGGCCTTGGTAAAAAAAGGACAGTTACAATGCGAACTTTCCATTAAATTTAAAATCTTAAAATAAGTAAACATAAAATTGGTTACAAGAAAATGTACATAATCATTCTTATTTATGACATATACATACGAATAATATTTATATCACACCTACACACGGAATAATGTGCATAATAGTTTCCTTTATTAGACTGTAAAATGAATGGAAATTCAATTTTATAGGTATCTCAGAAAACTTGGAGATAACATCTATTATGTAGGCAGTTGTGTTTATGTTTCGTAGATCTAGAGAAAGCATATGACAGGGTACCGAGGGAAACGATGTTCGCTATACTGGGGACTATGGAATTAAAGGTAGATTATTAAAATCAATCAAAGGCATTTATGTTGACAATCGGGCTTCAGTGAGAATTGATGGTAGAATGAGTTCTTGTTTCAGGGTACTTACAGGGGTTAGACAAGACTAATCTTTCACCTTTGCTGTTCGTAATTTACATGGATCATCTGCTGAAAGATATAAAATGGCAGGGAGGGATTCAGTTAGGTGGAAATATAGTAAGCAGTCTGGCCTATGCTGACGACTTGGTCTTAATGGCAGATTGTGCTGAAAGCCTGCAGTCTAATATCTTGGAACTTGAAAATAGGTGCAAAGAGTATGGTATGAAAATTAGCCTCCCGAAGAATAAATTGATGTCAGTAGGTAAGAAATTCAACAGAACTGAATGTTAGATTGGTGATACAAAGCTAGAACAGGTCGATAATTTTAAGTATTTAGGATGTGTGTTCTCCCAAGATGGTAATATAGTCAGTGAGATTGAATCAAGGTGTCGTAAAGCTAATGCAGTGAGCTCGCAGTTGCGATCAACAGTATTCTGTAAGAAGGAAGTCAGCTCCCAGACGAAACTATCTTTACATCAGTCTCTTTTCAGACCACCTTTGCTTTACGGGAGCGAAAGCTGGGTGGACTCAGGATATCTTATTCATAAGTTAGAAGTAACAGACATGAAAGTAGCAAGAATGATTGCTGGTACAAACAGATGGGAACAATGGCAGGAGGGTACTCGGAATGAGGAGATAAAGGCTAATTTAGGAATGAACTCGATGGATGAAGCTGTACGCTTAAGCCGGCTTTGGTGGTGGGGTCATGTGAGACGAATGGAGGAGGATAAGTTACCTAGGAGAATAATGGACTCTGTTATAGAAGGTAAGAGAAGTAGAGGTAGACCAAGACGACGATGGTTAGACTCATTTTCTAACGATTTAAAGATAAGAGGTATAGAACTAAATGTGGCCACAACACTAGTTGCAAATCGAGGATTGTGGCGACATTTAGTAAATTCACAGAGGCTTGCAGACTGAACGTTGAAAGGCATAACAGTCTATAATGATAATGTATGTATGTAATATCTATTATGTTTTGTGACCATAATGTGAAGAGAAAATACCAGAAAATGTCACCGACACACTCTCTGAAATACATGTCACTAGTCTTAGTTCCCAACTAAACAGGTTAGCAGCATTGATAGACTGCCCGAGAACATACTCACATCCTCAGCGAGAAGACCACAAGAAATAAACAAACGACAGTCATTTTGCGTGCAGATGAATGTAGTGAGCATTGGGTCGGTGTTAAGAAGTGATGAAAGATCTTTGCAAAACTTACTAGTCCTAAATGTCTGTAGCATTGCCATTCAAAAGATATTTATAAATTAATTGCCATGCATTTCAATTTCCCGTGGTTTTTTTTCTTTTTTTTTTTTTGTAGAATTTCTGGTGAAATCAACGCGACTGAAGATCCACAGCTACAATACAGTGGTGTTTCCAAACCATGAAATCTCCATCAAGGTTTCTCGTTTAGTTTCTGAGAAGACTGGACAAATGCTTCAGTATTTATGGTTTTGGGAAAATGAGACATAAAGTTTTACAACATGTACTGTATATGCTAGGAAAAACTTAGAAATCTGTTCCCAAGAAATAGTTGGAAGCAGTCAGCACCGTAATCAAGGTCCTCATTATCTTTGGGTTCATTTGCCCGTTTCCTTTTCCTGCTTCTTGACACTTTAGACATTTGGAGAGCACTTGGTGGTCTTTCAGATACAAGAGTCATGCTGCTGTTGCAATGATTTTGTCCTTCATTTCCTACAGTTTTTCGGTGTTGATTTCCTTTGAATTTAAGTGTCTTGAAAACACTTCTTGGTTTTTTCATTATAGAAACAAACCACACTAAAACTTTCAACAGAGGCGCGTGGCTGTGAGCTTGCACCTGGAAGATAGTGGGTTCCAATACCACTGTCGGCAGCCCTAAAGATGGTTTTCCGTGGTTTCCCATTTTCACACCAGGCAAATGCTGCGGCTGTACCTTAATTAAGGCCACGGCCGCTTCCTTCCAACTCCTAAGCCTTTCCTATCCCATCATTGCCATAAGACCTATCTGTGTCGGTGCGACTTAAAACCACTACAAAAAAATTCAAGAAACTTCGTATTCACAAACAACAGCAACCAACAGAACACGTATTTCTTCTTCTTCTTCTTCTTCTTCTTCTTGGGATTTTCTTGGGCGCTGCTAAAAAGCCATTACCCAGTCGCAACACTTATTTTATCACAAATCTTCAATAGAAATATATACTGAGTTTTACTTATGACTGATAGAGTTGATCAACACTTGTAGAAACACTCAAGAAACACTAGGGTTACAGGTCGAGAACGTGACGTCTTCATAGGTTACAGCAAAGAGATTGAGTTACAGTTATGTAGAGGAGGATGCGAGTTAAGAAGCTCATAAGACTCTCTAGTCAAAAGAAGTTAGAGTTTAATGTTACAATTATCCAAAAATTCTTGAATAGCAAGAACAAGTGAAGGTGCAGGCTGTTGAACGAGGCGAGTGACTGTTGTGGGTACTTGTACGTTTTGCGAGTGTAAAGTGTGGAAAAAACATTTTCTATGTAGGGCGAAATGGGAACATTGAAAGAACATGTGATTAATGTCGGCCATACTATTATTACTTGGGCACATGGGTGAATCCACTAACTTTAATTTGAATTTATAAGCCGGAGTCAGAGCATGATTAAAGCGTAATCTGATAAGTGTTGTGATATGTCTGCGTGAATATTTTGTTGTTGAAAACCATGGGTGACTAGCAATACTTGGTTGCAGCTGATAGTAATATTTTCCTTTGAGTTTCGCCGATTGTGTCCAATTGTGCTGCCATTTTTGTTGAACAGCAAGTTTAATAATCGGCGTGAAATCTGTGTAGGGAAGGGCTATGGAAGCATTGATTCCGGTTCCGTATGCAGCTTGTTTTGCCATTTTATCAGCCTGATCATTACCTGCGTTGTTCGAATGACCTTTTATCCATGTTAGAGTTATATCAGCACCATTTTCATCAAGTTCAAATAAAAGGCGTCGAATATTGCAGATATACCAATTTGTATAGGACTTGTGTGGCATTAAACTTTGAAGTACACTTAAGGAGTCGTTAAAAATGATCGCTTTGGAGATATGACTATTTTTTATGTATATCAAAGCTTGTCGTATAGCGAAAGCCTCAGCAGTAAATATTGAGGCATAGTTTGGAAGTGTGTATTGCTCGCGAACGTGTAACTGCGGAATGTAATATGCGACTCCCGTGCCTACATGTTGTTTGGATCCGTCTGTATATATTGTGAGAGTAGGATTTAGATCGTTTATTGCCATTTTAAGTGTTATTTGAGGTATTTCAGAAAGTTGCATTGTGCTGTTATTTAGGAAAATGTGCTGAGACACTACAATATTTGGTTTGTAGTGCATAATATTGTATGGCATTGTATTGTATGGAAGCGAAGCATTTTGTTGAATGCCAGTATGATATTGTCGCGTCAAGTTGAATGCGTCTAACAAAGCTGGAGTTCGTGATTGCTGTTGAGAACGTTGACGATATTTCTCCATTAATTGTAGTTTGGGTAGAATAGGATGTCTAGCTAGCACCATTCGGGGCAATAAAAATTTAGAAGCTAAATACAAACGGCGGTAGTGGAGAGGCATGTCACATGTTTCAACAAGTAACGCATTAGTTGGGGTAGAGGGTAAAGCGCCTATACATAATCGGAGTGCTCGATGTTGAACTACGTTGAGCTTGTGAATAAGAGTGGAGGATGCGATATCAAAATAAAAGGATCCATAATCTAAGTGTGAGCATATTGTATGCCGATAAAGTAATAAAGCCGTTACGGGATCAGCACCCCAGTTTCGTCGAATTGTTAATTTCAATATATTAGTAAATTTTTGAGTCTTTTTTGAAAGGTATTCAAAATGGGGTTTCCAGGACAGTTTATTATCTAAAAATATACCAAGATACTTGTGCACCCGGACGATCGGAATTGTAATATCTGCAATTCTGAAAGAGTCTGTATTATACTTGCGTTTATGCGTGAAAATCATGGCCACATTTTTAGTAGAGGAAAGTTCCAAACCATGCTCGTTTATCCATGCTTTAGCAGCAGTTAATGCTCGAGTGATATGAGTTCTGCAGACTTCCAGACTTTCGTGAGAAGAATAAATGGCTATATCATCCGCATAAAGTAATATTCTTGCATCGCGAAGCACGACACCTTCTAAATCCTTTAAGTATAGAGCAAATAATAGGCCACTTAAAATGTTGCCCTGAGGCAACCCATTAGACGTGTATCGTACATTAGACGTAGAGGTTTGGCATGTGATTTCCATTCGCCGAAAATATAAAAGATGTTGGAGTATTTTAATTAAATTAGCAGGGAGGTGTAAGTTATGAAGTTTCGACAGTAACATGTGTATGGGCACGTTGTCATAGGCAGCTTTGATATCAAGGAAAGCAGAAATTGTTCCATGTTTGCACTGTTTTGCTAGTAGCAAATCCGTTAATAATATATTAATGGGATCCGCTGTGCTTCTTCCTTTTATAAAGGCATATTGATAGACCGGTAGCAAATTGTGATAAGCTAGACGCCATAAAAGCCTTTCCAAAAGAATACTGAGGAAGACCTTCCTTAAACATGATCCTAAAACGATTCCTCTATATTCGATGAGATTGATATTCGAGAGTTTGGGTTTCGGTATGGGTACAAGCGTTAATGTATTCCATGCAGAAGGAGGAGCATCTGAGTTTAGTATTTTATTGTAATACGCTACGATTATTGCATGTGCATGATAAGGAAGATGGGAGAGCATTTTATAGGTAATATAGTCTGGTCCAGGAGCAGAAGTAGGTTTCTTTTGGAGTATGTTAAAAAATTCTGGATAAGATATAGGTTGGGAGAGTGTGAGAAATTTATCTGAAAGAGGCATTGTAGTATACTGCTGAAATTCTTGAACAACGAAATCCGGAGTTAATGTGTCATAAAATTGGGAGATGCTTTCGAAGTGTGGTTGGTCGATTTTATTGCATCCCGTATGAGCTAGTTTTTTTACAGCAGCCCAAATATCCTTCAAACAGGTGTTTCTATGGAGGGAGTTAATAAAACATATCCAAGATTCTCTTCGTCTTTCGTTGAATACTTTTCTCAGATGGGCAGTGTACTTTTTATATTGCAAATAATTAGCAGGTGTGAAATTTTGATTTAAAATTCTGAGCAGGATGCGTCTTCGTTTCACCATAGCAGCGCATTGCTTATTCCACCAGTGAATATTAATTCGTCTAGTAGTATTGTTATATTTGCGATAATGAAAAGGGTGATATATGTCTAGGTAGTTTTGAATATGTCGATATAAGGAGGTATAGGCAGAAGCTGTTTGTGAGGCAAATTTAATGCGATTTAAAATAGAATCATGAAAGAGGCCAAAATCAAAATCGTGCAGATTCCGTGTTCTACGCTGAAGAACACATTCTGCAGATGGAGCTGTGTTATAATGTCAATAATTATAGGAAAGTGATCACTTAGATGAGTGTCTTTGTGCGTACACCACATTGATTTATGGACGATATTTTCGGAACAAATTGATAGATCTACTGCACTGTTAGGGTGTCCGGGTGGAGATAGCCACGTAGGAGAGCCATCATTTAAAATAAACAAATGGTTATTTAAGACTGCATTAAGAATATGACGTCCTTTTGTTATGATATCGACACATCCCAGTCATTGTGATGTCCATTGAGATCACCTGCTATTATTACACTGTCTTGGGCTGAAAACTGTGAAAAATAGTGATGGCATTGAAAGGCATTGCCTTGTATGGAGAGCGGGCAGTAGAGGTTCACGACAAGGAAATGTTGTACTCTCACAGCCAAGGAGTATGTGTTAGGAATCGTGCAAGGTAGCAAGACGTTAGTATATGGTATTTGTGACGCAATTAAAGTGAGTACCCAACCGTAGCCACAATCATCGAGTCGTTCAACATTATAACCCTGGACGGAAAAGGTGGAGTCAGGTTTTAACCATGACTCTTGTAATATAATAATATGGGGATGATATTCTTGGACGAGAAGTATTAATTCATGGTTTTTTGGAGTAATACTTCTACAGTTCCATTGCAGTATGCGCATCCTCCTCTACTAACAACTGACTAACCTTGTTAAAGAGGATTTTTAATAAATGAGCCCATTGAGGCTGTTCACCCAGAACGTCTACTAATCACTTGAAGTCTTGCAGTATGTCTGCTGGAACGTTCTTTGTTAATCGCGGGAGTATAGGTCGATCAGATGAAGTCTGAGGACCTTCTGAAGGGGGAGCCGTGCTATTTGACTGTTCCACTTGCACCTTTGGCGGCTGAGACTGTGAAATAGATGCCCGTGGAGCATGGTCCAAAGTAGGATTGCATAAGATTGCGTGATAGCCTGCTCTATCAAAGCCCGGCAGGGGGTCTGGTCGAATTGGTCTTTGAATTACTTCAGAGAATTTCCGTTTACAAGGAGTCTCACGTGGAGACGTCGAATTGCTTGTACTAAGCTGCGGGAATAGATGTGGAACACTAAAGGGGGAAAATCCTGTCGGATGGAGTTTTTCTTGTGCTTCCTGGAAGGAAATATTGTCCACACACATCATGCGCTTGATTGCGATTTGTTGCTGATGAACTTCACATCGTTCAGATCCGACACTGTGATTTAGCCCACAATGTAGGCATTTACGTAATACATCAGAACATGTTTGATTTTCATGATTCTTAGAGCAATTACCGCATCTCGAGTATTTTGTTCTGCAGTTTTTGACTGTATGCCCATATCGTTGACACTTCCCGCAGATAATAGGGTGAAAAATGAATGCCTGAACCTCAAGTATTACGTGAAAAATAGTAACAAATTCAGGTAAAGCTTGGCATTTGAAGGTTAATTTTATCGTTCCCGTAGGAACAAAGTTAGCTTCCCCATCAACTGTCACACGTCGGTTGAGACGTTGGGCTTTGACTATAGGGAGGGGGGATTCAATGTACTTGATAATGTCCTCCTCAGTTAATTTCTTATCAACTCCCCGAATTAATCCAATGCGATACAAGTTGGATTCCAGAATGAAAGCTTTAAGTTTATGAGAGCTCAAAATGGGGTGTTTGAGAAAATTGTTGGCATTGTTAGCTGAGTCAAATAGAATCTGAATACGCTTTGCACCTTTCGGTTTGATAGATTTTATACCGACAATTTTACTATCGTAGAAGAGCCGACCAAGCGCCATGGGATGAATATTTCCAGTGTTTTTCTCATCAGCTGACTCAACATAGATTACGTACGGCCTGAATAGTAGTAAATCGGATTAGTTGTATCAGTCTTATCAGACTGTTTATTGGATGAAGAGTTTTCACCACCGAGAGCAGGTGTGATGACACTATTAGTGGTTGACCGCACTGTTTCTTCATGATCAATATCACTAGAAATGTCCATGTCCGGTTAGTACCGCCACCCCCACTGTCGAAGCGAGCCATACATATACTGTAATGCTTGCACTATATAATACTGCACTTGTCGCACACGAACTAAGTAGGAAAATAGAACCGCACACTATCACTCTTCGTAACACATTTTTCAAACGAAAACTTTTGTTTAAAAGTTTGCGCGGCTGAAAATATTTCACTATCGAAATGAGCTCTAGCAGGTTCACCAATATATGAACCGCACATTTCTCTTCTTCTTTTTCTATGAAACTGTCTGGCGACTCCAAGCGCCAGTTGTACGAACAAGGAATAAATCTCCGTATGGCTATTCCCGGTAAATAGCCCATTCCTGGTATATCCTCGAGAGTCTGCTGTACCATTCGACATTATTCCGTGGTTAGCTATACCGGGTATTACGCCAGTGACGAAGAATGTTGGCAATATTTGCATCATAATATCGTCCCGCACTTCGAGCTTCAACAGTTGAAGTTCAACTGTTAATTTAAAGCAACAACATCAACATCATTGTCGTCAGGTGTGTATTATTGGTTTGTATTTGTTTTGGTTTTTCACTTTTCGAATTGTCCACTATGACGCAGCAGAAGAAAAGGGCCTATAATTATACTTTCGAAGAAGCGTCACAACATTGTAGAACGTTAGAAGGACCTGGTAGAAAATAAGGGACCAGATGCAGTGACGACTAACGAAAAGGTTAGGGTTCGCTTTTAGTATTATTTTACTGCGCAGTCCGATTGTAATTAATTTCAGTATTACTAGTGTATAGGCCGAGAAAAATAAAATTCTTTGCTACAATTGGCAGTGGTAAAGAAGTAGGGGACTGGAAATAATAATAATAATAATAATAATAATAATAATAATAATAATAATAATAATAATAATAATAATAATAATAATGTATTGAAAATTACTCACATGTGTTCAGGACTCCATTTTGAATATTTTCACCTCCCGAAAATGAGGTTTTCAAGGGAATTAATCATTATGTTGGCCATAATATGTCACACACACAAGTGTGTCATTTTCAATGCAATATTATTATTATTTCCAGTCCCCTACTTCTTTACCGGAGCCCTACAATTAATAATGCCTAATGAGGGGTACAATCCTAGTGTATTCACTCCAGCTTATAACACACTACTTCCCGAAGATTTTTTTTTCTATTTGCTTTACGTCGCACCAACACAGATAGGGGCACTACATTTGTAATATTATAAGTGAGTGGAAATTAATGCAATCTTACTTGGAGAGTGTCCGAGAGGAGAGATGTGTTCATTGCGATGTCCAGGAACCCACCAACCCGCCCAAAAAAGTACATTGACTTTTATAATCTAATTAAGATTATTATACGCCATTTTCATTTCTCAAGTAGCTTCTTGTATTCCTATTGGCCAATGTAAATTGGCACGTGATCTCCTTCCCGAGAAGGAACTTCATCATAATGCGTTACCAACCGCAGCACAATAAAAGCGCAAGTAAATGTAACATGTGAAGAAAACAATGTACAATACAGAACAGCAATAAAGATACGTGAAACTTACCTTAATGTAGAGTAGGGTAGAGGGTTGCTGCAGCCTTGAGGAATTCGTGCACCCGGGCGTTTAAGGGGAACAAGCTCTTAAAGAGAGATTCGGCAAGATAGCCATGAAAAAATCGTTTCCTCCTGCCGAATCCCGGAACCGAGTACCTCCCGTGCTTCAGATAACGCCACCGGTTTTCAATATCCTGCGTGTGCACGGTAGGGTGATTGATGGGCATCACCCTCCTCTTCCCTCTATTCACGTGACCACTCTTCTTCGTGTCCACAAACTATACAGAGTGATTCATGCGGAGGTGCACGAATCCCTCGTTCTCCGAACAGTCGTAGGACTTCCAGCAATCTGATATTATTATCGTCCCTGTTAAGATCCACTCCTTAATGACGTCAAGTAACGTGGCTTTATCCCTTTTCTCGACAGGGACTACGAAAAAGTTTTTGAAGTTCTCCCTCTCGAAGCCTCCGAAGAGCCACTGCCATTCTATTCCCCTGCCGCGATTGTACTTTCTTTTCCCGAACTTGCTTTCGTCAATTTCCACAAAGATGTTGGGTCCTCCAATTATTTTTTTTATTATCGTCGACCCACGGGATGAAGACCTCCGTACAGAAGTTGGACCATTCGACAACAGTTGTTCCAGAGAAACCCAACTCAAGTTTAACAGTAGGACCCAGGGGTTTCGGTGAAAGGCACCAGAGGATAGGGAACTGACCAATTTGAAATAAACTCAAATTAGAGCCTTCAAAGAAAGCATTTGTTCTCCCACTAGCTCTCCAAGTACATTTCACACCCCGTTCAGTTTGTCGACACCAAAATTCAATTTTTTCATTTCTTTCGCCACACTTGATCACACGCAACGGAACATCACGTCCGCACTTTTGACAAACTGTCTTATTCGACAACAAACTGTGACGATAGAATTCCGCTAAATCATTTAAATTGCTGTGATATTTGATTGCAGATTCGGTGTAGGTAGTAACACATCCACCGCCGGCAGCCATTACATCAATAATGTAGCAACAATTATGGAGGGAATGTGTGTTATCGAAAACAATCGACAATCAGCAATGAAAGTGAAACAAAGATCTTGTAATTCAGATTCGAAACACTAGACCTCATAGATAGCGCTGATGTGGTCCCAGTCCACGAAAGTAGAGGGCTAGGGCCGCGTTCAGGAAACTAGGGGCCTAACGCCGCCTCGCGGCTTCTAACCGTCCAGACCAATGGCCTCGTCCACGGCAAGAATCCTAACTATCCAGACCAATGGTTTTCTCCACGGCAAGAATTCTAACTGTCCAGACTAGTCGTCTTCCATCCAGACCAATCGTCTTTCCTCACGAAACTAGGGGCCTAACACCGCTTTGCGGCTTCTAACCGACCAGACCAATGGTCTTGTCCACGGCAAGAATCCTAACTATCCAGACCAATGGTTTTCTCCATGGCAAGAATCCTAACTGTCCAGACCAATCGTCTTTCCTCACAAAACTAGGGGCCTAACGCCGCTCCGTGGCTTCTAACCGTCCAGACCAATGGTCTTGTCCACGGCAAGAATCCTAACTATCCAGACCAATAGTCTTGTCCACGGCAAGAATCCTAACTATCCAGACCAATAGTCTTGTCCACGGCAAGAATCCTAACTAATCCAGACCAATGGTCTTGTCCACGGCCAGAATTAAACTAATAATCACCACCACCGCCACCACTACCAGCTATCGAAGCAAGCATAGTTCCTAAATACAGAGGTTGGCAGCACTGAGCACTGCTAGAGAACATCCTTTCCGAGTAGGCTGCTAGCGAGGAAACAAACGACAGTCGCTACGCGTGAGTGCCTCCCGGGCTGGACTAATGATCAGGTAGGTCTTATGGCAACGATGGGACAGGAAAGGGAAGGAAGCGGCCGTGGCCTTAATTAAGGTACAGCCCCAGCATTTGCCTGGTGCGAAAATGGGAAACCACGGAAAACCATTTTCAGGGCTGCCGACAGTGGGAATCGAACCCACCATCTCCCGGATGCAAGCTCACAGCCACGCGCCATTAACCGCATGGCCAACTCGCCCGGTCGCGAAGAAATATATATGAATCATACCTTAAAATCCTTGCAGAAGAGAGATGTGTTCATTACCAATACCAGGGACAGACCCAACCCGCCAAAAAAGGTACATTTACTTTTATAACCTAATGAAAGATCTCAGGCGCCATTGACCATTAGCCGGCCAGGTATGTCTACAGCCATTCGCCAACATCGTAGCTGTAACCTTTCTTTGCAAATACAGGCCAAGCTCTGTCATGAGAACAGTGGAAGGCGGCAACACTGCCTTCGAGAGGCTCCGCGGCGCATACTCCCCGCACGGCAAGAAAAAATTTAATTTAGGGCCAGTTGTACGAACAAGGAATAAATCTCCGTATAGCTATTCCCGGTATAGCCCATTCCTCGTACATCCTTGAGAGTCTGTTGTACCATTCCACATTATTCGTGGTTAGCTGTACCAGGTATAACCGTTGCCTATGCTATAATAGAAGGCCTGGACAAGCCGACACATTTCTGGGCGAACAAAGTAGTTCAGGCAATGGCCGCTTGGATTGCATTTATGTTCTGTTGTTCTTGTTTTCTGTCTATATACTTATATTGAAGATTCATACAATAACGCGAAATAATACATTTCATTATCATTATGCCCGGTGTGAATCAGATATAAATACAACTTAGAACACACTACACTGCATAGATTTCTTTCATTTTGTACTTGTTTATAACACAAGAATAAAGAATAGGGATATGGGCCTAAATAGAAGTACTCACCCGATTTTTCCCTGTTTCTATAATTTCAACACTTTTCTGCTCAGAGGTTTGCTCTTGAATTTGTTTAATAAAACACAGTGATTAGTCACTTTCTTTGCATTATTATCAAGAACAGGCCGGAAAAATGTTGTGAGTATAACGTATGTGATGTGTGCTTGATCACAGTTGTGGCACTGAAACGTCTCTTTAAACTTTGGAGCGGTAAGGAACTTAAGCTTTCGGACAAGGTTACATTTTCCAAGATATCCTAATGCCCGCGTTGTAAATACGTATTAATACATTTTTAAGAAGAAGATGAATTTGCGTCGGCACTTTGTCGCGGAGCAGAATTTCCCTCACAGTACTTACACTGTATTCTGATTCTACAAAGTGCAAGCTACATATTCTGGAGTTATCATTAGGAGCCCAAAGAGATCCTTTTCTGCTGTCCTGTCGAGAAATAGCAAGCCTCCATTTCTCCCGTAAACTTGGATCTTTAGGAAAAATATGAAAATTTATATATGTGTATATTTCTTCGCTGTGTTAGATGTGCAGTTGGGCACGCAACAGTAAACCATTTTAACCTACAGAATGGAAGGAGAAACTTGACGGTAATTGGCCCCAGGGGCTCTGAACTTTGGAGCGTGGGTTGGGGACCTCGGGGCCCATAGCTGAGTCCTGGCATTTCTTCCACTTACTTGTGCCAGGCTCTTCACTTTCATCTATCCTATTCGACCTTCCTTGGTCAACTCTAGTTCTTTTCCGACCCCTACGCTATTAGGTTTCCGAGGGCTAGAGAGTCTTTCATTTTCACGCCCTTCGTGGCCCTTGTGTTCCTTTGGCCGATACTTTCATTTTTCGTAGTGTCGGGTCCCTTCCAGTTTTTCTCTCTAATTAGTGTTATATAGAGGATGGTTGCCTAGTTGTACTTCCTCTTAAAACAGTAATCACCACCACCACCTTGACGGTAATTTGAAAGCACATAACTAAACAAATGTTAAATGCATCTCAGCAACCGTCCATATATTGCAAATCATGAGATCAAATAAATTAAAAAACGACAAAACTCTTCATATTTCATGTTAGGTAAGGCCTTACCATATAAAATGAAGTTTAATATGTTATTTCTTCTCATAAAACATGTTGCAGTAACACACGTAATCATAGAATTTGTGCCAAACAACAGAACATAAACGCGAACCTAACGGTGGAAAAGAGAAAAACTATTACCCCGCTTTTAATGCAAGGGAATTGGCCTTCTGTCCAAGCCTTCTAGTATCTAGTAGGCTTTGGTATAATGCCAGTGACTAAAAAGGTTGGCAATGCTTGCATCATAAAATCGACCCGGACTGCGATCTTGTACTGTTACTTTTTGACGACGATGACAACAATAACAACACCACCACGTATGCATTATTAATATCTGATTCATTTTTAGCTTGTGTTTGAAGTAATTATTGAACATCATGTCGCAACAGCAGAAGAAAACGGCTCAAAATTGCACATATGAAGAAACTTTACAGCTATTACGCATTGTAGAGTGCTATAAGGACGTTGTGGAAAATAAGAGTGACGTCTAACGAAAAGATTAGTGTTCGTTTAGTATTATTTCATTGTACAGTCAAATTGTAATCTATTCTAGTATTACGATAGACTGCTGACAATTAACAATTTAATTCAGTATTTGTCCATTGTAACATTGGTTCTAATCTCCAGTAGCGGCAACTAAGGGGGGCGAGGGGGTGGGGGGGGCAGTGGCCCTTCCCCCACTTTGTAGAGAAAACATTAAATTTTTATTCCGCTTTAGCCGGCTGAAACTAGGAATTATAGTAATTATTTAAAAAAACAGTATGTGCAAACTCTTAATTATTAACAAAATTATTATCGAAAATACGCACAAAATATCATTCGTCACGGCAGGTAGTGCAGACTTCGGAGATGCTATGAGGAAGGGTAAAAGGGGCATATTTTTTGCCAACGTCGTGGACACTAAGGTATGATTCGCCTGCTTGCCGCGTGCATTCATCAGTCTGGCAGACTCTTTAATTTTGTCTGTTAGTTTCTGAGAGTGTAGTCAAATACTAAATTATTTTTAAAGTTTACAATCACTCCATACTTCTATTTCATTGTAATACGTGTGTAATATTGTTTCTTTGGTGAAAGTGTAGTATTGAATCAAAATTTCAAAAAAACTATTATTGCCACACTTTAGTTAGTAAACTGTCAACCATTACCTCTCTGTCGAAATTTGCTAATAGAGCATCAAACACTTACCATTTTGTAACTTTTTGTTCAGTTTTGACGTGTATAACCCCCGCCCGCTATATCCCTCAACCCGGCTACTTTCTGTTGACTGTAATATTTTTTTGCCCCCCCTCCCACTTCTAATCCCCGATCGCCGCTACTGCTAGTCTCCCAATAAGTTGTTCTTTGCCCTGTAGTAAGAGCCTATGTTATCAAATGCAGTAAGTAAATATAGGTATATATCTGAATTTTAAGTTAATTGTTCTCATTTTTATAGACAAATACTTGGGAGAAAATTGCTGCAGACTTCAATGCCCGGACCACAACAGGAAGAATAGGTGAGCAGCTACGCCTAATCAGTTTTATAAATATTGTATATTTTTTAAGTCATACATGAACTGTGTGGGTTCACACAGAAACTCTGATGGTTGGGTAACAACTGCCTTCTTGCTGCCTATATGCAAGTTGATACAGTAATATTAAATCAGTATCTTCTGCCTAATAAAACAACATATTACCTACTTTTACTGTAAGGATTTACTTTGGAAACTAGCCTGCATGGTGACCATGATCGTTAAGTTGTCAAGTCTTTATGGTCTCACGCTGCGGTTAGCCTGTTCGAGTTCAGTTGGTGGAAAAATTTCACCATCAGAATGCTGGTTAGTGGAGTAGGAGAGGAGGTAGTTCACAATTCATTATCACTAGATTGCATGCCAAAAAGCTCGGTTTCAGTAGCAAACCTCTCTTTAGTGCTCATATGGAATAACGGCATGTGATGCTGTTGGTATTGATTCGTCCATCAGACGTTGCGCTTTGAGCACGACCCTTCGTGCTTTTCGACAGGGATAAGCTATGTGCCAACGCAGGGTTTCACATTCTCCGTATGGGCAGCGGCGGGGGGGGAGCCCAGTAGCTATAATTGGTCGCAGTGCAGTGCAAGATTATGCAGTAACCTCCCACTTGTAACCTAACCTAAGCTAACCAGGGAAAAGGGGTTGCAGTATAATTAAATATGTAATCAGCATGAATTTAAACAAGAAAGAAAGGGAGTGGTGTAGATTGGATAATAGCTGTCCCTAAATATCAGAAGGATAATTCCTTGCAAAGTGAGATATGGGCATGAAAATTGGAAGTGTTATGAAAAAATACAGTGCAGGGCCTGCATTGATTCTGTTACGATCGCCGTATTTACAACGTGTATTCCCTACCTTGCATACTGCTGTTCTCTTCAATCTTGTCCTCGCCGCATCTAGCATTCCACTACTCCGCTCGCCTGTGCTCTGCCTGCGCCATTCATCACGTGACTATGATGTCATCCTCTCTACGCTTCACCTTCTCCGTTGTCTGTGCGCTGCGTGCTCGCCTATTGGACACGTGATGATATGTTTCTCGAACTTGCTGGCTTGTAGCCTTCTCACCTTTCTAGATTTTTCCACACCACTATATATTTCCCATTCTGCTGCTCCACATTTGAGTCTGCTTTCGTCTCAGAGTGGTGGAGCACCAAAATAACCGTGCTACTTTGTATTATGTCAATTCCATCTGGACTGTATATCTTCAAACTAGTTGGTGAGCAAGATTTATCATTATTTGGACATTAATTTTTCATCTGGGCCATTTGCTTGCTGAACTTTTCCTCCGCCGACTTAATACCTTGTATTTTAAAAGCTCATATGAAAGACTGCACTTCTACACGAACTGCGCTACGGACAATATAAAATTATTTGTAATCACTTCAGTTGTCTTCTAAGACGTATGCCATTTGTAAATTCTGTTCTCGTAACATAGGAATACCCGGTGAAGAAAATCCTTTCCCCGTTCTGATCCTTATCCCACTTCCCTTTTCCCTTCCTTTTGTACTTCTTTTCTTTCAGGGTTTGCTCCCCTTTTTCTTACTCAGTTTCTATATGTATTCATTGTATGCTTGTATTTGTTCAATAGGCTTTTCTTACATGCATTTCGGAAATTCTATTTTTAAATGTGGCACACTTTTCTGATTTTCTCAAGTTTTGCATATTTATCTTTCACCACTTGTTAAAATTTGTCTTCAATCTATTTATCTTGTTACTATGTTTGATTGTTAAATATATTTCTATTCATATTGTTAATTTTGGTCTTCTTACTGCGTTTCCATGGTTTAATCATTTATTATTATCCATACTATATTATATCACTTTGGTTGATACTATTTATTTGTAATCATATATCATAAATACACCACAGTATGATAGCAGAGCCCCCTCACAACAGTATGGTAGCAGAGTAACTTTGGTTCGATTCCCGTCTTTTTTTTTTTTTTTAGGTATAGTCTTTGGCTTTTTTGCTTGTCTTCTTACTATGGCTTACTTTTCAGACAATTTTTCTCCCAATCAATCCGACACTTCTTCTACATCTTCTTCCAATCCTCTTAATTTCTCGGCTCCAAACCCTTTTGTTACTTATGATTTACTTTCTCATAATTCTTCTTCCACTATGGATTCTACGCTGTCTTCTGACCTATCCTCTTCAGAAATTTCTTTACCGCCGAAAGATTGTGACTAGCATTCCTCTGATCAATCCTTCTGATTACCCTACTTCATTACATCTCTCTAACTCGCATGTCTATGTTACTGAGTCTCAGCAGGAAGTTTTAACCTCAATTCTTAACCAATTTTCTGATGTGGTTATGGAACAGTTGGTACTGTCCGCAATTATGAGGCTCATATCGATCTCTTGGACCACTCTCCCATCAGATCCCCCCCTTATCATCTTAGTATGCAACTTTTGGAGCAACACATATCTCAAATGCTTGCTGATGGGACCATTATCCCTTCTACTTTGAATTATGCTTCACCTGCTGATAATTCCACGCGCTTTGTCATTGATTACCGTCATCTCAATAGTAAGATTAAATATGATGCTTATCCCCTGACTAAACTGCAAAACGCTTTTCGATTTTTTGCTAATGCTAAATATTTTTCCATATTTGACTGTAACTCCACTTTTCACTAAATTCCCTTAGATGCGGCTAGTTCTAAACTTACTGCTTTTATTACACCTAATGGTCTCTATCAATTTACTAAGCTTCCTTTTGGGCTTAATGTTGGATCCCAAGTCATGCAACGCCTTGTTGATTCTCTTTACAAATATCTTTATCCGGACATAGACGATTTATTGATTTTTTCTCCTGATTTTGACTCCCATATTATTCATCTTACTGAAGTACTTTCTTGTCTTCGTACGGCGGGTCTCACTATTAACCCCTCCAAACTTTCTCTTGCACAAACTTCTGTTAAATTTTTAGGTCACATCATTTCCTCCCAAGGTGTTTCCGTTGATCCTGATCGTATTGCGGCTATTACTCAACTCTCTCCCCCTAAAAACATCAAACAACTGCGTACCTTTCTTGGCATGGTTTCTTTTTATAACCATTTTATTCCCAACTTCTCTCATATTGCTGAACCATTGCACTATCTCAAACGTAGGGCTGTTAAATTTCTTTGGACTCCTACTCAACAACATGCTTTTTCTACTCTTAAATCTCTTCTTATCAAAGCTCCTATTTTGCAGTTCCCTGATTTCTGTTTACCCTTCGAAGTTCATACTGACGCCTCTGATTATGCTATTTCTGGTGTTCGTAATCAAGTTGTTGAGGGTACCCCTCTGCCTATTGCTCATTTTAGTAAACTACTTTCCCCTACTGAACGTAACTATTCCATCAATGAGCGAGAATCCTTGGCTTTAGTTACCACCCTTGAATATTTTTCTGAGTACCTCGATCATAAACAATTTCTCGTCAAAACCGATAATCAAGCCCTTTCATGGCTTCTCTCTAATGCTCCTAAAATTGGCAAAACTGGCCACTGGTTGCTCCGTCTTTCTCGCTTTAAATTTTCCATTAAATTCATCTCCAGTACCCAGAATTGTGTTGCAGATGCTCTATCTCGTTTATTTGATCCTACATCCTCTGACGCTTCTCCTACTACCACTTTTCAGTCGCTTCCCACCTCTGATTCACCGCCTTTGGATAATTTAATTTGTTCATTGATTGATTTCCGTTTATCTTTTCAGTCATGCCAATCTCATCAACTTCAGGATGAATTTTGTATTCAGACGAAAGCCTTGCTTTCTGACCCTTCCTATCGCGGTCCTTTTGTGTTTTCCAAAGGTTTACTTCTTTTTAAACCCACCCCTAAATCTTCTGCTAGACTTGTTGTCCCTTCCATTCTCCAACCCATGATACTTTCTTATTATCATTCTTCTCCTGCGGGAGGGCATTTTGGATTTGCCAAAACTTATGCTCGCATTGCTTCTTTTTATTTCTGGCCTAACATGCGTAAAGATATTCGTCAGTATGTTTCTACTTGCTAACCTTGTCATTTAGCTAAACCACTCAATTCTAGATCTGCCGGCCTACACTCCCACCTTTCCAGCTCAAACTTTTTTTATTGACCTGGTTGGACCTCTTGTTCGTTCATCACGTGGTAACACCTATATTTTTACTTTACTGGACGGTTTTTCTAAGTATTTGGTACTTCACCCTTTACACAAAATTTCTTCTTCCATTATTATCAATCTTCTCTCCAACGTCATATATCCCCATATTGGTTTGCCTTCTAATTTTGTTTCCGACAATGCCTCGATTTTTACTTCCAAAGCTTTCTTTCAAATGTGTTTCCAACTCGGAATTAAGAAGATAAATACCTCTCCGTATTATCCCCAGGCTAACAACGTTGAACGCTATCACCGAAACCTTAAAATCGCTCTCTCTATTTTCCATAACTCCTACCATAAGGATTGGGATCTAAATCTTTCTTCTTTAGTCCTTGCTTTCAATTCGAGCATAAATTCTTCTACCCAACAAACCTCTGCTAAACTGTTTTTGGGCCGTGATCTTCATACTCCCTTATCACTTACTTGGGATCTTCACCCCCTTTTAGATTCTGATGGTTCTAAATCTATTCAATCTCTTTGGACCGATGCTCTTTCTCATCTTCGTGCTGCTCAACTTCTTTCCAAGAAAACACATGACTCTCATCATCGACCCTCTACCTTTAAACTTGGTGACATGGTTCTCTTACGTAATCACCCCCAAAGTTCTGCTAGTCATCAGTTTTCTGCTAAATCAGCTTCTTGGTGGATAGGCCCATTTTGCATAATTTCCCTGCCTACTTCTGCTAATGCCCTCTTACAGTCTACTTCTGATTCTGTTGATGTCAAACGTGTTCATATTTCTCAGTTAAAAAAATTCCAGGGTCCTATTTCTGATAATTAATATTTTTTTCTCTCTTTCTCTTTCCCCCTTCCCTTCCCTTTCTTTCTGGGGAAAGATTATCTTCCCGGAGTGATGGTTTCCTTGCAACTACCCCTATTTTATGGGGCTTGTTCTTTGGTCCTAGCACTGTTCAGTTATTTAATGTTTTTTTTTTTTTTTTTTTTTTTTTTTGGGTCCTTGGATTTCCGACCTTTTTCTAGTATATCTCTTGCTAAATAATTTCCTTTTTTTTTTTTTTCCTTACTTTGCCCTTATGGAATTTATTTTGGTAACTTATGCATTCTTAACTATACTTATATTACTTTTTTCTGTGCCACATACAATTTTTTGTATTCTATACTTTATATTGTACTACTTATGTAACATTTATATATCACCGCTCAATTTTATGAACCCCTTTCCTCCCTCTTATTCCCTCTTCCTCTTTTTGGACCGGTCCATCTCCATCTCCTTCCCCCATCTCCCGCTTTTTTTCCTTCATTTGGGTTCACCATTTCTTGCCCGTCCACTTTCTCTTTCTAGTGCACGATCTTTGCTCTTCCGAGTTGGCGCCACTTGTGAAGACCGCTACGCTATCATCTCTGCATCATCTCGACGCTTCGCTTTCGCCAGCACGTGGGGAGTATGTTACGATCGCCGTATTTACAACGTGTATTCCCTACCTTGCATACTGCTGTTCTCTTCGATCTTGTCCTCGCCGCATCAAGCATTCCATTACCCCGCTCACCTGTGCTCTGCTTGCGCCATTCATCACGTGACTATGACGTCATCCTCTCTACGCTTCACCTTCTCCGTTGTCTGTGCGCTGCGTGCTCGCCTATTGGACACGTGATGATATGTTTCTCGAACTTGCTGGCTTGTAGCCTTCTCACCTTTCTAGATTTTTCCACACCACTATATATTTCCCATTCTGCTGCTCCACATTTGAGTCTGCTTTCGTCTCAGAGTGGTGGAGCACCAAAATAACCGTGGTACTTTGTATTATGTCAATTCCATCTGGACTGTATATCTTCAAACTATTTGGTGAGCAAGATTTATCATTATTTGGACATTAATTTTTCATCTGGGCCATTTGCTTGCTGAACTTTTCTTCCGCTGACTTAATACCTTGTATTTTAAAAGCTCCTATGAAAGACTGCACTTCTACACGAACTGCGCAACGGACAATATAAAATTATTTGTAATCACTTCAGTTGTCTTCTAAGACGTATGCCATTTGTAAATTCTGTTCTCGTAACATAGGAATACCCGGTAAAGAAAATCCTTTCCCCATTCTGATCCTTATCCCACTTTCCTTTTCCCTTCCTTTTGTACTTCTTTCCTTTCAGGGTTTGCTCCCCCTTTTCTTACTCAGTTTCTGTATGTATTCATTGTACGCTTGTATTTGTTCAATAGGCTTTTCTTACATGCATTTTGGAAATTTTATTTTAAAATATGGCACACTTTTCTGATTTTCTCAAGTTTTACATGTTTATCTTTCACCACTTGTTAAAATTTGTCTTCGATCTAGGTAAATTGAGTTCCTGTGATGCTATACCTGGGATGACAGTGAAACATGTGTCCAAAGGTGATTTTAAATACTATTTTGTTAGTGTTCAATCCTTGGTTCCTAAATCCATGACAACTTCACCTGGGAATCAGTCTGCAAAAATAAAGAGAGCAGATTTTACTGAATTTGAAATAATTGTTATGTCCATTATGTCATGTGTCCCATATAGAACCATTAACAATTAGCAGTTTGTATTTTTGTTTTGTTTTTCACAGAGTAAGTGATACACAATACAGTAAAACCTCGTTAATTCGAAGTCGTTGTGACTAAAGAATCGGACTTCGAATTACGTGATTTCGAATTAACCGCCAATTCGCAATTCAGAAGTACCAACCCTTGCTGCGTTACAAAATATTCTAAGCCCCGTTATTGCATGCACAGTTTATACCTTTCAAATACCATGAAAAAAGAACTATTTCCAAAATATGTCCAAGAAAGTGCATTTACAGTATTCAAATAATACACTTGGATATCTCACTGGCAAACATAACCTCACGCAATGAAAGAAAGAAAAAAAACACGATTCAAAGACGAGGAGGAGAAATCTATGCTGGCTACCATGTGCAAGTGCTTTATTCATTGAATTACCCGGAAACTATGTGGAACAGTGACGTTACAGTGTATGTCGTTATAGTCGTGTTGCTGTTGTATAGGTGGTGTAATAAATGGCCATAACTGGGAAGTGCAACTTATTTTCTGATCTGCCCTCGTATTTGCCCCAATTTGTTCTCTTGAATTCCAAGTTTATCTTCATATTGTGATCTTTCCTACTTTTAAAGACATCACTCAAACTTATTCGTCTACTGATGTCATTCCACGACATATCTCTGACAGCTCGGAACATACCACTTATGATATAGATTTTGATTCCCATAGTGAACCTGAAATATTTGTCCCGAATGAGTAAATTTATAATACGAGTATAAATGGTCCGTTATTGGACATTATAAATTTTCCAGCTAACTCATTCCTGGTTGCCAGCGTTTCGCCCCCGTGTACTAAGTTGGGCTCATCAGTTGGTACTTAGCACACCCACCAAGACGCATGGCTAGTGCATACCATGGAGGCCACTGCATAGGCTACTTGAAGCCACCGGGAGTGCCAGCCCAAGCTTTGCAACATTTTTGTAACGTTACTCTTTTGTCGGAAATCACCCAAAACAAATCAAGCTGTTTTTCTTCGCATTTTTCCAGTTCTTGAATCAAGTAATCCTGGTGAGGGTCCTATACACTGGAACCATACTCTACTTGGGGTCTTACTACAGACATGTGACCTCTCTTTTACATCCATACTACAACCCCAAAATACCCTCATAACCATGTGCAGAGATCTGTACCCTTTATTTACAATCTCATTTATGTGATTACCCCAATGAAGATATTTCCTTATATTAATTCCCATGTACATACAATGATTCCCATAAGGAACTTTCACCCCTTCAGCACAGTAATTAAAACTGAGAGGACTTTTCCTATTTGTGAAAGTCACACCCTGACTTTTAACCTCAACTGGTATTACGGATCCTCACACCCAGTAAAGATCTGAGTTTGAGGCATATGAACATTCTCAGGTTCCTTCTGAGCAAAAGCATGTTATTCTCTATTTTTTCCCTGTACGATGGTACAATGAAATTATATGCTGTTCCAGTACATTGGTTCCACATTTTAAGAGAATTAAGTTTTACAATTTATTGAATTAAAATGCAGTCTGTATCAGTTCACTTTGTAAAAATCATTTACTCCGGAACTGACTTTCTGAAACTACTGAAGATTGAACGTAGTTTCTGAAAGCCAGTTCTGAATTAAATGACTTTTACAACGTGGATTGATACTCGCTGTATTGTAATTTAGTCAATTGTACCAACCCATCATCACTGTGATAATTATGGCTTTAACTTTTGATAAAGTTACATCGTTCAAGATTTAAAAATGAATGTAATTCCTAACATGGGTCTCATGGAATGGTCCAGACATCCCTCTGTAGACAATGCTGAGTTTAGGTTATGCATTATGTCAAGTGTTGACCCATTTATGTTACTCTTGCCAATACTGTTTCCAGTTGAACCATACCAAAGAGAAAGAAAGTGTCATCACTTGACATGGCATGTTTTTCATTACACCTAGGCTTGAAGGTTGAACTTTTATTTTATGATCTCTTCTAGGTACTGTAATCATTTAATAAGACAACATATCTAGCCAAGAACATTAATATTTATCAGAGAACTGCCCTAATAAACACCATTGCGGTGGAAAAACATGATATTGCATTACCTGTTGAATCATAAACAAACATAGATAAAAGTGAATTGATATGTGATCATTACTGTACTGTTAATACAAGCATACCGAGCTAAGTAATCACACTTTCTCTTCTGTTTGTTATGGTTAAACCTTTGTTTTTAATGGCTTTTGCAGTTTCCATACATGATATTATGAGCATTTTCTTTTATGTTTAGGATACAGACGTTCAAATTGAGGAAGATGGTAGTGTCTCCCTGCCGTTTGATGACCTCCCAAGTAGTAGTTCTGGTATGTATTATACACTCTTTGTAGAAGATGCAATGATGTTAATGCAGGGAGTCTCGTAGATATGAATTTAACAATGAATTAAATTTATTTAGAAAGAATGCTAGGTAATTTGTAATGTCTGTAATATGGGTGCTAGAGTTAACCAAAATGGATACCTCGAATTTAGATAGAGCATGGTAACATTCTTCTATGTTCTGGTACATCTGTTATAGGCCTTACCCAACCCTCTGAAAACAAGTAAACGGGTGAGAACTGCATCTAGGTTGTGCAATAACTTCTCCAAGTTAATTTAAAATAATTTTTCTATATTCTGACATATACATAATCTGAGGAGGAGCATTTCATCGACACACAAATAACAAATGATACTGACAAAAGACTGAAGATTTTCCATATATACAACAAAAACTGGATGTGTAATAGAAGTACTTGAGAAATACATCAGGCCCTAGATTTTCAAACACACATTCCATTGAAAAAGTAGTACATGCCGTCCATAGGCAATGCATTGTCTACCCATGTAAGAACGCTGTAAAAACTTCTACGTGTAACACACATTGTCTCAGAAATCAAGCTGTACATTGAAAAGACTATGTTTAACACACCCCTATATGGGCGTCCACCTTTTCTTTCCAAATTGTCATGACATGCATAGTATGAGGGAGTGTTGTCAGTCTGGAGAGGCAGATCTCCTCCACTTACAAAAGAGTCATCTTAAGAATCGATACCTTACAATTGTATCGACCAAATTTCACGTGATTTTCTGCCATCTGTTAAAAGCTCTAATTTTCTCAAGTACTCTAGACTATACTATATTAACAAACAACATCCGATATGGAGACCTTCATTCGTTATTTATGAGTTTCATATCCGTATTGACTGATTACACGTATATGCATAAAAAAAGAAATTCCACCTTATCAATACTGTTTATTGTAAATATAGACTTACATCAGTACCGGTTTCGTCCTTATTTGGCCATCAGCTGACAAACATAGTATTACGTCTGTTGGCATTAGTTTGTGTTACTTATCTAAAAAGATGTCGTCATCCATTAGGATATCCGGATATCTAATGGGGATATGAGTTAGATATTAACGTCATTTCATTTGTGAATCCGTAAAAGTAAAATAGTTTTGAGATTTAAAAGTGGTAGTAAAAACTTAACCTAAGCTTAAAACTAATTGTACATACACATTAAACACATTAAAAAACATGATAAACATGTATATAAAACACTTGGTGAATTTAAAAGTTCATGTCTTCTGTATTCTTTCTTCGGACTTCCTAGAGTCTTGTGCGTATATGTTTATGTTGATTTTGAGCTCATAAACAGTGGTGTAGGTTCTTGAAAATGTTCTATTAGACTGAAAGATGTCTTCATGTGAGCTTGTAATGAAAACACAAATCATTAGGTAAGTGGTCCAATATTGTGGACAAAGGTATATGTGGCTCAGATGTAGAGTTGTTTTTAAAAGTTTTGAAGCAGATGATGAATTCTTGGTTTTATGAATTTTTGGTGGTAACTTCTTCCGTGTCTATATTTGTGTGCCGGTGCTATGGTTATCTGTGAAAGATAAACTAATATGAGCAAAGTGTTGTAAGTTAGAAGGAATGCCTAAGGTTGTGTGCGCAAGTGAATTTGTACTTACTGCTATTGTTGTGGTTGGGTGACATTCTGCTTGAGAGCTCATTGCGTACTGCTACGCGTTCGCCTTTGGCTTCTGTTCGCTGTAGTGAGGGGTATGGTTGGAGGGGTAGAGGGAGTGGCTGTTGTGGGGGTAGGGGTGGAGCTGGGCTTGTCATTCAGCAGTATTTTGGAACATGCTGTGTTCTGTTTATTTACTATTTTGAGGTAATCATTTTTTAGGGTGGGGATAAATTTGTTAAAGATGATATTGGTTTTATCTGTAATGTCATTTATATTATAGTTAGGATTGGCATATTGGTATAGGGAAATGTAGAAATCTTCAGTTAAGTTAAGCAGGGGGCCCTTAAAATTTATGTTTAATATTTTCATATCATTTTCGATGTCCGTAAACGTGTGTTTGATTTCTTCGATATGCTGACCTATTGATGAAAAGTGGTTATGTTTCATTGCGTTTAAATGTTCCTTGTAGCGGATTGTGAAGTTTCTGCCTGTACGTCCAATATAGCTTGTTTCGCAATTGTTGCATTTAATAAGGTAAACTCCTGATTGATTGTATTTATTGTTATTGTTGACTGTGTTGGCGTTATGCATAATATTAGTGCTGTTGTGCGTGGTTTTAAATGCTATTGTCAGGTTGTACTTTTTAAAAACATTAGTTATGGGGTATAAGTGTGTATTGTTAAAGGTAAATAAGGCGTAATCTTTCTTGGGTTTGTCTATTTTTGTTAATTTGGTTTTGGACTGAAATTTAATTTTTTAAAGGATTTTATTGACTATTTCTTTACTGTATCCATTGTGTTTAGCTATATCGTGGATTAGTTGTAGTTCATTATTTAGATCTTCCTTTGTCATTGGTATGTTGAAGGCTCTGTATACCATACTGCAATAAGCTGCTCTTTTGTGTGTGTTAGGGTGGATGGAATCAATTTTTGTGGTATTTGGGGTATGTGTGGGTTTTCTGTAGATTTTGTGGGATAAATGGTTTTCATGTCTGGTTATTGTTAGGTCCAAGTAATTTAAGGTGCACTTGTTTTCGATCTCTTTAGTGAATTTTATCTGAGGGTCCAATGTGTTGAATTTATCTAATATGGTGTTCACGACAGTGGATCTGTTGTCGATGATGTCGATGATTTTAAATCTCAAAACAATTTTACTTTTACGGCTTCACAAATGTAATGACGATAATGTCCAACTCATATCCCCATTAGATATCCGAATATGCTAATGGATGATGACATCTTTTTAGATAAGTAACACAAACTTTTTTTTTTTTTTTTTTTTTTTTTTTGCTAATTGCTTTACGTCGCACCGACACAGATAGGTCTTACGGCGACGATGGGACAGGAAAGGGCTAGGAGTGGGAAGGAAGCGGCCGT